>NC_134012.1:25269210-25591710 GCF_047716275.1 Strix uralensis | reverse complement strand
CCTCATCTTTCTCAAGATTTCCTGAACCACCCAGCAGAAGGTATCACTGTTATCCTCTTATAGAATTCTGAAAGGTTGCTCAAGAAAAAACAGAATAAACAGCAACAGCACTAAATATTTCAGGATTTTAGAGTAACACCTATAAAACTCATCTACCTTCCTTGAGAAGTCTAGTTGTCCCACAGCTGCTAAATGACACACAATTTTCATTAGAGAATTTAGACATTTAATAAGAAAAACATGAGACCTAAACAGAGAAAACACAAAATCATGGCTATATATTGTTACATCACAATGATTTATCTGAAAAACTTTTACAGTGAAGGTAAACTGCAGAACTGGTGCACTCAGGTCCTAAAATTCTGGTCATCTTCTTGTCCGTAACAGAAGATTTCCTGATTTCCCCTGACAATAGATTTCCCCACATAAAGCCCAGAGATGAGAGTATGTGGGGGAGATACCTGGGACTCAGAGAGAGATGCAGCCCAGGTGCAGGGTCTGCAAGGTGAACCAAACCCTCCCTCCCACAGCACAGGCGCAGTCTGTAATGCTCCTATCTGCTATAAACATTTTCAAAGTCAGAAATCCAGGTTCTCAAGGTATTCACTTCCATTGCCTTGAGAGACTGGGTCAATTACTGTATGTGCAAAACAAGTCTTAATTCAAGTAATTGCTACCATAAATATGAAGTAACGTGTAGCAGGAGGATATCGGACCTGCACAACTCTATGAGAGTTATAACAAGCAAAGCCGTTTATTTTTCCAATAGTACATACTTATGCTCTCGCCAAAGCTCTTACTTCATGATTAGCAAATCAGCAATTAGACAGCTATCTACCTTTTCTCCTGTCAGCATAAGACCACTCTAACATGCGCTGTGCAGACCAATCACCTTCTCGTTCACGCACTGTTCACGCAGCGGTAACTTCTCACAGTTCAGTACTTTTCCACAGCTCAGTGTTGCAGCTGTCCGTTGTTTTCCCTGCCACCTTGGCACAACGCGGCAGTTTCTTATCTTTCTCCCAAGGCCTGTTTCTCATCAAAGCCTTGCTGTTGATTCAGAGGCTGTGCAGGGCTGACAGGCCAATGCCTCCCACAAACATGTAATGTACTTTTTCAATTATCTCAAATTAGCCTAAAGCAGAAACCGAGCTCTTCAAGTCTGGGACGGGAGAGAGACACTGTCACTTTTTTGTTAACCTTTTCCATTGATGTTACACTGAAAAGTTTCAAGTAAACCTGAATAAATGACATTTGTATAGTATTTTTAATGTTTTCAGTGGAAAAAAACAGATATATCTGTGCATGTCATCTGTGATTACAAGTCAGAGCATTTGTCATAAAGTACATCTAAGGCTCTTGTGTGGTGATTTTCTTTTTGAAATCTAAGTTTATGTCCTTATTGGTACACCACTCGCTGCCTGGGACCATCCCTGGATGCTGCAGAAAAACAACTGGCTATGCCAGTGATATATTAGGTCATTCCCTGGCACAACTTTGGCCTCTGCTAACCACCAGGTTCCGCCATAATTCTTGGGCATGATATGGAAGCAAGTAGACACCAGGGATCATTACTAACTGGCAATTTGCATTCAACCATCTTGTTTTGGAAACAAAGAGAGCTCATAATGATCAGCCATGGTCTGTTGTGTGCCAGTTAATGTCAATGTGCAAAGAGGTTTCCAAGTATACTGAATTTTCTAATTTAGACACAGTCTTTGTAGCTCCATGTTAAAGATTGCAGTGTTGGGAGGAACATCTGTATATCTATCTGTACATTTACTTTTCCCCTAAATCCTTACTGGTTTTGTTTATTTACAAAATGTTTTCTTTTTTAAACACCAACATTTTCCAACAAGTACTTTAGTTGTTTTTTTCCTACTGCCGTGTCTAAGGACAGAGCACAAGCTGGAAGACTCATTCACACTGCCAAGGGCATTGCTTTTTCTTTTCTGTACAAAATGTGTTATGTCAGTATCATTTTGCATAGTACAAGCTGACTGGAGCTGAGATGTTAGCAGAGGTGGGCTGAAACCTTTCTTGGTTTGCAAGCAGACAGCATAGCAGGCAGAGATCTGGGTATATTGTGTATGTCCTTGAGAGGAAACCATAGCTTCTGTCACCCAAATATAGATGCCTAGTGTTGTTTTAGATAGCATATCCCTCTTGAGTTCTACCTGGTTCTCCAGAAATATGTGGGCCACCCACACATACTCATATGTGCCAAGTCTTGTGGATGTCACAAGGTTTTAGATGCCTGCTTTGAGACATCCAGAAAAAAGGAACTTCTTGGGCTCAGAAAAGTTGCTAGAGTGGTGGACCTTTGTTTTTCAGAGGCTGCCTACGGATATGAGGCACACAGGGTGTGCTACGGATCCACTTAAGCCCAAGGGCTTAAGGATGGGTACACGAGATGACAAACCCAAAGACTCAGCATTCTCTGCCATAACGCACGTGAGCAGAATGAGGTTGTGTAAGTGTTGCAGTGGGATAAAATCCTGCTGTGATGCTTCCTACTGCTACCTGGTAATATATGACAGGCATAAAGGCAGTGGGAGAGAAGTGGAAATGTCTCATATACCCTGGGAAAAGTGCAACTGAGTTAAAACCTTTTTCATTTCGCATAGGAATAATGTGCTTTCCTCTTAAAAATGTAACACAAAATGCCTGTGTGTGCATATTATATTATCTGTTGCAGGTTTGTTTCATGTCGTGGGAAAAGCATATTGTTCAAATAGTTACTGAAATTAAAGGAGAAAAAAAATCCTAGCAGAATATTCCACCAGAAAAGAGATAGAGAGATGCACATACTAATTGCAATATAAAACCTTTTTTATTATTTTTCATAAAGAAATCTTGCAATAATTAAAAGGTGTAAGAAAAATGTCTCATGTAGCCATACGAGCAGGTAAATCATAGATCTGGATTGCAGGAAAAAGAAAGATTGCACATACAGAAGTTTCCAAAAGCATGCACATGAGCAGTGCTTTGTTAACAACTCTCATCTCTGGTATAATAAACTGTGCAAACATAACTCTAATCCTTATAGAACTTGTGTGGTGGACCTCATAAATTACCGTTCTGCTGCTCTCTGAGTGTCACAGCTGGAAAAATTGTACAGTGAGTTGTGCTAACAAGTGGCATGAGAAAAGAAAAAAAGATGTTAAGGAAATATCAGAGACTTCTGACATTTTAAAGCTATCATTATAGAAATTTTATGGAGACCTTATTGCAGCCTATTTTCACTTAAAAGGGGCTTACAAGAGAGATGGAGAGAGACTTTAACCAGGTTGTGTAGTGGCAGAACATGGGGCAAGGGTTTTAAACTGTGAGAGGATAGATTCAGATTAGATATAAGGAAGAAATCCTTTACGATGAGGGTGATGAGACATGGGAACATGTTTCCCAGAGAAGCTGTGGCTGCCCCCTCCCTGGAAGGGTTCAAGGCCAGGTTGGACGGGGCTTTGAGCAACCTGGGCTAGTGGAAGGTGTCCCTGCCCATGGCAGGGGGTTTGGAACTAGATGATCTTTAAGGTCCCTTCCAACTCAAACCTTTCTATGAGTCTATGATATTATTTCTATAACTTCAGAAAATTTAAAAACATAAACTGCTATGTTTAAGCTGTCAAATCTTTGTTTAGGGTTACAGTGAAATAGGATGATTTTCATAAGTGCCAGGTTTCCAAATAGGGTGAACACTTCTGAAAAATCAGACAACATTTAGATTCCCATCTGATGGGTAAGGAAGGTAATTATGCTTAAAGTAATACTGATTAGTGACCTCCATTGTAACCTGTGTATATAAGTTTTACACACTTGAACAAGATGTTATTTTTCACTCTCCTGTTTTGTTTACTTCACTCGCATGTTTTGGTGTGATAATATGCAAAAATAGTTACAGATTAAATCCAAAACAAGACTTTTCCAATGCCCATATGTTTCCAATATAGTAAAAAAAAAGTCAGAATGATTTCTGCATCCAGAAATTAAAAAACAGGTGAGAGTGGCCAGATTAGAGATCTGCTTTTGATTTACCTATGAAAATATCACTTACAAGCCTCTGAAAAAGCTATGCATGTATGTGACAGATCATTACCACTACTTGTGATCTGTAAAAGGCTCTAATGCGTCAGATATTTTTGGGAAAAAAAGGACAGAAGTATTGCCATCATCACTTAATGGACAATCTGGGTTAATGCTAGGATAAGAACCAACTGATTAGCTGATGGGTACAAGAGGCAAACACATACCTACAAAGTGACAGAGTATCAAAGTGATCTGGTTTGTTAAAATGAGGTCTTACAATGCCAAAAAAAAAAGTTTTCAAAAGCTTTTTATGTTTTTCTGGCATCACAAATAAAGAGCTTTTAGGAGGTGTTGAAGAAAATCATGATGTAGCTTTTTTCTCCCAGGCAGGCATCAAGAATTTTGTGCCTGGAGATGTGGAAGGACTTCTCCGGAGGCAAGGGAGGCTACAGCCATAGACTGACAGAGTAACAACATCGGCTCGTAATACCAGTCAATAGACCAGGTGGGGACACTAAATGCAAGGTCTCTGAAAGCTCCAACATTTGGATCTTTCATGGGATAATAAAGCTAGAATCAGAGGAAAGAGAGAGAAAAAAATGAAACCGTCAAAGTGCTAGGCAAGGAAACCTTTAGAGTAACAGCCTTATTATATGTGAATAGTCCAGTTCTGCATTTCTTATGGCTATTAAACATATCACAGCTGTTAACCTGAGTGCTCAGGAGACAGGCTAAGAGAATTTTAGCTTTGTGGAGAGGTGGGAGAGAGTAGAAGGCAGAATCTGAAAGACTTAAGTATCAAAAGCAACACTTCAGCAGAAAATCCTTAAGCTACTCCAGGATAGTACTGCCCATGACATTTCTAAAGAAAAACCTGCATGGCAGCCTGCCAAATGTATTCATTTTTCTTGTTGGCTTTAATGAAATTGCTACTTTTGCAAGATTCTCTCAAAGTGAAAAGCAAGAAATGAGTTGCTTCCAGTGACTGAATTGAACTTTGAAAAAACAGCCTTCAAATACAGATTCAAGGCTCTTTGAATTACTTACTTCTAGTAAGTTTTCTAAAGTAGGGATTAATGATTAGTGAAGAGACATAATGGGCAATAAAATATGTTGAAGCAGCAGACTAAGACTAACACTGTATGTGTATTGAAGAAGGCATATGTTCAATGGAAGTAGTGGGAAAATAAGTTGGGCTTAAAACTGATAAAGAATAAACGTAATGAAAACCAGACCTAAGTTTTCCACTACTTTTATCATTTTTGTCCAACAGATGATTAATTAACTTGATGAAAAAAGTGCTGAGTACTAGTAACAAAACTATATACATAATACAATGATGCTCTTTATGTGACAGTTGAAGTCAGGCTTTTCCAGATACTGAGGCTGGCTGTACTTTTGGTTCCTCTGCCCAGGTTGTCCTGTTCCTGTATCCTTCTCCTTCATCTTCCTCTCTCACAGGGAAGTGTGATGGTCTCTGACCCCTGCTGTTACCCCATTTCAAATACCAGTTTCTTGTCCTAAGGGGATGTAGTAGAGGCGTTTGGTGTCACTAGAGAGCATTCCTTGGCCCACCTGCACTAAAGCTTATTTGAAACACACCTCCAGTCCAAGCACAACACCAACACTTTAATAACAGTAAAATAAGTAAACCTAGAACCATGATGGGTTTAGAAACAGATCACCACCTCTATCAAGAGAAACCTGAAATATCAGTGATGTATGAATTAGACCGAGTTCTTCGGCCAATCTCTATATCAGAAACTGTCTCCCACCTGCTGCTGGGAAAGGGATTCAATATGAGAAGTCAGAGCTATGAAATATCCAGTGTTATTAATATCAGGTAGTAATAGGGTAAAACTACAAACTGTGGCCTCCTCATTCATACTTCCAAGGTCTTTCCTGAGAGGGAGGCTGCTGAGCTTGTTATAGATAAGATTTTGTAGACATGAACTATACTGAACTTATCTTTTGCAGAACAACTCAAAAAGACTTTGTGTGCCACCCTGAAAGATCTGGTTATCAGGCTGTAATTCACTGGTTTGCTCTCCCCATTTCCCTTGGCCACATGACACCTTTCAATGAATTACAATTAATGCTGGTAGTGACAGAAGTAATCTCAAAAACATCTGGATGTTTATTGTTCTGGGTAGGTCTGATGCTTATACAGAAGGAGGAAGTTTTTCTTTGTCAGAGCCTGATTCTTTCTGTAGTTGTGTAAGACGCAGGTAATACTTACTAATACTGAAGATGGTCTGTATCACAGTAGTCAGGAGTTTAGAGGCAGCTTTAGGGAAAAATCTCTTTCATGTTACCCTCTGACACTTGCTTACCTCAGTAAATTTCAGTGTTCCAGTTAGCTGCACTACAGTTAACAGAAAATGAAAAGCCTGAGAGGCAATATGACTCCTGGGATTCATAAAGGAATTACGAGTTTCTTTTGCTATTCAGTCACTAACTTGTACCAACCCTGAAAAAAGTAGTCTGCACATAATAACTGACTCTGTGAAATTCTTTTGGCTCTCCCAGGGAATGGTCTGAGTTTTTCTTATGCATATGTTCTGAATGGCAGCATTCACTAAGTAATTACTGCACTTCATTCTTACTGCAGAGTCAGGGAGGTATCTATGAATACCCAACACCTACAGTCACGTTGACTATGACTTGACTTGGCATACTGTTTTCACTTGTGTTCTGTACCACACATCTGTTTTAACATAAGATTTAATGTGGTTTATATCTGCGTTTTCGCATACATTTTTAAAAAAGTGCTTCTAATCCTTTCTTCCTAGGAAGACCAACAGATGCTTTTGCCCTGTCAACTGCTTTAAAGCTTTAAAGAGGTATGAATACAAGGGAAGAAAATCCATTTTGGTATTTCACTCCTAGTGGCATTTTTTTAAGGACTTCACTAATTTCTGCCCCAGGATGGCAGTGAGAATTAGAACTCAATGCCTTTTTGGTAATGGATAGAATAAAGTGGTACCACTGATGGTTGTTGCAGTTCAAGTCCAGATGGCAACTAAGACACCCACAGCCACTTGCTCACTCACTCCCCCCGTGGTGGGATGGGGGAGAGAATCAGAAGAGTGAAAGTAAGAAACTCATGGGTTGAGGTAAAGACACTTTACTAAGTAAAACAAAAGCTGTGCATGCAAGCAAAGCAAAACAAGGAGTACATTCACAGCTTCCCATCAGCAGGCAGGTGTTCAGTCATCTCCAGGAAAGCAGGGCTCCATCATGCATAACAGCGGCTTGGGAAGACAAACATCATCACTTCAAATGTTCCCCCTTCCTCCTTCTTCCCCCAACTTTATAAGCAGAGCATGACATCATATGGTACAGAATAACCCTTTGGTCAGTTGGGGTCAGCTGTCCTGACTGTGTCCCCCCCAGCTCCTTGAGCACCCCCAGGGTCCTGGCTGGTGGGGTGGTGTGAGGAGCAGAAAAGGCCTGGACGCTGTGCAAGCACTGCTCAGCAGTATCTAAAACATCCCTGTGTTATCAACACTGTTTTCAGCACAAATCCAAACCGTAGCCCCAGACTAGCTACTACGGAGAAGATTAACTCTGTCCCAGCCAAAATCAGCACAATGTTTCTGAGAAGGAAAGTTAGAGCACACACCAGCTGCTACATGCAACACTAAACCATTCCTAGTACTCAGAACTGTCCCTGAAACATCCTCAGGTTTTTTGTTGTATTTGGCTTAGATCATTCTCTCACTGCTTTCTAGTTCTTTGCATTTTTATTATCGTGTCATTATCCTCCACTAACTGATCTTCATGTTTGGTGGCCAGGAAACTGCCATTCTTTAAAGCTCATCCTGGTGGGTTGTCCCTCTTATTTATTTCACATCAATAATTACTGACAACCCTGTGTTCCTGTGTTGATAATCTATTTTTCAGATAAATATGGAAAATAAACTCTGGAGTGAGGGTTTGTGCTTCTTTGGAACAGATTTTTCTTCAGGTGACATAGCCTTTTAGGGAGTAGAACAATCAGACTACAACTTTCTTTCTCATATTTGCATGTGGCTGCTTTACCTCTTTGATCATTCTGAGAATAAATAGGTCTGCCTTATCTCCCACTTCTTCAGCTAAGTAGCTGGGTAGCAAACAGCATTTTCTCCAGCAATTTGTACAGTCCAAGCTGATGCGACAAGCTCGGAGGTATTCCTAGTAATAACCGCTACTGGTCCTTGGTGTGAAAATCTATCCCAAACAGCTTTTGGACCACAAAACCTCTCCACAAAGAATGTGCAATCAGATCATACGTGTATCTATACATATGCATGGGTATACTTAGGTTGTTAGAAGTCCATGTAGAAAAGACATGATGTAAAGGAATGGGAAGAAAATACTGGCTAGCAACTTGAAAGTTGGTGAGGTAGGGACAGGAGAGGTTGGACTCTTTCTCCATGTAGTCAAACCTCTAAATAACTTGTTTGCCTAGATGTTGATGGATGTGATTTCCACATTTTTATATACCACATCCTTTTCTTTCACTCCCCCAACATTTCTGCAATTCATTTTTCCTCTGACTTGCTTTGCTGATAGTCCTTGGTGACTGCTTTGCCTCAATGGAGGTTTTATAAAAAGCCTTTAACATAAACTGCACCCCTGCACAATGATAATAAAATTATTTTTTTCTAAGTTACTTTTCTCTCTTTTGTCTGCCACTAAAATGACACTTCAGTTTCTCTGTTCAGCCACCATCAAACTCCAGCTTAACGCTGTATTGCCTAAGAGACTTATGACAATAGAAAGAAAAGTGATCCAAATCATTAAAGGAGGAAAAAATACAACATTTCTATAAAAAGGAGTGATAGAAAAGAGCGTAACTAGATCATCTCAATTTCTTCTCTCCCTCGGTCCCCTATTATAACACATGTATGCAATTACAGCATCTGTTATCCTGATGGCCTGGAATGTAGTACCAGTGTCAGTTATGGTGCTTAATAATATAGACTCAGAGGACACTATTAAAATTGAATGTAAATGAAAACTCTTCTAAAAATTGCTAAATAATAGGCAAGGGAAAACACACTGAATTTACTTTTGTTCTATTAACAGTTGGGTAGACTGCTTTGATTTGAACAGAAAAAAAGTCCTGAACATTTTTCATCCTCAGGAGCTTCTAAACTATAAGTTTAAACTACTGCAAATTGAAGAACTTCAGCTAAGAAGTAATTTCTTCTCTCAACTTCATCCACTCGATTAGACCCACAAGACTAAACAGTTTCTCTTTTACATGTTATTAAACATATGCAAATTTGTTTTCTTGAGTCAAAGTCTTAATTTAGTCTATAATTTGCAGCAGAGTTTGCTAAGTTATACTTTTCAAAATAACTACTAGGAATGATAAGTAGACATTTTCCTAGAGGTGAATTTCATACAAATACAAAATATTGCAACAAATCTTTAATAATACATTTTGGGACAGACTGATAATTACAGTTTTAATGACTTCACAGGCTCTTCTGTTGTGACCTTTGCAGCACCATCCTTATTAGAACAGCATGACTTTGTATGCCCCTCAGTATTTATCAGCTGTGTTGTATAAAATCTGCCATCCTAGGTAACTGCAAAAGCATTTTTACAAAATGTCAAATGAGTAGGAGGGAATGGAAAAAAAGATATATTTGTATAGACAAATTTTAATTTCTTTCAAATAGCATGATTAATAAAAAGAATTTTAGTAAAGCTTTGTGATAACACCTTGCATGAACACATACTTTTCTTGCAGCCTCCATACAATAAACCTGAAAAGACATCTGGAAAACAGAAAAAAATGAGTGAACTGTTGTTTCAGGGTTCCAATATTTTTTCATGGATTAAGAACATTTTGTGCAAGGGTAAAGGAAACAAAGAGAAGGCCTTTGAGGCAGACAGTAGCTGAGCTCAATAAACTTAATCTTTGTTTCTGCCCATGTTATGGCAGGGAAATCGGGAACAAGCAAAGATTTAGTGATTTGTTTCAGATAAATTAGGGTCCCTGGGGTAGGGTATCAAAGATATCTGCATATTAAAAGAGTATGTGATAGAGCCAAGGCCCAGGTCTGCTAAGCAAACTGTCTTTTCTAATTTTCACTGAGGTAACATTTCTGAACTGTTTTTTTCAATTTTGTTTTTCTTTTTAGTCTGTCCTACATACTTACGCAGCAGGTTTATGTCTGTTGACTCCAATGAAGAGGCATGTTTTAATTATGAGTAGCACTAGTAGGCGAGTACATGAGTGCCAATGACACAACTAGAATATGTCTTCTCTAAGAACCCTTATGTCCTTAAGGATCTCCAGGACAAAGAGTACACACTGTTCTCATCCTTGCATACACTGGTATACACTTAACATGTGAAATCTGTATCTTAGCACATGATAGTGTGTGCCCTATATAATCTTAAAATACGTATTTCTATATTACTGTACATGTCTTCTTTCCTAGCTAAACTGAAAAGCCTCATCCATAATGTACAGGCTTTAAATCTTCATTGCATTTCCTCTATGACAAAATTACAGTTTTACTTTTTTTTTTTATGTGGAGAAGGTGGAGAAGAGACGAAGCAGAAATAAAGGATGGAAAGATGGGAAGAAAGAGTAGGAGTATGAATAGAGACTTGTGGCTTGCTGAGTTAAGCCTTTTTCTTTTCTGTTTCTGTGCACATTTCTAGTTCACAGAATCACAGAATCACAGAAAGGTTTGGGTTGGAAGGGACCTTAAGATCATCCTGACACAGACAGGGACATCTTTCACTAGATCAGGTTGCTCAAAGCCCCATCCAACCAGAATTTGAACACTTCCAATGATGGGGCATCCACAACTTGTCTGGGTAAGATGTTCTAGTATCTCATCACCCTCATCGTAAACAATTTCCTCCTTATGTCCAACCTAAATCTACCCTCTTTCAGTTTAAAACCATTGCCCCTTGTTCTATCACTACAGGACCTGGTAAAAATTCTCTCTCCACGTTTCTCGTAGGCCCCCTGTATATATTGAAAGGCCACAATAAGGCTTCCTGAAGTTTTCTCTTCTCCAGGCTGAACAGCCCCAACTCTCAGACTTTCTTCATGGGTGAGGTGCTCCAGCCCTGTGATCATTTTTGTGTTCCTCCTCTGGGCCCACCGTAACAGGTCCATGTCTTTCTTGTGCTGGGGACCCAGACCTGGATGCAGTACTCTGGGTGGGGTCTCCTCAGAGCAGAGCAGAGGACATGATTGGCTTTCTGGGATGCAAATGCACATTGTTGTCTCATACACAATTATTTGTCCACCAGCATCCCCAAGTGCTCCCTGCAGGGCTGCTCTCCATCAATTCATCTCCCAGTCTGTACTGATATCAGGGATTGCCCTGACCCAGGTGTAGGACCCTCTGGATGGCATCCCTTCCTACTAGGGTATCAACCGCACCACTCAGCTTGGTGTCATCTGTAAACTTACTGAGGGCACACTCAATCCCACTATCTATGTCATTAATGAGGATACTAAAGTTTTGCCTCCAATATAATTTAATATCCATTGATAATAGCTGATATCAATTGATAATATTTGAAAATCTCTGAATTAATTTATAAAGGAAAATTTGTTCCAGATGGAGGAACTATCACATAACTTTCACTTTCATTGAAGGATTTCTATAAGGTTTTTTTGTAATATATTTTAAAAAGCAGTGTTGCTAGCAATGGCAGAGGCAGACATGCATTCTGTGTCACAGGAAATAAAATCATGTGTCCAAAGCATCCAGTCAGGAGTACAATATTTAAGAAGGTTGTGCATCGAGGCACAGATTACTCCTGGAGGAGCGGAAATTTCATTGTCTGTTTCAAGGGTTTAGGGGACAGACTGTTAAGGCTAAACTACTGAATGTGCTGAATTAATCAATTTAATTAATCAAATTATGGACAGGGCTAGTGATGCCAAAAAAGACATGTAAACACATATCATAAATGAAAATTTAAATAACAAACCCAGATTGCACAAACCAAAGGAGATTGTTTTTTATAGCTGCTATTACATTAGACATGGTGAAACAGATCCTAGAATATTGGGTAGCTTCACTGAAAGCAGCAGAGTCCAGTTGAACAACAGCTCTCAGGTTTTCATCATGTGAAAAGATGTGTATTTCTAGTAGTGAATTGGACAGGTGCTGCTTTAGGAAAGGTACTGCAAGCATTTCTCTAAGTAAGTGCAAGTGTAGGGCAAATGACCCTTTGTCCAACTCCAGTAAAAAAGCAAGATGAAAACACTCCATGGCTTATTCAATAAATGGCAACTGCATTCTGTTTGGACACTTCTCCTTGATTTATTAAATCAATTACTGCTCTTGTTTGTGATAATTTTAGATAACATTTTGAGGTACTTATATTTAGTCTGCAATAATGACTTAGATTATATTTTCTTCAAGCAGAAAGCATTTAGAGAAGGTCATTAAATACAAAATCGTTTGGTCATAAAGTCATTACACAAGTGAACTTAATGCCTTCAGAAAACCTCCAGGCAATATATGAACTAAATAGTTTTACAAAATATTCTTAATCTGACAAAATTCCTAAAAAAATCTTCTATGGTTTTTGTTAAACAAGAACAAAAAGTGGAGGAAAATACTGCTGAAATCATCCCTAGGGTGAAAGAATACTCTGTTACACTTCATGTCCTTTGTCCTTTTTTAGTTTTGCATTTTTTAGAGAATTAAAACTAGTTTTAACAGTGATAAAAGTGGTGAAACAGTATTGCAGGTGGGTCTGTCTTCGTTCTCAGAAAAAGAGCTGAAAAAGTAATCTTTCACACTGAAGAAGAATCATGGTTAGACAGCACACAGTGTGTCTGTGAATCCCAGCCTATCTTCTCTAGGCCTGCTATTGCTCCTACTGAAATCTATTTTGAAATTATTTCAACTGATTTGTGGTGAGATGGAAAACAACCCCAAATTCCTTAATTGTTAAGATTAGAATATAGGTCAAAAGGGTATTAGCACTTTTCAGGGCTGACCAGCACTTGTCAGTCTGTAAAGCCTGAATTTTCTTAATGATATTGGGATTTACAAACTCACTGCTAAGCTTTCAGCTGCCCTGCCTTGAAGTGAAAAATACCAGGGCAAAGGCAAGCTGGAATTATTCATAACCACAATGTTTAGCTGCTGATAATTTACTGCAAGGATGCAGGACATCTCTCTATTTGCATTGCAAAAGATGCTTTTATAAAATAAAAAAAATCAGAGGTTGCCAGAAAGACATGTGAAAGTGAGTTAAGGATGAGCTTCTAGCTGTTAGAGGGAACGGCAGCATTTCAGATTTTCTGTGAATTTTGATGTTTGTCAGTATGAGTGAAGTTATGGTTACAATTAACAGCTTAACAGAGGTAGAAATGGTGAAAAAATATATTCCCAAACTTATCATTAAATCAACCCTATATTGTCCTTTTCATGGCATTTTTTTTTGGTACACATTAATGGAAGAGGAATTGTAGTCATTAATAAATGAGATAACTGGGGTCGAGGTAGCTTTGAATGTTCACCTAGGGAAATTAATGTCAAGTTTCTTAGATACAGAGGAGTACATTTAAAATAAAACAACAGACATCATCAATGTGAAAGCAGCAATCCTGATTTTTCTACCTGAATCTCAGGGGGTCATCATTAATGGTTTCGGTTGGGAGACTTATACTTCTCCCTTGAACTCTTATTTTCCGACCGCATCTGCAAATTGAAACATCTGAACTTAAAGTCTCTGTAATATGTCTCACAGACCACTATGTCTCAAAAAGCTCAACTTCCCAGGCAATGACTGGGGAAGATTTCGTGCGCAGCCAGCCAGGGCTCAGTATATATGGACATCAGCAACACGCGCAGTAACAAATGCTCACTAACCAACCACTGACCACCTAAGTGCCTTCTTATAGTCTCCAAATGCAGACAAGGTGTTCACTCAAGTCTTGAGATAATGCCAGAAGGACCACCACAGCATCGTATGAAGCTTTGCCTTCTGCATGCTTACTAGCTTGCTTCAGAATGAAAAGCTGTTATGAAAGATAAAAAAGGGAAAACTGGCATTTTCCAGAGCTTGACTTTGAGTGTCTGGGAAACGACACACAGCACTGCATGAAGTTATGGCTGTGAGAGCCAAGCACATAGCAAATCACCAACTGCAGAGATGAAGAAAGAGGCTATTGTAGAGTGATGTTGCTGTTTACTGTGGACTGCAGCACGCCATTTATAATATTCATAGCTATGGCTTTTTTTCCTTATACTTCTGCTGAGATCTTGGAAGAGGATAATTTACAGTTCCATGAATATGGGTCTCATGCTTTCCTGCCTCCACACGAGTATATTTGGTGGTTAGCACTTTACTACAAAGAGTTAGAACAGAGGCCATACGATCAGTGATGGATTTATCACAGACAAACCTTTCAATCTGCTCTTTCATGTCCGTGCAGACAAAGTAGACTCAATAGGTATGGCATTATGCAATGAAATATTAAAACAAAAAAAAATGGATTTGCAGCTAGGAATCATAATAAAAATATACAGGCTCACACACATTGAAATCCATTTACTGACTTGTGTCTTCATGACAAAGAACACATCAGACTATGCAGATTTATTTTTTATTTATTTTTTTTTCTTTTTTGTAATAGGCATCTGATGTTAGGAGTTAAAAACATTCTGTGATTTAATTATTTAATTTTTAGCAGTCTTCCAGATGTATAATTGGGCATGCATGCAACAAGAGCTGCAGACCGACCTGTGCTCCTGAGCTTTTCTACCTTTTTTTCAGGGAATAAGACACAGAAAAAAACATAAAGACTGTGTTTATGTTCATCTCATGATGATTTAGGAACATAAGACAGATTTATTTAGCATAAGATATTGTTATAATTCTCATTTAAAAAAACCATGTATTGCTTGAAACAGCAACTCATGGATATTCCATGAAGTAAATTAATATTCATGAGCTGTGACGAAGCAAACCTCAAGTTAAAGATGGCTCAGGATCTAATTCTATTGTGTGCAATATTCTCATCTATTAAAGCCATTTGATATAAATTGCTTAATTTAAAAACTACAACAAAATCTATTAGACCTTTCTAGTTAAATTAGAACTTTTCAGGAAGACTTGATTAATTCTATACTGCATTAATTAGTTTTAAACCTGTTTTTTCTAGGACAAGTTAAGTATGCTTAGTCTTTCATAATTAGGGAAGAATAAGGAGAAGAACATTTGAAGGAAACCTAAAAAATTGTAGGGTCTTCTCTGTGCAAGTGGACAGCAGAGACATCCCAGAAGTCTTTACACAGCCTTTTTTTCCCTTTAAAGTTCTTGTTCTGATTCATCACCCTAACAGGGTGAACAGTCTTGTGTAACTGTTGCATTATGCTCCAGATAGTCCAGAGCTCAATGGTCACATGTATCAAGGGACACTGGTGGATGCTCACGTGCCCAAGTAGAGCTTTCAGGATCAGTGCTGGTGATCGTGGACTATTCAGGATGAAGGCAGCTGAGCAACTGAGGGCACTGGCTTTGAAGATGAGAAAGTGGGTTGGAATTCCTGCTGTTAGACTCCTGTAGGACATAAGAATATCAGTCAAACATTTTGTGTCTCAGCTCCTCAGCATGAGGACAAAATAAAAGTTTTGTTTTACTTTACAATGCATCTGAAGTGCTTAATTTCTATATCAGTGTAGGCAATACGAAACACATAAAGTCCCAAATGTAATGTTTAAGTGTGAAGAGTTAATAGCCCTACGCTATTTAAATGAAAACATGACAACAGTTTTAATAGAAATCCCCGAGTGCCTGGTGGAGGTGATTTCTACTGACTTTCTTCTTTAGTTGAGTATATCTTCAAATTTTGAAGGAAAAATGTTTGCTCTAGACTCTGAAGGTCCTGCCTTTGCTCCTGGTGAGGTCCCACAAGGGCTATGAGAAGCTTCTCACAGTGGCAAGATATTGCTGATTAGGGAATTTCTTCTCTCTTTTACAGGCTGAAGGTCCTGAATTAAAGAATTGGGGCAGTAAGTTCTAGAAAGTGAAGCTGGTCAATTAACCTCTCCAGATACATGTTCTCTCCTGCCTTTCTTCTGCTGGGTACGGCATTTAGGCTGCCTTTAGCAGTGAGCCTTTCCTCAGAAAGCCCTTCTGCTTTGCAAAGGAACTTATGGCAGCTCATCAAGATCTGTGAGTCTTCCTAGAGAGAAAAAAGACCAACTGATTTGCCCATATAGCCTGCATTTGAGTCAGCCAACACAGTCAAGGAAGCTGCAAGAGCAGTTTGTCTCATCCCGAAGCAGGCACCTTCATCTGCTCTTACAAATCGTCTGACACACTCCATTGACTGTACTGACCGGATCTCCACTAACGATGAAACTCAAATGAGTAAGTAGCTCACACACAGATATTTATGATTAACTGAGTTGAAAGCCACTCTTGGGTAAGCCTGTTTGTCTGTGCTTCACAGGGATTTTCAGAAAAAAAGGAAGCAGTCTTGTGGTGTTTTCACTGTTGTTTTTATGCCATATACCAGAAGGAGGTAGAAATTTTTCTTACCAGAGGTAAAGATTAGAGCAGAGACTTGAACATGTGTGGTTAACTGTCTAAAGGAGTCCCCTAACCACAGGAACTATCATGAATTACCCTGAATTTATTATCCTGAATTATCTCAGAAAATTGTCCCAAGGAATGTTGAAAAAAAATCTGAAAGACTGTGATTTTTATTTTGATTTATCACCTTTTTGTTTAAACTGCATTTATCTGAAAGTGTCCTGGCTAGCTTTTTCTTTCCTTGTTAAATGATTCTCTATTTGCCACCATCACCACAATACCTAGGCAGGCCATTTTTGTGTTTAGTGCCATGAAGTTCCTCATGACATAAATTTTTTGCCTCATTCTTGTTCTACACACAGAAAATGAGGACTAAAAACCACACGACTTTAGGCAGGTACCCTAGTTGTTTGGATGGTCCTTCTGCTAAAATTTCCTAAAGCAAATCAATAAACAGTCGCTGGAAGGGGACATTTCTGTAAAGTATGAAACAAAACAGAATTATTTTCAGTGCATGGCATGACCTTATTTTCTTTTGGAATTATTTTTTAATCCTTTTATTCTATATAGTACTTTTGATAGATAATTTTCTGATAGAAGTGAAAGATATACTCAAAAAATTGTAACTAATGTAGTCCAGTGAAGCTTCTCCTCCATTTCCTGGATTAGAAAAAAGACTCATTTTATTACAGTTCCATTCCTGTTTACAATTGAAGCATGGTACTTCTGAATAAACAAAAGAGAAGGAAACAAGGTTGGCAGGGCATTGGGGATGGAAATATTAACACGATAATGATTTTGCAGCAAATCAAGATTTATTAATGACTATCAGCATTTAATCATTAACCAGTTTAAGGACTTGTAAAATAATTCAGTAAAATATGATTAAAATAGTGACTTAATTACAGATTTGAAAATGACAAGATTCACATTAACTTACTATAAGGTATCCTCAATCTCTCTCTCTATATATGTATATTCATAAACATAAGACATACAAACACACAGACAAAGAGAAATATTTGGATCCAGTGAAATATATATGTACCCACACTCATGAAAATAGCTGTGTACACCCAAACACATAAATAGATAGAGAGGTGGGTGAAAGAGACGCTAACCTACAGTTAAAATTTCCCTCTTCTCAAGTTTAGAAGTAAATACTCACAATGCATCAGCATTCCTCAAGGGGCGATAACTGAGACTCAAGGGTGTCAACTTTTCCCTGGCTCTTTGTTGTCTTTGACAGCAGATGGTACCTGGAGGAGTTGATACCTGAGAGGCGTCTCACTCAGTGGAGGTGCTGCTCACAGGCCCGTTGTGATCCAGGATTGCTCAAAGGGTCTCACTTAGGGTCACTATTTATAGGGTCCAAGATAATTGACTTTCATCAGGTACTTTTCCACTCCAGCCCAACTCGAGTGATGAATTATTCTGGTGTTTTCCACCAGTTGCGCCGGCCCAGAACTTGCTGGACGTGCTGTTCTGTTATTGCCCTCCCTCGGCCACGTCCCAGGTACAGATGTACTGGGCTGTCAGGAGGTGATGGACTGTTATTACTGCTCCTAAGCAATAGGGAGAGCAGGAGCCAGGCACGTCAAGGGGGTGCCTTAACACCCTGGTCCTCTGCCATTTGCAGTCTCCATACTGCCCTAGGTTGGTATGTGGCCCAGGGAGGTATCGGAATCACTGCAAACACCGAGCAGCCCAGCAACAGGCGGGGGGGAATTGCACCACCACAATCCGCCCCGTGACTAAAGTCACTTTATCTTGTCCATAGAGTGGCAGTGTGGTTGCCTCTTGCCTCTATGCCTATAAACAGATAATGCTGTTATCCAATTGTAATTTGAGGGAACTTTGCGTTTGGTTAGCCTCTATTAGTTAATTAAAGTTTCATTATTCTGGGGAAATATACACACGGGGGAATCTCTGAAACTGTGTAATTTGTTTAACCATCCTCTAAACCTTAATATACGACATTGTTAAAAGCAACAAACATATTAAAGTTACAGTTAGGAAAATCACGATTGGGTGAAGCATGGAATTAAACAGTCCAGTTGCTGCTGCTGACCATCCAAATAGGACTTCTCGTCACTGATATTCTCCATCCTTTCTGACTCTTTCTAACACTTGATGTATTTCCTTAATATCATGCTGGACTGTGACAATAGTCTTTCATCTGGTTTCTCATGCTTGTTGTAGAAGGTTGATTAAATCTGATGTTGGAGGAGTTGCTTGATTATGGTTAGATTCATTCCTACAGGTGTAGGTTGTAGCTTGTGATATAACATGTAATCAAAAGATGAGTCATCATGGGTAGTTATTGGCACAGAGAAATTAAAATCACAACCAATAATCATAGAAAAGTTACACATACATAGATTGAGCTGATTGGTTATGATACAAAATCATCTATCAGTAAAAATCACATAATATTTGCATTCAAGCACATCCTTTTTCAACATATAGGACTATGGTTTCAGGAGTTTTGCTTCGGTGGGTTTCAAAGTGGCATATGTTTTGTTCAGCGTCAAGACAAATGTCTTGATCTTCAAGAGTATTACTTTCACAAATTAAACCTTGTTGTTCTCACACAGTACATGCATTTACATCAATTGTTTAGCCCTTTTTCTCCTTTTGGTGAGCCCACATTCTATGGTCTAAGGGATAGGGTGTGGTTCCATTGTGATTTAGTCCTAACACAATGACTGGGCATATATTGTATACCAAAGCATTGTGTGTGGTGAGGATAAAGGCGATAATCTTATCAGTTTCTGCATGGTGAGTGAAGTTGACCAATTACCACTGCAACTGAAACTCCCTTTCAAATTCTGAGGCATTGTCCCAGATCATTTTATGGATCTCAGTGGATAGGGTTCCTCCTTCTCCTTCTCTAGTAATGACTGCTACTACAGACTGTATCCACAGTTGCACTTGGATACAACTGAAGGCAAGAAAGGTATTACCCTGGGTTGTTCCGAGAACTTTTACAATTAATTGGTGATAATTTTTGTTAATTCATTCCCAATGAGGTGAAACATCTGATAGGAGCCACTGACTTGCTCCTAAGGCTGATAAAGATTACTTTAATGGGTGTTCCGATTTGATCAGGTCGTTGGTAGTAGCAGTTATCTTGTTCATTAGGACTTTAGCATCTATGTTGTTTAGTATTCCTAATCCTATTCCCAATAACCCGGTGGTGTCCTGTCATGTCTTCTGGGGTTGTTTTAAAGGTTGTCTATATAACCATGCTAACCAGACAGTGTGAGCAACTTTGAAAAAGGCAGAACAGTCTGGTCTAATTGTCAACACATCAATGTGTAGTGTTAGCTCCACCCTTTTTAGAGACCCACCAGGGTTAAAGAGAACTTACTGTTGTCCTGTATTTTTAATTATGTAAGGGCCTGTGTTATAAATTTGGGGAGGCAGTTTAATAGGAGGCCAAGTTGGTAAAGACAGCTATTGAATTTTGATTTTGAGCTGGACAGCCAAGCTGGAATGCGGTTTGGAGTCTGCCCAAAGACACATTATATGTGCTGAGTGGGTCATTGTAAAATTACACCAACATTCATCCAAAAGGACAGATACGTGTGTTATCAGGACTGTGTCCATGTTTTCCTCCAGTATAGTCTATAATAATATGTAAAGCTACTCTACACTCAGTGTTGTTTTCATTTCTGCATCCTATTGAAATGGTATGTCCACTTGTCCCTTTTAGAGATAGAATTTGCCAATCTTTATCTTCACCTTTTATAATCCATTTTTGGAAGGCAAAATTGCTGCATAATGCTACTACAGACAAATTCAGAGATTTGGCAGGATAAGTATTGGGCATATATCCATTATAGCCTATGTGAGTGTGGATCCATGGCCATCCTGTTGTGCAGAAGTTCTACATATTGCATGTGACAATTGAAAAATCAAGTAGTAGCTCTGTGTTTTTATATTCCCAAATACAAATTGCAGTTATAGGTTTGGTGAAGGTGAAATTATACCAACAATCTAAATTTGGTTCTGTTATAACAATCATTGTTGTTTTTTGGTTTGGTAAAATTGGCATAAAATATTTTAATTTCAGTTGGTCTATGGTAAGTAGATCCATTGATTGGTCAGCACTCAATTTGTATTCTCTCTCCCATCATGGTGTGGAGTTAAGCCATCCAATGAGAGTGTCCCAACCCCATTTATCTTTTGCATATATTTCATTTCCATGTAAAACTAAAATAGAGAGATTTAGGCCTGCCTTGTTTTGTGGTGTTCCAATACTTCCCATGTATCTTAGTAGTGTGAGATTCCAAGGATCTGAGGTTTGGACCATTGTGAGGATACTTACTCTTATCATCAGGAAAGAGAGAGCAGGGAAGAGGCCTATAGCCATCGTCGTTGTGGCCATTGATGTATAATGGCAAGGGAGAGAAGAAGTAAGCACAATGCTGTGAAGATGCACACATCAAAGATGAGGATTGTTCCCACAGTGCTATCAGTGAGATTGCTAGGCGTGGTGTTTGTTCCCACAAGATCGTTGGTGGAGTTCATCATTTCTGAAAAAGAGAAAGAAAGAACAGTCTCCATGGGGAAGACCAAATGGGTTACCCCTTATGATGCAGGATAAATCCATCTGGTACTGATTTTGTGTTTTATTCCATCATTGTCAATAGCATCCCATGCTAGAAATCCCCATGGTTTGATCAGGGTTACTGGTATTGTTCCTACAGATGGTATTTTTACTATCACAGGCTGTCCCAATTTCTTCAAAGACCAGGTATGCCCATTGTTTAGTTTTTCTAGAGAAGGTGTTAGAAAGGCTTGAGTAATTGGACTTCCATAGGGACCACACCAATTATTTAACTGCTCTAAAGTTTTATAAAGATGGTTGTCCCATTGTCTTTCATGTGTTTTAAGATATTTTTCAGTAGTCCATTGGCTCATTCAACTATACTATTAGATTGTGGATAATGTGTGTGAAATACCCATTTTATTTCTTCTTGTTTTGTCCATTCTTGTACTTCTTTGTTAGAAAACTGTGAGCTGTTGTCACTCTGGATGGAGTCAGGGACGGCTAAAATTGAGAACCATGAGGAGAGGCCTTGGATGGTATTTTGTCCATTAGTCTTTTGGTATTTGGTAGCTGTAAAGTGTCCAGATATTATTACCTCTACACCTATTAAGATATATTTGTACCTGGAAGAAGATTTTAAATGACCAATGTAATCAATTTGTCAAGTAGACCATAAAGTTTTTCCTTCTTTAATGTGTAAAGGTAGTGCTTTGGCAGGGTGATTTATTTGCAGTTTTAATTTACACTAGGGGCATTCAGTAAGGATGGTTTCACATGTTTATCTACTGAGGGGCCAGCCTCAGCTTTGAGTTGTAAAATAAAGTGCTTCTTGTCCCATGTGGTCTAATTTTTGATGTAACCATTCTCCCAATTGATACCATGTAGGGTCTAAAGAATATTTAATGTACGTTTTCCTAATTTTTGTCAATTCACCCATGTTTTGTTTCCAGTTTGTGGCTGGTTTATTGTCATTGGCATGAGCTTTCAACCACCCGATTTGGATTTTTTTTTTCTGGCTATGTCTAATAATAATTGACAGTCTTCAGTTCTCCAGATCTGGGATCTATTTATCTCCCAGTTTAGGGCTTCTCATTGACAAAGTCACTGTGTGGCACCTGCCCAAACAGCATGAGTCTACATAAATTATTTTTGCTTCATTTTGTGCCAAAACAACTGCTCTTAATTCTCCTACTTTGGCACTGCCCTCCCTGTCTTTGATGACTTGTTTAAGTTTTGATTTCTAATGCAACAGCTTTGTATTACCATTTACTGTCCACTCTCTTTGCTGAGGCATCAGAAAACCAAATGCCCTCAGCCAGTGTATGTTCAGTGAAGGGGGTGAATCTAGAAGTGTTAATAGCATTTGTAATTTAGAAATTTTTGTATGTCCTTCAGTCAATTGCATTTTGTCTGTTATTCCCATATCCTGATTGTAGGTTTTTGTGCAATTCACTCTGGAGAATCAGTCCCTTTTAGAATTGTGTCTAATAAATTAAATGGACCTCTAACCTGAAAGTCTTGTTCTTGATGTATTTTCTTAACTTGTTTAATTTCACGGACTAAAGATAAAAGACCTTTTTTCCACTCAGAATATCTCTGTTCAGTCTCTAAATGCAGTGGAGTTAAACAGTAAAGGTCTTTTCGATCCATCAGGACCAGTTTGAAATAAATTACAGAAAGCACCATGTTCTGCAAAATGCCGTTCTGCTACAATATGGTCATGAGGATGGACAGGTCCTAGAGATTGATATGTCTTAATTCCTTTATTAGGGTTTTGATTGTTTCATGTTCTGAGTCCCATTTCCATTATTTTCCCTTTTGTAGGAGTGAATACAGTGGATGGGCAATGATGGAGAATCCAGGTACGTGTTTTCTCCAGTATCCTAAAGTACCCATTAGTTGTTGTAGTTCATTTCTAGATTGGGGTATTTGTTATTATTCTATTTTATTTAGACTGTCTGGTGGAATTGATGTGCTTCCAGCAATCCATCAAGTGCCCAGAAATTTCACTTCTTTGCTTGGTCCCTAACATTTTTCGGGTGGAATTTCAATTTTTGCTTCCTGCAATGTTTACCAAACTGTTGCTGCCACTTCTCCCACCTTTTTAGGAGAGGTTCCTCCAAGTAGAATATAATCTATATATTGATACAGTTATACCTCCTCAGGGAGTGAAACTGTCTACAAAAGTTCAGCAAGCTCGTCATGAGCAATTTTGGGTGAGTCTTTATATCCCTGTGGGAGTCTGTTAAAGGTATATTAGATATTCTCCCATGTAAAGGTAAATTTTTCTTTATCCTCCTCCTGCAAGGGCACCATGGAGAACATGTCTTTTACATGTAGCACTGCCATCCAAGTATGTGTATCGGCTTGTAGTGTGCTTGTCAAAGTTGCAGTATTGGGGACTGCAGCTGTCAATGGGGCTGTATTGGCATTTAAGTGCTGATAATCAAATGTTAAACACCATCTCCCCTCCAGTTTATGGACTGGCCAGACTGGATCTTTATATGATGAGTGAGTTCTAGAAATAATTTGTAGTTTTTCTAAATCTGCAATTACTTTAGAAATTCGAGTTCGCGCTGCAGCAGAAATTGGATACTGTGGGACGTTAGTGATTTTTGATTCAAGCTGCATGGAGTACATGCACTGTGGCAGTTTGTCAATTTCTGTTAGGGTTAGGATTGGCATTTGAGCCCAAAGACCACAAACTACCACCTGACAGATGTCAGGTCTGGCTGTTCAACACATCGAAACCCAGGACATTTTCATGGTGCTCTTTGATTGCAAAGCGAAAAGATGCTTTCTGCAGGGAGCCATAAATTAACCTTTGCTGTTTGGCACACAGTGCTAGTTCTAGTAACTCCAGTAATTTTAAGTTTTTGCCATCCAGCTTGTATGCCTAGTTTATTGGCATCCCATTGTGTAATTATTGAAATTTGTGCTCCAGTATCTCTTAAAAATTTTGTTAATTGTTGTCGAAGACCACAATTAAAATCAAAGACCACCATTATTAAAATATAAAGGCCATTCTCATTTAACCATTGATCGGCTTCTACTTGCCAGACTGGCAGACCCAATTGCTGTCCAGGCATTATTAGTTTTTTGGTATTGTCTTTTGTAACTGATCCCTGTGAGGGAGGAAAGGGTTAGCTCTCTCTCTGAGAGCTGGCAATGGAGTATTTAGAGTGTTATATTTCTGAAAGGTTGAATTAGAATAACGCCTGTAGGCTGTCTCTAAAGCACGGCTCTAGGAATTCCTAGTGCCAATGCTTGTTTCCATAGTTCATTTCTCCACTCCTGCCCCTTAAATTCTCAATCAGAGCATTTTTGTTCTTGGGAATTTTTGTGATGTAATTGTTTAATTTGCCTAACTGTGTGCCCTGTATTTTTTGTTTCACCAGGAATTTCATTCCATCCCATTTCTTGTTCATGGTTTATAGTTTCATGCATTGGTATCTCCCAAGTAGGTGATTCCTTTTGTTCTAATTCTTCTTCCTCACCATTTCTAATAGCCTGTGTTATGTTTACCAATTCTCTATAATTCATTATAGTTTAAGTTTCTCTGGGTTTCATTTTATTGTGCAATGAGTAAAGGTTTGAGTGTGGCAGGGGCTTCTTTTATCAATGATTTAAGTATAGCAGGAATTACAAGTGGCAAAACAGGATCATCAATTGGATCACATTGATGCATGACTTGAATACAGGCAGCATTTGTAAAAGCTGTGGAGAGCTCGCTTAGAGATTGGATAGGTATTCATAGAAGTTCCCCTCTCTCTAAGGCCAGCCCAATATGCCACTCCATTTGTTAGTGAGTTGGAGTCAGTTGAGGGTTTGGGGCCAGTATTCAAAAAGTTGCCAGGACCCCAATAGCCATTGGCTTCATCACTGCCTATCAAAATTCTATCTCTCCCACTTAGAGACACTCTCCAGAAGTATTCGCTTTCAGTTTCTCCAGGCTTATGGCCATAATGGTCTTGTATATTGGCTATCTGAGTTGTTTTACTGATGCGATTTCTCACACCACCCACACTCTTTTGCTTTACTAATTGGCCTGATTGTAAGTTGGGGGGGGACTCAGGCTGTTGGAAAGAATTATTTTTCTCTGAGCTGTTTTTATTTGAATGACTCCTAATATTACCATCCCAGTCTTCAGGAGACACAATTAATTTTCCAATTTGAACTATATCAGGGGGTTTTGGAAATTGTATTAGTATCATTTCAATGTGTTCTTCCAGTTTTTATTGTTTTAATTGGGATTTCTTAACTTGTTTTTGCAGTTGTTCTATTTTAATCGGTAACAGCAGCTTGGTAGATTTATGACCTTCAATTTCATCATGTAAATCTTGTATTTTACAGTTAAGTTTTCCTCATTCCTGGCAGACAGCTTCTAGGCACACTCCCAACATTTTAGTTGTACCTCTAGCATCAGTTAACTGTTTTTTTTTACCTTTTCAAAGTTATACAGCTGATTACAAGCCCAGTCCTCTGGGAAGGTGGGATTTGGTTAGATACTTTGTTTTTGCAAGTAGTTGGTGATTTTGCTTGTCATCCTGCCGACTATGTCAATTTGTCATGGATGGAAATATTAACACGATAATGATTTAGCAGCAAATCAAGATTTATTAATGGCTAGCAGCATTTAATCATTAACCAGTTTGAGGACTTAAAAATAATTCCGTAAAATATGATGTGATTAAAATAGTGACTAAAGATTTGAAAATGACAGGATTCACACTATATTACTATCTCTCTCTCTATATATGTACACTCATAAACATAAGACATACAAACACACAGACAGAAATATTTGGATCCAGTGAAATATGCATGTATCCAGACTGGTGAAAACTGTGTATATCTAAACACATAGGTAGAGAGGTGGGTGAAACAGAAGCTAGCCTACAGTTAAGATTTCTCTCTTCTTGAGTTTAGAAGTAAATACTCACCACGCATCAGCATTTGTCAACGGTGATAATTGAGACTCAAGGGTGTCAACTTTTCCCTGGCTCTTTGTTGTCTTTGACAGCAGATGGTACCTGGAGGAGTTGATACCTGAGAGGCGTCTCACTCAGTGGAGGTGCTGCTCACAGGCCCGTTGTGATCCAGGATTGCTCAAAGGGTCTCACTTAGGGTCACTATTTATAGGGTCCAAGATAATTGACTTTCATCAGGTACTTTTCCACTCCAGCCCAACTCGAGTGATGAATTATTCTGGTGTTTTCCACCAGTTGCGCCGGCCCAGAACTTGCTGGACGTGCTGTTCTGTTATTGCCCTCCCTCGGCCACGTCCCAGGTACAGATGTACTGGGCTGTCAGGAGGTGATGGACTGTTATTACTGCTCCTAAGCAATAGGGAGAGCAGGAGCCAGGCACGTCAAGGGGGTGCCTTAACACCCTGGTCCTCTGCCATTTGCAGTCTCCATACTGCCCTAGGTTGGTATGTGGCCCAGGGAGGTATCGGAATCACTGCAAGCACCGAGCAGCCCAGCAACAGGCGGGGGGGAATTGCACCACCACACGGGGAGGGAGGGAGGCAGAGCCCAGAGACAAACAACACTTAATAGTGTAACCAATGGATTCAGCATTGGAAGCTCAGAGGGTAAAACTTATTTAGGCTGTAGGCTATAAGTTAACATATCACTGGAATGTGAAACAGGTGAAAGTGTTTGAAAAATAGCACCTTAATGTTCTTAGTAAAGAGCTTTCAGGAATTCCTTGGGGAATTAAGAAAGTCCCTTTTTTCATTTAATGTTGATTTTTAAAATGTTGGTGATTTAAACCCAATTTCAACAGTCCTCTAGCTTCTTATTTGTGATGTTCTTGATGTTCCTTATGAAAGGGTTAATTTGTTCAAGGTTCATATCTCTTTTCATTTGTCAGAAATCAGGAGTCAGGAACAACCTAAGTTACATACTATTACTAAAGTCCCATGCTCTGGGAAAGTGCTTAAGTGCTGTCCTGAAGACAGATCATATTTTCCTGAATCAGGGCCATGAACAGTCTTTAAGTTGACAACCTGCTGGATGGCTTTAAAGTAGAATCTATAGCCTGAGCATGGTGTTTCCTTTAAATTCCACTAAATTAATCTCTGTAAATCTCAGTTATAATTCTAGCTCAGCTGTAGATTCCTAGACATATCTGAAAAGTAGATACATCATAGAAGTGCTTACATATGTTAGCTAGGAGCATTGCTGGTGACTGGGAGTGGATAATAAATTGTACTGCTACCATACCTCACAAATACTAGCATGTCAGAGGATTGCCAGCAACTCATAACTTGCTTCCTTCCAGAAAAAGTTGGGCAAACCTGCTTTTATTCAAATCCCTAAGAGTTTTGTCTTTAAGGGAGGGAAGCACAGACTTTATCCAAATGGCTGAACTGAAGGTATTTTTGAATAATGAAGACCCTGCATGTGAAACTGTACAGCCAGCTAGAGCCCTTACTCAGTCACCAGGAGGCATTTGTGTTTATCCACACTGTAGTACTGTGGGCTCACTTGAAATTTTGGTATTACTATCACTGATTGATGTTTTGCCACAGTTTATATCCCGGCTGATTTCTATCCTTTCCTTTCCATAATTCACCAGATAACAACAAAAGTAAAATAAAAATGGCAGCATTTCCTGGAAAGGCAGAAATTCCACAGCATGTGAGAAGAAAAAAAAAATTCCCCCAGAAATAATATTGTAAATCAGAAGCAGATTCACTTTTACCCAAGGACTTTCTGGCTAACTAGCCAGCACAATTTCTATCAGTAGACATGAATATAAAACATGTTTGACACCATAAATGTATACAGGTTCACCACTTTCTTGAAGTGATTTTAGTTTAATTTGAGGAGTTAAACAACTTCATGCTTCAGCAGCTGATACATGAGTTATGTGCAATGGACAGCTGAACATGTACATCCAGCCAGAAATAAGGCAGACTCTCTATATGGCATCTGCCTTCCCTTCAATTTCTTCTCATACAAGAGGAGACAGACTTCAGCCTTATGGCTTCAAGAATATTTGAGTTTTAACCATTGCAGCATTTGCCTCATCTTCCTCTTAGTACAACCTGGCCTCATGAAACAGATGTATTTTTATTTATTTACTGTGAAACACAAGAACAGTTATATCGTAGCTATACCTGCCTCAGTTTTTGAATTCTATTCAAACAAAATTGGATAGGAAAAAAGTCCCATCATAAGAAAGTCCCATCTGAGTCAAAGCAAGTTGCTACACTGTTCACTTAAAATGAGTCAATTTTCAGAACTCAGTCAGAAATGTAAGAGTGTGAAATGGTTATAAAAAAGAACTGTCAAATTCTGTAAGTTCATGACCAAATATTGTAGATGTGTGATCAATAGTGGAATTTCTTGGGTAATCATCACCAATCTTCAAAAGATGTTTATGTTCTTGTTTTTCATTTTTTTTAAATTTAAATAACTTCTAAGAATCCAGGAGTCAGTTCCCAAAATTGCAGACAATGAAAGTCTGAATAGACGTCTTCAATGTCTAGTCCATCAGGAAGAAAACTTCACAACTGTCTTTTCTCTCTGGATTGCACCTTTCATTCTAGCCTCCATGGTGAAGTCCTGTTAGCCCTTTGCCTTTTGTAAACATGGGGCAAATCTCAGTTTATGTATCAAGAGGAATGCCTGTGGGATTATGAGGGTAGTGAAGTTGAGGGTTTTTTGCCATGGTAATAAAGTTTCAAAAAGCAAGTAAAGACAGTTAAATTCCTCATAAAGTTTTGACAGGTCTTCCTGCTATCATGCAGTTGCTTAATAATATTATCCACCCTCTCAGTTTTTACCTTCACCTGTAATTTTCCTGTAGGAGCTTTCACCAGTTGGTGCATCCAGTCACTTCCATCTAATTAAGCACAAGACAGGAATGGATGTTGTTTGCTACAAGGCCAGAGTCACCTTGAAACCAACTCACCCCACCTCTATTCTACACTGAGTCAGTGCCTGGAGCACTCACTACTGGAAGGAAGGAGAGAAAAAAGAAAAAAAACAACCACACCAGTGGAACAAAATGATTGAGCAAGAATTCTTGGCAAGGTGATCATGAGCAATCCCAAATAAAGGTTAAATTTTATGTAAATGCACATAAAGCGTGCCCAGACTACTGGTAAAACACTAAGCTTCAAATTGGACATGAGTTTATCACCTCTATTTTTTTAATCTACTTTTTTGTCTCCCTTTAGTCTTGATAGGCATTGGAAACAAATTCCCCTTTATAAAATGAAGGAAGAAAGTTCTGCACTCCACTGAAGGCTGTGATGAGATCTTTCCCCCTGGGCTTTGATGCATTTTTATTCCTCATTTTTTTCTTTATCAGTTTTTAGCATTATGCTTGAGGGAAAAATTATTTTCTTGGTTTCATATTTTAAATCTGTATTCAGTATACCTTCAAATGTCAATGTTACTCCTTTGCCTTTTAAACTAGACCTACAACTGAGAAATACTGATATTACTAACACTATAACAGGTAATTTTGCATTGACATTGCAAAAACTTTAGCTATTAAGGTTTGTTGCTTTGTGTTTTTTCCAATAGATTGCTAATACAACCTCTTTTCTTTATAACATGCTCGCTGTTAATTCTGACACTTCCTCCCATGTCCCCTCTGCAGATGCACATGCACACATGCACAGACAAATGGTAACCCAAAAATCTAATCCTAGTTAAGAAATTATGGATTTTGAGACAGGATGATGTGAAGCCACTACAGCGTAGCCCTCTATACATAAACATGAATTTGTCTTGTATATATTATGTCAACGGATATGTGCCTCTTAAGCAAGAATGAGCGTTATATTAAATTGTCTAGAATTTATGGAGTAATGATTCATATTTGGGAAACAGGTATGGTGGATGTGTGGTAAAAGAAATACACTTAAAACTGCAGCATCCTAAAAATGTCCTCAAGGTGTTAGCCTAATAGGCAGACACTTCAAGAAGATGTGAAACCATCACTGAAGCCAGTGATGGAAAGAAAAGTTAGGCATGGCATGATTTACATGGTCCTTCTACCCATAAATCAAGCAGTAGGCCCCAGGAGTCCTCAACAGATGAAACAAATGCAGATTTCAGGGAGTGCAGACCCCCTGAACAAAGCATTTCTTCCTAAACAGAGTTTCCAAAGCTTTTTCAAGGGGCAGCACGGGGATTCCTGGGACCCTGAGGTCCACCTTTTGTCCGGTTCTGTAGAAAAGCTGAACTGCTTACTCAAAGGTAGCGAAAAACTATGAAACCAGCAGCAGCAAACAGCACCTTTGGAACCAGAGAAACACCTGCAGAAGGTATGTAGCTGCTCAGTGAACTGAATCACGACTCAGGTGCAATTTAACGGGTGCTTTGACAGAAAAGCCTTGGCTCTGCACTATGCAGGAGATACTTTTCTGCCCAGACTCTGGAAACAGTTTGTTCCTGGAAAATTAGTCTAAACAATAGAAGAAATCTTTTTGTCTTTGGGGTTTTTTGGGGGGTGAGGTTGTTGTGTTTTGTCTGTTTTGTGTGCTTTGTGCTCCCACTGTTGACATTAAGCTGCTGTGCCTGAGGCTGAGACATCTATCCTGCACTATAAGGAGCACTCCCTGTCCAGAATTGTCTATAAAATATGAGTAAAGCTGTTGGAAAGAGTGATGCATTAAATCCTGCAGCTCAGGAACTCTTCTGTCAGAGACCTGGCTGTGCATTATGCCTGTCAGTGCCTCCTTTTCTGTGCACACAAAAAGTGAATATTTTTGCTAAGGGCTCTTGAGAACGAAACATTCTGTGGAGACTCAAATGAGTGTACCTGTTAAAGTTCAAAGTGACCTAGATGTACTGGGTCCAGCCTCTTTGGTTTTTCTTCTACTGCTTTCATGTGTTGTTTGACTGAAGAATTACATGAGAACAAAGCTCTATTCTTTTACATTCATTTGAGAAAGGCACTCACAAGATATATGTTCTGGAGGCAATAAATAAAGATTTTAAAAGTTTTGAAACTGTTTCTAAAAATGATAGCCATGGAGAATCATCCTCATCCTTTGACTTTTAAACCAAATTAAGTGGCATCTTCAGTGTTCTGTGGGAAGACCTGTCCCAAGCCCCACAACATAGAAGTGCTGAAGAAATGCCATTATTGAACCCACCGTTAGCAGTCATTCAGGGGAAATATGTAGCAAAGCCAAGGTAGCTGATCATCCGGGAGCTGGTCAATCTCCATAAATTGCTTGTTAATACTATATGAACACTATGTTCCAGGATTGACATATAGGGTAAAGACAAGCTTGTATATTAAAAAAAAAATAAATGTAGAAAGTAATGTTTTTATGCCTTCATTATCAATGATTTCTATGGTGTGAGCTCAAGGAGAGCTGAAAAACAGGATCCAATCAATATCAGGGAAGAATCTGGTGCAGGAGATGTTGCCTGAAGTGATCAGAGTACAACAGTAGGATGTAACAATTTAACTAAATGCTGTTTTAATAGCAAAATTAGAGTCAAAATAGAAAACTCTGGCCTCTTAGAGAGAAAAAAAGAAAGCACAGGTATTTCTAGCAGGTTGCCTTTCAGTATTTACAGAGAATAAAGTACATATGAACAGATTATTTGTCCATTTTTAATTTTCTCTACATTCATTCCAATCTTTTTGACTAAATATTAAGTAGTGAAGCTTTATCTCAAACAATGTATTTCTGCTTGAATGTCTTTCTTGATGCTTTATTGTAAGACACAGTATTTTTCTTCTGGCTCTGGAACTCAAGTGATAGAAAAGTGCAAAGTTTATCACACTTTTCTTAAGTGAATTTCTAATGTTCATCCATGCAGTGAGAACTTTTAAGCCATTAACTCTAAGACTTCATATTGCTACAAGCAAACTCAATCTGTTTATTAAATGACATGAATTTTCAGCTAGTAATATCTTGATTTCTGGTTTCTAAAATTATGATACTCAAGACCTTTTCAAATGGCTTTCCTTTTTCCTTTTCCTTTTTCCTTTTCCTTTATCATTGGCCAGGGAGGTAGGAAGTCCAAATGAATTGCTGAGTACTAAATTTAGAGAATATTTGGTCAGGGATGTAAGTTCTGTTCATTTGTGAAGAGTTTAGAGTTTCCTGTTTATGTTTTCAGAGATTAAAGAAGATGCCATTCTGTTTCCCTGGGGTTACTGGTAGTGATAGTGAGGTTGTAAACAGTGATCCCGGCCCTTCTTACTGCCTTGATGCTTAGTGATAAACAGACAAAATGTCGACTGTACGATTGTACGTATGGCTTTCTGAAAGATTTGAAAAACTCAGTGTACTACAAAATATAATAAGAACTTTTAAAGGCAAAACTCAGTCTGAACAGTCTGTTTTATAGCATCAAATTTATGGCTTCATTATTTATAAGGGAAAAAAAGAGAATGAAATACCAAACAGACAAGAGTTCTGTTCTTTTGCTGAAGCTCATTAGGTGCATGCTCACCATCCCATAAACTTATGTCTGGTATTTTGTGTCTTGCTTAAAAAGTGTTAGAGCTAGTCAATATAGAAGCTTTGGAGGTAACAGAGCCCTTAAAAACATATTAACCTCAGAGGTGGGAAAAACAATGGAATAATTTAATTTCTGCGCACAGCACTAGAGCGTTTGTAACCTACCTTTCACAGATCCCTTTGATCGATCTCTCCAAGATCAGAGCCTTCTGAACCTCCAGTTAAAGAAATGAGCCACTGAACAACAGTTTGCAACTCCGTGTTTTAATGCTGAAGTCTCCAAATTTAGTTAATTTGGTGATAACTACACTGTTGTGTTTGTCTTAAACATATAGTGTCCAAATCACTCCAGTGTGGAGACTTTACTCACAAGCAGAAGCTCACACCACAGTTATTTTAAAAAATACTGAGAAAATATAATCCTTCTAACAGAATTAGCTGCATCTGTTCTTCCAGCTCTTTGGAAGAAGCTATTTAGAGAGAACACATTTACTCTGAAATTGTCAGGAGACTGAGGAAACACCTTGGAAGCAATTGAATTACCAAGTTTGCTGCTGTGAGGTTTGCTCTCCGGGTTGGACAATAAACCACTTTTAATTACAGAGAACAGATTACGGGGCCTCAGCGGTAGGCAGAGAACCTTTGTTGATCTTCAGTAGAGCGTTGAAAACACTTCTTTCAAATATTCCTGCAGTAGCTATACAAATGTACTGCCTCTCAATTCTCTGATTTTCTCAAATCCTTTTAAACTGTCAAAATTATAACAGATGGAATTACAACCTTTTCTTACAGGCTACTGAGCATGATGTGTGCTGGTGGGAGGGATGCTTTTCCACGCGTCCCTGTGAGTTCACTCCAGCCAATCTCTGTGACAGTCTTAACTTTCAGGCTGGGGGCTTTTGTTGTGTCCAAATGACTTCAAACCAGATGAGAATCAAAGGGACTAATTTACTGCAAGGACTACAGTTTTACCCTTATCTCACAGCCTTCATGCACACTCTTAAAATAACAAATCAGCCCCCTCTGATTAATTACCATATATCAATCCTTGCAATATCTTTTAAGTAGAGTATTTTGCTGTTTGCTTTAGGACCTGGCTGATGTCCAGGGCAAATGAATCCGTGCATAAGGGTGAACTCTAATCAGTAATGAACTTCATCTGTTTTTCAATTAAGATGATTAGGGAATTTCACTGGACAGATAAATGCTCTCATTCATTCTCCTGCATTTCACTGTCCTATCCATAGGTAATGACTAGTTTTAACAAACTTTCTCTGTCAGAATGTCTCAACCAGTATTTGTTTTCAAGACAAAACAAAACAAACAACCTTGTCACCTAGTCCAAATCAGGGCTCATTGCTTTCCTAACAATATCTGTGTAACACTTAGTTCTTTCAAATGACAGCTACAGAGCTACACAGCTACAGCTTATCAGAATACAAGGCATCAACTGATTGTATAGATGCTCCTATCAATTAAAATACTTTGATCCAAACATAGTTGCCTTTTGTACAAAGAGTATTGTAATATTGTAATATTGGAAAATAATTCCACAGACTTTGCAGCTTTATAAATTTATGAGAAATAACAACCTCCTAAAAAGTTACTCGTTCAGAGTTGTTCTGGAGAATTTTTAACTAAAAAGTTTTATTATCAGTTTGGTGGAACAAATTCTTAAATTGGAAGGGTTATTTCAAACAGTTTTCAATGCACCTCTGACAGATGAAAAATCTTTGTTTTTAAATTACACACGTTCTGAGGAGCAAAAATTATTTGACATAAAAGAAGTTGATATCATTCATAGAGGAAGAGGAAGGAATTTTGGGATGCTTTTTTTCCCCTTTTTTCCCTGCATAGTAAAAAGTCTCATTAGCTTGGTATCCTTCTCAGAGAATGAAAACAGGTTTCCAACTGACTCTACTAAACCAGTAACTGTTAAATTAGGGTGATGTCAAAATCCAGGTAATTCTGGAATTACTGACCCAGCACTTCTCTCTCAGAAATATATGGTTTCCCCAAGATCACCACCACTGGTGCTGGTAGACATGATTTTGTGTTACCTTGATAATATATGAAAAATTAAAAAATTAAGGAATGGCAATTTCTCATTACAGAAGATAATATAATTCAGAGAATCAATTACACTGTCCTGACACTTCGCCTTTTTTCCCTTAAATGGTATTGCTCTAGCTAAGGCACGTTCACACCCTTCAGAAAACTAATTGAATATCTCTTTATTAACAAATCTATGCTGAGACATGTTGTACTTTCACCTCAGATTAATCTCTCCATATGCATCCTGAGTGAAACCACACAGGGCTCCCATGGTGTTAAGTACTTACAAATCACTTTGAAATAATGGCTCTGTGTATGACCCCTTCATAGCTAAGCTCCAACTGTTTCCTAAGAGCTAAATGAATATAAGCAAAGACAGTGAAACTTCAGTGTTTTAGAACAGATGTATACATAACATTTATCTCTGAGATTTATACTTCCTTTTGGATTGCTTATTGCCTCAGATGATGGAAGAATTCGCCCTTTCGGCACTCAAATTGGGGATTCTCCACCTACCTGACCCCAAAACTGGGGAATATTGACACTGGCTTTTCTAAAGGCAGTTTGCACAAGATATGCACAACAATCTTGCAGTCTATTGACTTCCTGACCTGGAGATTATGTGAAATAACTACTGTGAACAGTCATACTGAACAGTTCCCTCAGAAACTTGGGTATTTGTTTTTTGAACCTATGACATCTCTTGTCATCAGCAATGTGCTGTGGCAATCCATTTCGGAGCTGAATTACACAATATGTGCAATTTGTTTCTTTTTTCTGCTGCCTAATAATGATTTGATGTTCCTTTATTTCTGTTTACAAGACAAGGCATAATTTATACAGTTTCTCTATTATTTTTAGAAATGTTATGGACTTCTACCATTTCGTTCTTCAGGTTGAAGCAACCTAATAAATTTAGCTGCTTTTGATTTGTTTTGGTTTGTTTTTTTCCATCATGTTTTCATACCTCTACAAATTCTTGCAATCCTTTGTGCACCCTTTATAGCTCTACTATAACATTCCTGAGATGCTGAGACAAGAACTATATACGATACCCAAAACAGCATCACAGATTTATGGAGCTGTCTAATAATGTTTCCTGTTGTGTTCTCTGTTCCTTTCTAAGAATGCCTAATGGTCTAGTCAACTATTTTTGACTGCTGCCAGGCAGACAACTACCAGGCAGAGAACTGTTGCACCGACTCCTGACACCTCTGCTGACTGTTAACACTTCATCAAGAAATTATGTGCATAGCTAGAATTGTTTTCACAATATATATGCAGTATTTTTCATTTTCTGAAAACATTTATCTGCTATCTAGCCTCCATCAGAGGACTTTCCTGCAACTTTTTAAACTAATGCCTAGTATTAATTTAATAACTAATATTAAACTTTTTGCTGTCCTGCATAACTTGATATCAGTAGTGAAACTCATCTTTGTTTTCATTCCAGTTTGAATGAAATAAATTTGCGGTGGAATAATCCTTGCAAAACTGTTCCTGTAGCTCCATAATTACACTTGGCAATTCTGACTAACAGAGTGTAATAGGTTATAAATTGTGGAGTTGCTCCTTTATGTTCCTGAAGGTCGAGGAGAGGATTTTTAAAGACTGAGAAATGTGCAGAAGCAGAGTATCTTTCCAGTGTACAGTGAAGAGTCTGCTATGCTGAGCAGTTGTCTAGGCAGAAAGAATGGCTGAAGTGCTTGTCCTTGAACCAGTCCAACATTTGAGCTGCGCTGGAGGTGTGGGAGCTGTATGCTAAAAGGCTGCGGCATCATTCTGGCCCCTCTGGCCATGAAACTGTATGGAGAGAAAATGCATGTGTAATGAGAAAGTAGTGTTCTCCCTGAGACTCCAACTGAATTTATTTTCTAGAAAGAGAAGACCAGATAAACTTCATGAAACAGTGTGAAAGAGTAGAGAATGGGTATCCACTGAGACGACACAAAATAATTTCAAAATAATTAAGAAAATTAAATAGTTTTCGTTTCGTTCCACTTCTCTCCCACAATGGAGGTGCAATTTTTCACCTTAGAAAAAATATACTTTCTACCAAAAAGTGCTACACTGGGTGATTCTTGATCAGCAGGTAATTAATTTTATGTTAACAGTGGTTTAGCCACAGCTAAGAAAATGCAAACAGATATAAAATGCAAAACCTCACCTGAAACTGAGAGGGTTTTAAAAAAGTCTCATTCTAAGCAGAGGAGAGAGGTTGCATGTTGCAGTGACTGATTCCCACGGGAGAAGAAGATGAAGAGCTCCAAGGTTCCATATTAAATCTACACCTGCTTTAGACTGCAGTCTGTGGCCACTTAAGGATTTTTATTTATTTTCATGGGATATATTGGTATATATTTGATGTGTATGACTTAGTAGAGAGTATTAAAAATCTGGAGAAATAGAAGAAAATTAAATATCTCACTCTGAAATGAAGTCAGAAGGAAATTAGCCAAAACAAAATCTCTTCAGTTCCCTAGGCACATAACCCTACAGGGATTATTTGGTGACAAATTTCTCTGTGCTTGTAATTTAGGTCTTCATCTATGTAACTCTCTTCTCTTAAATGGTCTTGATTTATGTGGTTCACTGAGGTTAAGCCACTATGCTTAGTGATTTAAACTATGAATTCTAATGGGTATGGCTCACCTTAGCATCTGTAGTGGTCAGCATGCAACTGTACTGACCTGCACTTTGGGAACAAGTTACTTCACATCTTCTCAAGGCAGAGTCTAGACTGAGCTGACTTCTCCAAAGCAGTTATGTCCAATCTGTTACTACTTTGTTGCATTCAAATTACAAACTGGGATGTTTGAACTCTCCACCAGATTGTTACACGATAAATCGCACCATTCATGTGGGCCAAAGAAACATGCCCTATGGTTAGTTCTGCTAGTCCATGCATAGAACCAGTATTAATCCAGTTACAATGATGTTAATAATTTTAGTTTGAATTATACTCAGTTCAAACTGTGTATACAAATAATTTACTACCTTTGTCTCTCTCCCTCTCCCTGGTGCTGTAGTTTGCCTTCCCATGCCCCTCTGCATTCTCAGGGTGGTGACTTCAGCCTGGAGATGGGCAGGGGAAGAGACGGAATTTGCAAACTGTCACCAGCATCCTGAGTCCTTCACTGGAACAGTTTGAAGTGGATGAGGGGGGTATCTTCCTCCTCCCTCTTGAGTCCCTTTCTTGCTTGCTGACACACCTCTTGTTCTTCTCTTATTGGTGTGTAAGTTCATCAGAATTTACCACACACAGTGTGTTTTACCTCTAATGGATACTTGCTCTGGCTTCTCTCTGTTATTCCTAAAAATAATTACCCATCTGGCAAAGCTCAGTTCCTCTATTGAAGGCCAGTGATCTGCCTACCACCTTAAGGTTTCTGGTACATCATGTGGCCACACATTCAAGGCCTTTGCTATCATTCAGTGTCTCTAGCTCCTCTGTGCTTCACTTTGATTCCAGGCTCATAGGTAATTCATTCAACACTGAAAAGTCGCTTGTTATTAGTAGCTATCAGGCACAGAATTGTCTGGTGCTGCATGTACCATTTGTACAATCATAGAGAGCAGAGCAAAGGCTAAAAAAAAAAAAAATGGAAAATAGCAAGAAAAAAGAGTTTCTCTCCATCTCTTGATTCCCTTTTTTCCCTGTGTCACAGAGCTGTTTTGGCTGCAATCTACTGCAATATTATGAGAAATTATAAATGTGATGCAACACCAGTTTCCTGCAGAGTCTAGCAGGAGAGATTTAATCATGACAAAGACTGACTTTATAAGGGTTTGCTTTTCATTTCTTGAGTCTGTGTTATCTATATTCCCCAATGAAACTGCAGAAGAAAATAAGAAAGTAGTCTGGGAATACTCAAATATGTGAGCAATGTAAAAACTCTGCAGGTGTTCTCCTTATCAGAAGCAACGCATTGTTTTTTTTCGAATGAATCAGAACGTTTTCCCCTTTTTCAACAAGATTGCAAAGAATAACTAACCCTCAGTCTGCCATCCCTTGGCATGGTCAAAGTGGCTTCACTGAGCTTTCTGTGCTCCTGCTCCTGCTCTGCTAGTCCAAGAACAGAAGATGATTGTTGTGACCAGCCGAGGCTTGAGACACATAGAGGAAAAGTCAGTGTTTTTCTGCTGGCCTGTGGGACTTCAGATGATATTTTCCTTGACACGTTTTTAGGAGGAGTGTACAGAGTCATACTTTTCTGAGTTTTGCTTTATATTAACATTATTTTCTTGTGATTGATTGATGGCTGAAATGTTACTTCTATTCCTTTTCTTTCCTTCCTTCTAAATAGATATCAGGGCATTAATACTTATAGTGAGTAATAAAGCAGTGAAAACCAGTTTATGCTGATATTTGAACTATAATAAATATTGAAGAATGTTGTTATGGCCTAAAAAGTCACGTAATACAGAAATAATTTGTACTTTGGAATTAGTTAGACCAAAACCATCAATTTAAAATCTTATCCATTTAAATTCTATTGACTAGCTCAAAGACTTCATTTTTCCTCAGTCTTATGTTAAACTGTTATCTTATTGAAGAAATTGAACTGTATGCCAGCACGACGTATTTAAAGTTAACAAAAGATTTTATGGCACAAGGATACATGGTAATTCTGTCATGTACCTTAGAATATTATTAATATTAAGGATTTTAACATCTCCATTTTTATTATTTATTCTCACATTAATAGGTAATCCCTGTTTTTCATTTTATATTGCTCCCAATTTGTGTGAGACCACTAGGTCATAAAGTACTCAACTTTCTTTTCTTTTATATTGTTTTAAAGCTTTAACCTTTGCGATTTTAAATTGAAATCCACTTTCCTGTACTTACACAATGGGAAAGAAAATATGTTTTCATTTGGACGTACAGGGGTTGATTTTTCATATTTACTGGCTTAACAGTTAGGCTTTTTCATAGTGAATATGAGTTATTTGCAAGAACACCAGCAATATAACCTTCTACCTTCCTGATATTAGTATGCTGTTTCTATTGCCCTCACCAAGAATTCTGTTTAGGTAACTATTGACAGATAATTTCATGAATACATAGGCAATGACTCAGTGATGTGTGAACCTACACCTGTTTTTACCTGCCAGTTCTTGGATTTTAACATTTGAATTTATTATGTTGAGAAATTTTGTCTGCCACTGAATATTGGCAGATGTTGGCAAAGGAGACCTTTGCAGAGACAGTAGTAAAGTTACACATCTATTTTAAAACTGTAGCTATCAGAGTACTCTTTAGCTATCCTTCAGTTTTATGAGATGACCTTTACCTTGCAATAGCCTCTTTTCTCTCAGTGGTGCCTCTTCCTGAAGCCTTTACTCAGCAAGGCAATTCAGTCAGTCCCTGAAGAGTTAATTGCTGAGCTGAACGAAACTCCAAATGACATGGAACTGCTGTAAATAAAGGCAGTATATCTGGGGACACATCCCTTTTAAAAGTAAATAACAACAAGAACAAACAAAAATCCCGTGCCAGTTACTGAGAAACTGTTACCAAAACTCTACTTGTCTCAGATTAGGAGGGCAGAGAGCAAGACATACTGTGTGGAGGTTTTGCCTGGGGAGATCAGAATAAGAAGAGCAAGGTCTGGCTCCTGGAAAACAGAAAACTGTACAGAATTTGTCTGGTGTGACCTGTTTTTCAGTGGTGATTGGTTGGTCAGGGTGGGTGGCTGGGAGCTTGCTGGGGCTGCAGAGGCTGCTCTGAGAGTTGAGCAGCTGCCACATACAGTAGAGGGATTAGGCCGGGCAAGGTGAACCTGCTACCCTGAGTACGGTATAGAGAGTGCCCAGGACCACCAAGACAAAAGATGGTAGCTCACAAATGAGGGATTTTACATCAGGGATGGTTATGGGAACATGAGCTATCTCCACCACATCTTTGGGTAGTTCTCATCTGTTGCTGTTTGTCTTAATAAAAATAAAGCAGAGGAATAGGAGAATAATCTTAACCACTCATCCAAAGGAGAAAGTTAAAATCCCCATATTACTTAAGCTCAAAATGCTGTTTGAGGCCCCCCAGAAGAGTGGCGGTCACCTGGACTATTGTATAAAGTTCAAAGTGTAACCTGACCAGGCATTAGGCCTAATACACATGTACCCAGTTTGTTCTTCTGACATGAGAGTGGCTGAGGTGGAGCACCAGAGAGAGACAGGGGTTCACAGAAGAGGCTTAGGGGGATATTATCTTGTGCTACAAGGCAGGATGTAAGCCATTAGGACAGAGTTATCTGTTAGGAAGGAAAAGCCTAGTATCTTAGATGTGTCCCACCCTTTAGTGGATGTCAGACTCAAGGTCTGAAGAAGTTCTTGGAGCAGAGAGGGTCATTTTAAAGGCAAGGAGAAGCAGAGGGTGACAGTGGGAATCTGTGATCACTGAAACTGATGACATCAGGGAAAACTGCAAGGTGACTTCATGTTGGGAGCAAAGCTGGCAGACTTCCTGAGATGAAAAATAAAAGCAGAGGAACTACAATATTTGGCATCAGATGATAACCCTGCCATAACAAGCACCTGGGATACTTCATGGAAACAGGATCAGTGAGATACCTGGCAAAGAACTTTACATGAGTAATAGGGTGAAGATGCTCAGTGATGCTGCTTGTGAAAGAGTTACATTAAGTGTAAGAATATCACAGAAGCAGCCCACGATGTAATCGTCATGGGTGGATGTCCCCATAAGTACTAAGATCATACTGATCCTGCAATCAAAGTCATGACAGATATTAAGTCTAAATGATAGGTAGTAGCAGTGGGAAGTTTCAGTTATCTGTGGAAAGAACACATCAACACCTTGGATTGAGATGTGGAGAGAATTCTTGCATCCACTAAACACTGTTCAGAAGGGCAGTTTTGTCTTATTCTTGAAAATGCTATTCCAGGTTTGGTCTGGAGTGGTTTATGGGACCTAGTTCAAGACATTAGAGGAGAGTCACTCTGTAGTAACAACCAGAGTATGGCAGACTTATGATCATAGCAGGAGAGCAGGTCAAATAAATCCCACCTGCAGGTGTTCCCTTTTGCAAAAGCAAACTACCTAAAAATGAAGCAAATAGTAAGAAATTAACCAAAAAATTCTGAAAGCAACCACCTAGATGCAGTCTGGTGGCTAAAAAGAACCCAACAGCCCCACAGTAAAAAGCATAAAATGCTTAAAGGATGAATGGGAAAATTGAGCAGGTGTTAAACTTGGCATTTAAAAACAATGTTTAATCCACAAAGTGTGGCCAAATGGAAACTGGAAATCAACATGCTAAAAAAAATATCTACAGAGCACCTGGAGTTAAAGACATGGGTGAGATTCCCCGGTGACACCCTTTGTAGCAGACGCATTCTGGAACAGGGAAGATTCCTGTGTAAATTAGTTTGCAAGATCTATAATTTCAGGAAAGCAAACTTTCGTTGGGAAGCCCTTGTTCAAAATCTAAAGGCCATAGTTTCAGCCTGACTCTGAGTGCGATTCTCTATAACCAGGAACCAAGGCAGCACTCTGCACTTGGAGCAGAGAGCACACATTAGTCACAGGTCACGTGATTGAAGTCAATTTTTTTCTACAAATGTGTATCATTTTGCACTACATGGCCCTGAAGCACAGAAATCTTTAACAAGGAGATCTGTATAAACCTCTCAGATAATTTAGTGTGCCCTATTTAGGTTTTCATCAATTTCATTTAGGAGATAGCTTTGTTCCCAAGGCCTGGGTGAGTTAATGAGGCATCAGTTGAGCTGTTATACTTAGAGGAAGAGGGTGAAGGGGCAGGAAGCAAAACCTGGCTGTTTTCACAGAAAATAATTTTGTTTAGGAAAAAAAAGGATATAATTGAGATGGAAAAAAATGTTGCTTCCAAGATACTTTGAAAATTCAGGTGTAAGCCTGATTTACAAGAGCAGGGTGCTGCCCATTCTTCCAGGGGACTCTGAGTAGAAAGTTCACCCCACATGCTGGAAGACTAATCTCAGTTACTGTGTATGGAGATAAAACCCACCATGCTCATCTTTTAATCTGTGAGTTATAAAATATTAATAGTTGAATGCACTCGTCTGCATAGCGATGTCTCCATCCCCCAGTACAGGGCCCCTTATACAAAAAGAATAGACTGAGAAGTCGCCCATCTGAATGTGACCCCACCCAGGTAGGGTCTCAATCCTTGTTTCAAGGAGGTATTTCTAGTGTGAAATGCTATCAGCTCAAAATCTTAAGACTCCTTTCTCAACATGTATCCAATGACATAACATTTCTTTTGGATGGGTGTGAAGAAGAGTTGAATCTTCTCCTTCCTGGATGGGAACTGGCTCCCTCCACCAGCAAACAGAGCAAACACTGCTGTGGAGTGGGAGCATTGTCTCCTTCTGTAGCTGGAAATCTAGCCTTGAAGGACTTTTTCCCCAAGCACTCTTCATCTAAGAGCACACATCAGGCTCTGCACATATGTCACAGCAGATGCAGAGGGGAGAATGTGAGAGCGCGGAAATGACAGTCATGAACTTTCAGAGCTGAAGATGTTGCCTTTGTATTTAGTAGTCTTCAGTGGATTTCTCTTCGGTGAATTGGTCCAGTGATTTCCAAATTCACTATGGAGCATCCATTTCCAGTGATGCCTCCAGGTGCTATTGCAGTGTAAGCAGCAGGAAGGACAGTGCTGCTGCAGTGATCAATTGGTAATGAGCAGGAGACAGCAGGCACATGATAATCTACTCTGTCAGAATTGGGAGTTTTAGCCTCACTAAATTCTTTTACTGCTGTGACAAAATGGCTCAAACTGTTGGATGTGCAGTTCTGTGCCATCTGATCATTTCATCTTCTTAGCTATAAACAAGTGCAGGGATAAAGCAATTTATGAACTGCAAAACCATTCCATAAACATTACAAGTCTTTTGAGAGTCAACTGCATGTGTGTCACCTTTTGGTGCAATATTTCAAACAAATGCTTTTATAAACGGCAAAAAGGGAAAGCCAGTCATTTTAGTAATACACATGAAAACAACACACACTAAAAAAATCAAACACTCTTGAATAATAAAACTATATCCAGGATCTTCAATCACAGGAGTTCTAATTAAAACTTCACAATTTTCCCACATTGCAGTTTATCAAGTTCAGTAGTTTTATGCATATTTATATCCTGGATCTATAAACATTTTTTAGAATTTTCATAGTTTGTGTGAACTTACATGTGTTATTTTTTCCCCTGATAGACCCCTCTCAATTTTTCTTTACTGTAACAGAAATATAGATCTTACTTTTCTGTCTGTTAGCTGTATTAAAGCATAGAGTTATAATCAGATCAATTTATTGCAAATATATCACATTGTCTTCTTATTGTATGGTTAAATCACTTTGAAAACTGGTTTTCCTTCACTGAACATCAGTGCTCAAATCTACCTTTTTTATTTAACTTCAGCTGTTAACACCAAGTAAAACTAAGATCTTAAATTATGAATTTGTGACTTAAAAAGGGGAAAGTTGTGATATTTTGGAACACATCATAAACCTGGAGGTAAAAGGGAAAAGTATGTGAACAGAAAATACAATGTCTCAAGTGTGGTCAGAACTTTCCAAGCAAATTAACCAGATGTAAAGAAATTTTTTTTCTCCTTTTCACTATGTATGATTGTGTATTCAATGAAAATAAATGAAGCCAAAAAAAGAGATATGATTCCTGTCTATAAGCACATGCATGAAGTACATTCTAGAGAGAAAAGAAAGCATTATAAGCTAAAGAATAAGCAATATAAACTAGTGGTAAATTTAGCTTGATGATTAGAAAAGGGTTCCTCAGTGGTAAAATCTTGCAGAACAGCCTTCTCCCAGGAACCAACCAAACAAACGAACAAACTGTTCAGAAGATTGAGTACGTTATATTTAAGATATGTTCAACCGATGTCTGTGGTCAGTGGTGACTAGGCTTGACATACAAAAAACTTGATGAAGTATCCAGAAACATAACGAAGTACAGGATGCTTGTCCATGGTTTTGCTTAATGCAGGTACAAATCCTGCCTCTGGGCAAACAAGGTGTTGGCCAGAGCACACAGGTGCCTTCCAGCTTAGGCTTCAGACGCCCTGTGAGACTCAGTCCCAGGGACAGGTACCTGGGTAATGCTTATGCTGTGAGCAGCCTGACCTGCAGACCCACATGGGGAAGGGGTGGGGGGTTTGCCGGGCTTGGCAGGGAATAGCTTCAGGAAGCAAACGGCTATCTGCAGTCTCATCCTGCTGCAGAGAATTAGCCTGCTTTGCAGAAACATCTCAGCCTCACCCTGGATCCACAGGGACCAGACAGACGTGTTTCTGTTCCCTCTGTCCTGGTTCAGAAAGTCACCTGGACATGAGAAGAAACAGAAGTCTTGATACATAGGAAATTTCATTTCCACGTTAAAGGCAAGTTTCAATGTAGAGCTCACAGGACTCTACAGTTTTGGACAAGAAGGACCAAGCTGCCACCTCTCACAGTCACGCTCCGAGAGGAAAACTTTTGGTCACCAACAGACCTGAGGCAGCTTGATCTAAGTGTAGGTTCCTCCTGTGCTGACTAGACTCTTAAATCTCTCCAACGGATGCTTAGTTACATTGAGAAAATTCTGTTTTGTGCTTAATAGCCCTCCTACGTAGCTGGGAACAGATTATTTAGAGCTGGAAACTATCTATATTTTATTTATCTAATATTATGTGCACTTATGAGCAGAAATGCTCTCATTTTTAAAAGAGAAGCATTTAAGCACTTATACAAAAGATAATTTATTGAAGAATCACTGGTTTATTGCAGTGAAATAAGAAAAAAGCAACATGAAGCTTGCTGTCTAAAATAAAAAATATTTCAAGTTTATCTTTGAGCTAAATCAGTTATCAAGCAGGGTGGTAAAACTACTCTTTAACAGCTCTAGTAAGAAAAGCAGCAGCCCATCCTCAGAGCAGTTAGTGAAGGAAAAACTCCTAACAGTCTGCAAAACAATGGCATTTATTATTGTCTGGCTAACAGGAAGGCTGATAAAGATTTTTGAGGTGGATAGCTGCACATCTATATGATTTACAGCTGTTTTGACTCTGGATGACTGGATGATAAAACGTGTCACAAAATCCATTTTATTTTACTGTAGACAGACTTGTGGGATCTCAATAAAATGTAAAAAACCCAAACCTGCTAGCTAATGAAGTTTATTACAAGGTTCTTATATTTAGGATATGTGCTTGGATCTTATAAAATATTTAAAAGAGAGATTTAGCCATATTTCAGCTGAAGGCTTTTGTTTTATCAGGCCAGACTATTCAGGATTTGATTTAATGACATGCATGAAAGCTGTAGCAGAAGTTTCTACCTGCTAGTATACTCATCTTCTGTGCTAGGCTATTTTTTCACTTCAATTAGCATAATCTCTGAGAGTTGCTCAGTCTTGATTGTTTTCCCTCATAAATACCTCTGAGATGTAAATGAAACGTTATCCCCAGGCACAGGAGATGTATCAGCTTGGTTCAAGTCCATGAGAGCCTGCTGAATTGGGGTCTCAAGAGTTCTGCGGGATCACATCCATTTTGCTTCTAACAGAGGCATTAATTCATATGCATTTTTTAACATCTCAAAACAAAAGAGTTAAAAAACCCCCAACACTTTCAAGAGAGAATGCCTCAGTGAATGGAACCCAGAAAAGCCATGAAGGCTTTTTTCTGAAGTCTTCTACATCAGTAGCAGACTGGAGACCTGAATGAACATCCTACTGAATCTCAGACAAACTGTGAAAGATAAGCTCAGCAGTGGTGCCAAACACTGTAACAAATAATCGTAATACAAATAATGTTTGTGTTTTATAAAACTTGCTGCAGCTTGTTAATATTTGGATGCTTTCATTTACAATACCCTTGGAGAAATTGCAATGTTTGTTCTCACTTGCGTTACACACTAAAATGTTCAGGTCAAGGCAATTCTTATTAGCTAGTGGGTGCCAAAGCATCAAGGACAAGTTACACTGAGTTTGCTGTGTGGGTGTGTTTGCAGAGGCACTCCAGTGAGGACTTTGCTCCTTCTGAGCTCCTTTCCTTACTACACTTTTTCACTGTGTGCAGAGTTTGGAAGACTTAAGCAGCCCCTACTGTGTTTTGTGTTTTACGTAAAGTGTCTAATAAACAATTTGTGTAGCAGATGTTAGGTGTTCTACAAATAACAAGTACTGTGTTTACTGATCATTTAGACCAAAAAGGACATGTGTCCAATTAATCTGTTTTATCAAAAGCTGAAGTTCAAACTCTTACTATCATGTGCAAGCTCAATATGGGGAAGGGTTTTATCTCCATGTTGTGGTTTGAGCTCAGAGGGGAACTGAACAACACACAGCTGCTTGCTCACCCCTTCCGCTTCAGGAACAGGAAGGAGAAAATGAAAAGTTTCAGGAATCAAGATAAGGATAGAGAGGGATGACTCGCCCATTCCTGTCATGGGCAAAAGACAGACTCGTTAGGGGTAGAAAAAGAACATCAATTTAGTTCAGACACTAACAACATCACCACTTATCAGACAGAGTAGGACAGTGAGAAGCATTACCACATCTTAAAAACACTTTCACCCACCCTTCCCTTCTTCTGGGGCTCAGCTTTGCTCCTGATTTCTCTACCTTCCCCCTCTCCAGCTATGCAGGAGGCAGAGAATGGCGGGGGGTGGGCGCTTATGGTCAGTCCTGGCGCTCTTTACTCCTCAGGGGTAGGACTCCTCACATTCTTACCCTGCCCCAGCATGGGGTCCCCCTCACAGGAGACAGTCCTCCACGAACTTTCTCTGACATGAGTTCTTCCCACAGGCCACACCACTTCCTGAGATGGTCAAGCATGGGGCCCTCCTGCGTGTTGAAGTCCTCCCAGAACCGAACTACAACAGCAGGGGCTTCTTCTCCCCTCAGAGTCCTGGCATCCTTTGGGCACAGCCACCTGCTCCATTGTGGGGTCCTCCATGGGCTGCAGTGGGGCAGTCCTACCCTCTCACCATGGACTGCAGTGGGGTGTCTGCTCTGGCACACCGCCCCTTCGTCCTCCTCCTTTCTTCCACTGACCTCAGTGTTTGCCTAGCTGTCTCCTTCACAACTGCTCCTCACAGCTCCATCTTCCCCTCCCAGGCTTCCTTTCTTACATACATTATCACAGAGGCTCAGCTACCATTGTTAATTGGCTTGGCCTTGGCCAGAGGCGGGTCCAACTTGGAGCCAGGGGAGCTTCGAGAAGCTTCTCACAGGGATCACTGCTATAGCCCCCTCCCTTGCTACCAAAAACCCCACCACACAAACCCAGCACATGTTAGCAACACACTGCAGGAACGCTTAGCAAGATATTGTGCTAGACACCTGCAAGCTGCATCTTAATTCTTGAAAGCCCATTTTGAGCTTCCTCTTGTTATATATGCCAGAGAACTGAAAGACCCTTACACACATACTTGAGACACTCAACACAGTCTTGAAACTTTTAGGAAAACACAGGTAGATCATGTGCTTTCTCTAGTTCAAGATAATTGTGAAAATACTTTGTTCAATTATTAAGAAGTCAAAATGTTTGTAAAGATGCCCTTCAAGCACTCTTACTGCCAATTTCAATGACGTTAGAGTAAAATATTTAATATTTAAACTTGGCAAAGTCACAGATGTTAGAGGTGATTATCATATGATAAGTTTCTCTGCTGTGTGTGTATATAAAATTTGTAAATTAGTCACCTGGTAATGTTTAAGCAATTACTATCTAATGCAGAAAAAGCTGTTCTTTTCCACAATAGTTAAGAAATTATGTCTTTTAAAATGAGTGATTAAGCATTCTCTCAGGACAAATTTCAAAATTATTGTTTTGAGAAAAATAAACATCAAAATGGTACTATGGATTAGATTTATCTGATACAACATGTCAGCAGCTAAGAAGCCCTAATGAGAATGAATATCATCAGGAATGAGCCAATCAAGACCAAAAAAAAAAAAAAAAAAAAATACCAAAGAAAGAAAACCCAGACAAACAAGCTGAAGTTACCGAGATATCTACAACACATTCTCTCTCTTTCTCTCTCTCTCTCTCTCTCTCTCTCATGTATATCTATCTGAACAGCCTACATACTTGTGAACTGCAGAATTCAACTGAAGTAGTACGAAGAATAAGTAAGGACAAGCAGGTGATTTTTTAGTTTTACAGGGACAAAATGAGATTTAAATTTCTCCTGCACTAGAAAAAGAGATTCAAACTACCTTGGAGTGAACAATTAAAAATATACCACTTGTGGTTTTCAGTCTCATTAAAACTTAATAAGGTACTCTTCATATGAATGTGTTTTTTTAATGAGGCAGGTCACAGAACAAAAACTTTCTCTATCTTTCCCATTTACATTATCTGCCACAATAAAGGATAGTAGTGTTTCATATAAACTTTGTTTCTCAGCTGGCTTCCCACAACTAAAAATATCTAGAAGGAGCAGTTGCCTGATTCAGTATTACTTTGAGAGCTTATTTTCGATATGTTTATAATTAGGAAGGAAAAAATCTGCAGTTTTAGATTTTAAATTAAGACATGGACAGCTTTTCTAAATTCTACAGAAGTTAAACTACTTTTTTTGTGGAAAGATAAAAGAAGCCAATATTGGCAAAGAGAAAATGATTAAAACTAAATATTAAATCGGGTTTTGAGACATCCACAAGTATATCTTTAAGCAATCAAATTTATTTGAGTTTATAAGCTTTGGCTTTTATCCATTTAAAACCCATTAAACCAGTCTGCATTCTGTTATGTTTATATTTCTGATACAATGATGTTTATGTTTCAGTGACTTTCTCAAAACAAATGCATAATTAAGCACATAACTAGATTTAGAGATACTCATCAAATTCTGGATCCTCTGAATCTAGTACTAGCTTGGAAAACTGCTAACTACATCCCTATCTATGTCCTACTTCATTCATCTCTATCCCTGGTTCCCTGCCAGGAAGACTGTTTTTCTCTGAGTGACATGTGAGAGAAACTTTTAAGCTCAGAGGGTAGGATTCTGGTATATAAAAAATGAATAATCTGTAATGAAAGTGCTAAGGGAAGATGGGAAGCCAATAAAAAAGCAGACTAATCAGCCTTAACAGAATTTAAAGTCATTAGCATTGAAATTCAGTGCAGAAAATTTTAATCTAGGTAGCTTTGGTTTTAACCTAGAGAAATGTTCAGATTTTAAATTAACTGGAGACAGGTCCCTTATTGTTGCCTAGCTTCATTAAAATCATATTGCGTATGCAGGCAAAAATGAGATTAATATTAGAGTTCTCAAAGTTCAGATGAGAGGTATTCTTTAGTCCATAAAGTCTGCCATCATGCCACATTTAGGAGAAAAATTAGACATTACTTGATATTTTATTTGGTCTCAAGAGAAAGTAGTTACATCACCCTGTTGAGTGATATTTGTATCAATGATAATTGTTAATATGATATATAATGAATGAACCATTTTTTTTTTTTGATGGCTGCATTATAGTCATAAAGAGGTATATATTAGTTCTATGGACTTCAGTGGGGTTGTGAGTTCAGACTATTTAACATCATTAATCACTCCAGGACTCTGAAAATGTGCCATGCTACTCCACCTCCAATTCTGGAGACATAATCACAAGTTTATTTTCACTGCTCCTATGGGCTGGATTCCTGGATGTGCTCTAAATTTTGCTTTCACTCTACTGAATGCATGACCAGGTTTCAGGACAGTGTAGAGTACTTCCAAAAGCTGTATGATAAATGATTAGAAAACATAATCAAGTATTTTGGTCAATTGAATCAATGGTAACAAGGTCTTAGCTTGTAAAAATAGGTGGAAAATATGCAGATTATTTTATAGTCTGTAATTAGGGTAGATTTCTAAGCGATGCACTACATGTAACCAAACTGTATTCATAAAACATTTACACACTTTTATTCCCTCTGTGGGTGTTTTGTTTGCATTCCATGACAGCTTAGGTCATAATTAACTTCAAAAGATAACAAGTAAAGCCCCAAAATCTCAGATATGTAAAGACAAGGAATATTAGGTAGCAGAAAGCTAATTTTCAGTGGGTCCATTTGGTGTTCATTTAGAGAAGTTACACTAAATAAAATCAATAAATTTGCTGAAGAAAGTAAGAGTGACAATTTTATGTACTTTGCTTTTACAATAGCTGCAATCAAAGCAGTTTTCATTAGCTCAAGATGTGCTCCAAGACCTCAGTTGTTGTGAACAGGAATGCACACCACCTCATCAAGTTCAGAAATTCAAGTGCTGTGCCGTTAGCCTGATTTGAAATTTTCAAAGGGATGAACGCTCTGGTTTTAATTGTTGGCTGTTGTCTGGGCTGTGAGGATTCAGCTCCTCCACAATACATGGACTTGGCAACTACATCTAAGCCAGTTTCACAAGGCTGAAGCATACAGATGCTGTTGTCAAAGTCCCAGCTACATAGATCAAGTTCTTCTGTAAATGGAGACTTGTCAGTGAAATGCACTATTTCAGCACCTGTTATTATTATTATAAAGCTCTAATAAATGTAATAATGAAGTAGGTGTTACTGTATAACTTTCATCACAATTCAAGAGGTGCACACAAAAGCTAAGGACTCTGTGAATATTTATTTTAACTTAAAATAGACTGATATCAGGGTTCTGCTGTATTCACAGGCAGAATATAAAATTTCCCCAAACTGGTATTTTGCATGCCACTTGCTAGACTTCGGTAGCATTCAAAGGTTACTACCTCTGTTTGCAAGAAGAGGTGGTTGAAAACCCATTTTCTGTGGTAGTTTTGACTTTTTCTGAGTGTTCCTGTCCTGGCAGCTGCACTGCTGGAACGTGGCCACCTGTGCTGGGTGCGAGTCCTGCTGCAGAAGGCAATTGGAGGCAGAGCGCTCCCCAAGGAGATCCCAGCACCCCTGACCCACAGCACCAGGTGCTCCAGACCGCTTGAAGCAGCCCCAGCACAAGCCTTCATCAACATGTACGTAGCAGTGCAGGGGTTACACCCAGAGGCAGGCACCAGAAGTATCCCACAAGCAAAGGCTCCGCAAAAACATGGTCAGGTTATGGCAGGGCAGAGAGTGCACAAGGTTACCCAGAAAGACAGCTCATGGTTTGCGTTGCATCGCAAACGCTCTCGTCAGGGACACACAGGGGTTAGCAGTCAGTTGGAGGAGCGGCTCTGACACAGCGAGCGCGCAGGGCTGCGCAGATCAGACAGGGAGAGCAGCACTCCAGCAGTTTGACATATTGTCTGTGTGAAGAGCAGGTGAGGATGTCGCCATCAGCCTCAGGCCACAGCTCTCTGCCGTCTGCTGCTGGCATGAGCATCCTGCCATGAGAACTCCAGGGAGATGTCATTTATCCAGCTGAAGGCTATCAGCTACGTGTGCTAGGAGTTTACATCTACAGTAACATCCTTCCAGGCCCATGTCACAGGGCACAGCTGCATTAGATTCCCTAATCTGGACACTTACGGGTTTTATGGGTTACTGATGGATTGCATTGCTGCACTGGACACATTACTGCGATACGTAAACCTATGTTCTCCAGCTGCAGTGCTGAATTTTGTCACTGAGAATTTCTATTTTTGGAGAAGACAAAACCAAAAAATGATGACTTCTGCACAGAACACACACCAAAATTCTTGCAGTGACTTGAGGAGCAGGTGAAATTTCTGGCTCGCTCACGAATGTTTGCAGATTTGACTGTGGTGAGGTTCCACTGCGCTCATAGCATTTCTGTTAAGGTGGCAGTGGGAGGGGAGGAAAGGATTTCCAGCTCTGCTATGACAAATTGTTCTGATTGTTGAAGATGACACTGTTATTGAAGGTTTTCAGCAGAACAAGGTGTGTGCAAGCTGAAATAAAGCCTTATTTTTTTTCTTCATAAATGAATTTTCTTTCCTCAGATAAACAATCTGGTGATGTCAAAGGTATTTCTCCTAAAGAGAACAATAATGTGAGGAAGTACCTCCTGTCTCTCTTTTTTCCTTGAGAAAAATAAGACAGCAAGTTAAACCAGCATTCTCAATCACTTATTTCATTTGAAAGTATCGTTGCCTGGTGAATCCAAAGCTGTACCTTTACCTGCAATACATTTCAAAGCCGATTTTAGCCTGTATTCAAGTATCACACCAAAAATCACTTCTTACTACTAATATGCCATTTTGTAGAGTCAACAATGTTTGCTTTGTTCCCAGAACAAAATTGTCTCATTCATCTCTGGAAGAAAGGTTTCTATGACGATTCTGTAGTCACAGATGACATTGAGATTTCAAACATGTTTAGTGCAAAGACTAATGCTATACTGAAGTGATAAAGGATTGTTCACCTCGGAGCACATTTTGGAGAATATGTTACTCCACTTTTCCAGAGTCATACCTCATTCTGGTAGCCCCAGTTTTCCCATCAACCAGCGACCGACAGTGAAGTCAAAGTGCAGACTGAGAGATGAAAAGATGACGTAGATGCTACACTGAGCACAGCTACACTGAGCACAGCAATGACGGGTGTCTGGGCAGCTGGTGCATGGGCTGAGATTTAAATCCCTAAGATGGTTAACTTGGCCTTCTCTCTAATGTGGATGCTGATCAAGAAGCCAGAAAGTGACAAACTATTAAGAAAATGCTGAGGGCATCAGCAGGTGAGGCGGCCTTGAACGCTTTTGTACTCAGCACTTTCACAGGTGTTAAAGTTCAAGGGGGAGTTTGAAAGTCAAAGCCTGAAGTTAGTCTGGAGCCTGAGGGCCTGAGGTCTTTCTAAAACAGAGCAGATTAATTCATGTCATCTAATGCAGAGGACAACTGCAGTGGCAGAAGCACCCTGCCTGTTCCTGAGATCTATCTCACTGTAGAATCTGCCACATGGTTATTGGAATGGGTCTTGCTTCATAAGGTTTTTTCTCTCTTTTCTCTTATTGAAAGTGTGCAAAATTCCCATCACATTCCCCCAAAACAATAGCATACAAGTGCATAGAAACCACTCAGTTCAGTTAGTTCCTTCCTCTGAAACAATAATGATTCCAGCCTGAACTACAATTATGTTTCAGTGTAGCTAGACCCAAGGCTTGGCAACTAAATATACCTCTGACCCAGCAATATGTTTTCTTATAACTACAGAACAAAGGTCTATTCAAGTACATTCAGGTTACCTTAAACTTCAGTTGGATTTACAGAGGTGATTTCAGCACCAAAGAATAATCATCACTTAGCCAGGGTACAATGAAATCATGCCAAAGAAAAGACTTAAAAAACCCCACACAAATAAAAGTCATAAAAGTGGTAATTACAGAAGATTTGAATAAAATGTACCTCCTACATTAGGGGGTGAGTGGACCAGTGATGATAATGAGAATCAAAAATTTTTAAAATTATCAGAAATGGATGTGAAAAGTCCAACGCAAGGTAAATCAGCAATGATAAATGCAATTGGGAATTTTTAGTTCTGGAAAACCAAGGTGTTAAGTGAAAGCTGGAGTAATTTTATATTTTATAGGTGTCCTGCATTTTTTAACCTGTTCTATATTTTAGACTTCAGATTAAATCAATTTAATAACCTACACAATTAAAACTGAGATATTGCCAGAGATTTGGGTCCATATTTAATTTGTAGTTAAGGTGCAGATACCACTGTGAAAGCCTTAATTGCTTTAGTGAATAGCCCTGTTGATTCACCCACAGTCACATGGAGGGTTGTTTGTTGAGCAGAAAAATGAACATAGAACACTGAATTTAGCAATTTGTTTTTCTGGTCCCTAAACTTTGTTCAGTCCATAACGGATACATTTCTCATTGACAAGGGCCGTTTCCTAGGATAACTGTTTCTGTGGGTGCTCTAGATCTTAGTTTCAGCTCTGGTAAAAATAGATGAACCATCCTACATCTGGGCAAAGCTTTCAGCACACTTCTTTTGCAACTAATTTCTTTGGTAGAAAAAAAGCTTAATTCCCAAATGTCATTGTTTCTCCTTGGACCTTCTCTCAAACAGATTCTTCATTTCTTTTTGGAGATTTTTGAGCACTAAATAAAGAGTTTTAAGAGCAGCATCCCTCCATTATTTGGTTCAATTATCTACAAAACACAGTCCACTGCTCTGGAAATTTTAACAGGGTTAAGGGGCCTAGGACAAAGCTTTGTCAGAAATGGCAGCTGTGAAGAACATTGTTCTGTTCTCAAAATTCCTGAACTGGATCTGTCTCCAAGACACTGTCTACATCCCTTCATCCTCCAAAGATTTTGTTTTGATGACAGTGTCTCTGTTTCACATTCAGCACAAGAAAATGTGAGTGCACAGAGCTCTCTTCTAGCTCCTTTGGTTATATCTCCCTTATTCCTCTTGGCACAAAAGTGGGAAAACCATTTCTCTCAGATCTACACAAACTGACTTTTTCACCCTCCATCTTCCGCTCTTTGTGATTTACATCGTGCCCTCATCAAAGTCAATGTGTCATTTACAGATGAGAAGTCTCCTGGTTGCAGATAACTTACTCCTGGGGAGAGAAGTTCATTAGCAAGAGGTGAGAGTTTCGTCTTTTGACATATGTGGGTAAATGCATTGATCATCTGCTTTAAAAATTCTAGCAAAATGGTTAAAAAATAAGTACTTAAAAAATACTGACAGAAGATAATTTGAGGAATAAATGCAAGTCTATGCAAAAGGCCCAAACTGTGTGTTCGTATAAATTAAACAAACAAAAAACCAATTATTTTTATAACACTGAAAACGGGAGATAAACTCTGGAAATAGATGATGGAACTCTACTGAACTGAGTTGAACTGAATTTCACCATCCTTTATATATATAAATGTAGCAGTAAAATTAAAGAAAGAGGAAAACAATCCTTATTGAAAGCCAATATCAACCTGCTGATCCCCTACCATATTCTATTAGGATTAGGATTCCATTAGGATTAGGAAAATCCTAAATGAAGTTGTTACTCATAATGTATCTAAGACTCTAGGAGCATGTGAAGGGTAAGGTTTGCCTCCTTGAAGGACGAAATTAGGAAATTGAAAGCTATGGTACTTGAAGCATTTCTGGACAGAAGTCTAAAAGCCTGTATCTTAAGCAAAGGAGTGCTCTTCCATGAGAAGTTTTCCACAGTGGAGGAGTTTGCTGCCCTCTTGGGAGACCTGTGTTGACTGCAACAGATTTGTGAGTGCTTACCCGATTGTGCCTTACGGATGCTTATGGGGGGTTTAGAAAAATGGTTCTGTGATGCTGTTGGAGATTTTCAGAGACATTTAGACCAAAGGTAATCCTCCCTAAATCTCTACTATTCTCAGAACTGCACTTGAGAAGAAATTCAGAAGGGTTAAGAAAGCCGCAGTTCTAAATTAATAGCAAATATTAAATTGTATTCTTTAAAAGCAAGTAGTGTTATTTCATTACTTCTTTTTGTTCTGTATTGTGCAAAATGGACAATTAATAATAAAAATAAAACCAATACAGATTTCTATTTTGTCTTCAAGCTTCTTGGAATGAAAAGTCTGATATTTTTATCTTTTATGTAAAGAGTACTCATATTTTATTACTTTCTACCATTAAAGTGAGAAGAAGTTTTCATTTCATATTCGCTCCTACTATCTAATTTCAGGTGTGTAACTAAAGATGACTAGAACCCTGCACGCTCCGTTTCTGTGTGTCATACCCAAGCTTTGAGAAGGGGCAGGAACACGCACCGGAGCCCTGTCTGGTGCCGCTGCTGAGAGCGGACCCCGGGGCATCCCTCCGGAGGAGAGCCCTGCTCCCCGCGCCAGCAGCAGGAGGCCAGTGCTCTGCTCAGCTGTGGCACAGCGGCACAGCCTGGGTGCACGCCCCTGGAAAAGAGAATCTGCCTTTGCCTTCTGACCTCAGACAGACCATGTATGAAACTCTTGAGCAGCCAGGATAACACTCAGGAAGGCAGTTTTCAGCATGTCTCCTTTCAAACCAGATCAAGAAGTAACAGCAGAAATAACATCCTTAATCAAACTCATTGGTAAGAGCATGTAAATGCTAAGTATACTTCATGGTAAAGGGTATTATGTCTAATAAAGAAAATGAGAAAAAAGCCCTGTAATATTCCTGAGCATCCCACTGAAATACATACATAACTGCCAGGAATCAGGAATATGCACAATCCCTTCAAAGGCTCCAGCAGAGGTTGAAATAAGTCTTTAGGTAAAGAGGCTTAAATCTGAGAAAGCATGTTATTCTAAAATTTTCATCTCTGTGTCGGAAATAACTGAAACAGCTTTACATTTGAGTTGTTCCTCCCGAAGTGTCTCTTAGGTGTTTCAGAATAATGCTCCAAATGTATGATTTCCATACCTGCAGGTTACAGCCATAGTTTTCTACATGCATTTGACTGGAAATAGGTCCATCAGGTTAAAGCAGCTTCATTTCCCTCTCAAAACTCTAATCCAAAAGGTGCTGAAGTTTTGGTAAACCTTTCCATTAGGTTCAAGACACTGAGATTTTGAGTAACAACTTTCTTTATTGCCAATTTTGACCAGCTGCTTTTTCCATTATGAAACAAAATTATTTCAAAAAAGTCTGACTCCTATTCTTCAGAAATAAAAGTTACAATGCTGTCATTGGAATTGAAAAGGACCATTGCTTAATATTTAGATACATTTAGCACCAGTATTATTGCATTTTTCTTTCTTTTAGTCTTCAGTGACCTTTTAAAACTTCCTGAAAATTTACACTTCACTGTGTAATGAGGACACTTGTTCTTTTTATTCCTATTCTTTACATCTGTTGCAAAGTCACACCTTTTGCCAAGGTAAACAGTCAGACTTCTCATGTCAGTGTTTTCTTTGCATTTCATTTCCAATTGCTCTATTTCTACAGCCACAGCTTTAAATCATAAATGACACTCTTAGTACAACCCTGTTTGTAATTTAGTCCTTCTTATACAGAAATCCTCAAGAAGATACTGCAGAAATCCTGAAGAAAGAAGAGACTGATGTTTGTGAAAGGGATTTGCTCTCATCACAGTTTGATAAGCGGGACAGATTCAGTAGGAGCTCAAATGGCTGGGCAGTTTGGAAAAGGGAGACTGGGGACTAATTTAGTCTGAGGTGCACAAATCCATTCTGCATGGGGTGTCAGGGGAGGTGGAGAGAGCCAGGGCAGGGCTCTTTCTGGACCTCAGTAAGGAAGGCCAGACAACAAATGGCTTGATAAGACAACTGCTTTAGTAAAACAGCGAAGAGGAACACAGATAGCGAGTCACTCTCACGTCCCTCCAGATGCCAGGCACCCTACGCTCATGCACCACCAGACAGAGCCCAGGTGGATTTTCCCATGGTGCACACCTCTCCAGAATCTCCTTTTTTTTGTTGTTAACAAGGTGTGTTCACACAGTCCCTCCCCTAACTCTCTATTGAACTGGTTGACTGAAATAACTTAAAGGGATGGAGAGAATGATTAACTTTGCCCATTCACATTCTCTCTTCAACCACTCTGTAATAAGGAAAGATATACCAAGGCCATCTGTACTTTTAGGATCCACTCTTCAGATCTTCTGTTGGTTTTCCACCCGATCAACACAGGCCAGATTTGTACCTGTTTGAATTTGAACACTAAAATGTGTAGGAGACTGTGCATTAATTAGAAGATTACTATTTTCCTCTGTTGGAGAGCAGATGAATGAGTTATGGTCTCAGGTATTCCAGATGCAGTCTATTAATGAAGTAATAATTCTTTCTCTCTTCATGACTAATATGTATGGAAATAAACAACATTAATTGAAAGTATCTCACTGGTAGGTGTTTATATTGATTGGCAAAAATTTACTTTACTGAAAGAAACAAAGAGATAAACAAGGTAGTTTAAAAAATATAAATTTATAATTTAGCACCTCCAAAATCTTCTCCAACAATAAATGAGATATCCAAAAGCTTAAAGATTTCTGTACTGGGTCATATCTCAGCTCCATCCAGTGCAATATAGTGTTTTCAACAATAACCTACAATGAACGTTCAGAAAAGTATGCACTAAGGGTGAAATTCCTTTTCCCGAGTGAGGTCTTGTCAAATGGCAACATTTTCCTAAGATATTACTGGAAGACAGGAATAAAGACTCAGATTTTTTTAGTGTTTAAATTAAGATAATTATGGATTCTAGTAATATCTCTTAAGAGAACTATCATGTAGAGAAGACTTGCTGTCTTATGATAACTCTGAAGAGACATTTTTAGCATGTGAGAGGGACTTCCTGGTCACTTGAACTCCACAGAGTACAATGAGGGTACTTCACCCCTGTGAAGAGCTCTTTGATTTCTGAGAGGGAAGAGGGTTGAGGGAACTTTATTACCTGAAAAATCTGCAGTGTCAGTGCAAGTAGAACTTAAAGTCTTCCACCAATTTAAAATTCAGAGTTTCAATTGAAATTTTAAAAAGTACAATCTTATTAATATTTTATATTTAAAACACTAATATTTTATTAAAATATTGTTTTAATTTAGAAATCATTGAATGTTATTTCAAAAAGAGTTAAAAATACCAAACAACAAAACAGCAGGTCCGCAGTGCTATTTGAATGTTCTCAGTGCTGTGGTTTTTTGTGGGGTTTTTTGGTGTTTTTTGTTTTTTTTGTTTGGTTGGTTTTTTTTTTTTTTTTTTGGGGGGGGGGTGGTTTCGTTGTTGTTGTTGTGGTGTGTTTTTTTGTTTTGTTTTGTTTTGTTTTGTTTTCCCCCCTCAAATTGTCTGGACAGCAGGATGGGGAATGGAAAACAATAAATTTGAGAAAATATTTTTTCAGTCCAGTTGTGACTTAAACTAGTAATATTGGTAGTCACATGTCTCATCTTTCCCCTGAATGACTTACAATGTTAAAAAAAGGGATCTTTCCATCTCTTGATAAAAAACACATTTACTGGTTAAGTACTTATTTCTAGAATAATATCAAATATTCTTTTAAGGTTAACGTTTACCTTCTGCTAGTGGTTAGGCAGTTTGTAAAAATTTTCTAAGTTTTAGGACACTCAGAACTCTCAAATATGTTGCTTTCAAGCTCAAACATCTATATAGATCTTCCAGTTTTCTGAGCACACATATTTTATACAGTAATACTAAACCAATAAAACTAAACCAGCAAATACTTGAATGTAACTGTGAAAATTAATTAGATCTGGGATGTTTGATTATTTGCTTTTTCCTAATATCATAGGGTTTTTTTATGTGTAATTCTATTTGTTTTCAAAAAAATGGAAAAAAATCCCAGAAGTTTTTTGAGGGACTTCGTCACTCATGTGCTTCCATAACAAAGATTTGCAGCCAGATATCTTTTCTACACTTTCAAAGTCTTATAAATGCATTGTTTGGATGATATTTGGAGTTTCACAAGAAAGACAGATAGTGGATTTGACAGATAATTGTAGACAAAATTTGGGGAGACATAAGATTTCATCACAGATTTGAGGAGTCCTTACTGCCAAGATCTTCTGAGTTCTCCTGAATTCACTGAATTTCTCACTAAACACAATATATATTCATCATAAAATGACATCAAAAAGCCTTTCTCCAAGTAGAAGGAAATGCTAAAAGCACTTATACTTTGATATATATTTCAGTCATTCAGGGAAAAAAGAATGTTCTTTCAAAAATCCCCAAACAACTAAATAAATCTTTTGTTTACAAAGACACAAATTGGTACAGATGACAGCGGGTTACAAAAATCCAGGATTTTGCATTTGAAAAGAAATGGTAGGTGAGCACCTGTTCTCAAGTTCTCATTTTTTTTTGTGTCTATGTGTTGGATTTTACCATATAACACTGTTCTTCAAAGTTATGTGATTCATAGGTACGTGAAGAGATTCATATCTGATCTCTGTCACATTGTTAGGTGACCAACTCAATCAGCTTTTTCTTAGGATGCATTTTCACAGACAGTCACAATTTCCATTTTACTGGGAGTCAGCTTTGCAGGTGATCAGCAGTTTGTATATAGAATTCCTCTGGAAGCACATGAGAAAAGAATTGCAGAGCAATATCAAAAATTTCAGTAGAAATTTTAAGTCTTCATCACCTTGTTTTTACACTTAAAATGTTGATTATGCTTCATAATGTAAAGCTGGGTTGTTTTTTCTGTTTAGCTATGCTTGTGTGCTACAGAGAGGAGTATTTTCATATGTCCCATGGTTAAATATGCAACACTGCAGAGATTACTTTTTGGAGCACTTGCTGCTAATTCTGTTAGACTGCAAATTTATTGCAATGTACTTGTGACTTGTGAACATTTGTGACTTGCCAAGTTTTGTGTGGCATAGCAAAAGCAAAGATTAGAAATTTGTGGGGACTGACATTTTCAGTTCTACCTATTTTGACTCAGACCAAGTACTTTGACTCAAACCAGATCTAGATTAAACCAGTTTTTATCTACACCAGAGAATTGATAGCTTTCCAGAATAAAAACCATCTCGAAAACTGGTTTATTGTTATTAATCTTATATCTTAATTTATTGTTAGCTCAGGCATATGCAACCTCACAAAAAATTCAGTGTCAAGCTACAGGTTTCACTCTTGAGTTTTTACTGGAAGCACATGATGGAATAAACCACCAAATCCACAATAAAACAGTAACTCATTTGCAGAAGGCACTCTTTCCTCAAAAGCTTGTGTATCTAGTCACATGAAACATTTTTATTTTTTAAATAAATTTGGATTAATTGGATAAGGTCTGTGTGAGATATAAAATTATAAAGCATATCTGATGCTTCTGATCCATTATTTAGCAAAATACCCTTCCCAAACACTTGAGAATAGCACTTTCAAATGGCCTGAGGGATAAACTCAATGCCAATTGCAATTACTTGGATGTTTTTGACTGCAAATACTTGAATAGCTGAGAAGACAGTAGGCATGAGATGTTCACAAAACCAGCTATTGTAATTTTAGACTTCATAACTGTATCTGCTGCTGGGAATCCATTATTTCCTCCAACTCAAAAGAGTGCTTTTGGAAAGCAAGCCATTTGGCTGGACACTTACAGCTTTATAACTGTTGGTCTGAGTGTATATATGTAATATTATAAATGTATATTTTGTTCTGATTCTATTGATTTCCATTTTCATGTGCAAAGTAATTTTTAAGCTTCATTGACTCCTGTGTTGTCTCAGATTAACAGTTTACAGTTTCCTGAAGAGACTTTAGCCCATATTTCTTCCATATTCATATTTTCTTTAGAGATATTCAAGTTAAGGACGTCTTAGAAAATGTCACATCCCTTTGCACTTTGTTCCTCAGAGGAATTAAAACATTAAGAAAACACTTTTCAGCTTAAACTGACAGTCTCAGACATCTGAAAAAATAAAAAAAAAAAAGAAAGACTAAAATTGAATGTACTACATCTCATTGCACACCATGTCATGCTTGAAAAAAATGATTTCACTATTTCTAGGACATTTTGGGAAATGCCTGTACTTTCAGAGAGTGTAGCTCCATGAATTCATCGTGATTCTGTGTGGTTTCTGCAGTGCACCTCAGGCATCACACCCCAAGCCTGTGACTCTGTGAGAGGCTGTATAATGTTCCAGTATCTTCTGAATAAGGCCAGGCTATTGGACCTAAAACTGGGCAGACCGATCTCATTTCCAGAAGTGACAGTAATGATGGCATTGGAAAAATAAGAATATTAACTAAGATATCTAGAATTTTCCAAAAAGAAGTACTCTTTCAAAAAGAGATGCTTCTAAAGTTTCTGAGGTTTTGGTGGATAGCATTTGGCAAAGAAAGACAAAAGAATCTTTTATTAACATTAGGTAGTTCTGTCCTCATGTTTCCCAGTTTGCAGACAGGCTTTCAATAAAAGGTCAGCATGTGACAAGCTGTGTATTTAGCTTTTGAAAATCTGACACTTGGGCTTTCTAGGTGTGCAAGGTATCTACTTATTTTTCGGAAGTGTAGCCCACATTAGAATAAGCAACATATAGGGGCCTTGGGACCTAATAGAAGCCATTCTACTTGTAATTTTTCCCTCTCAGAACCTTGAGGGTTTTTTCATTGCACTTTGTAAGAGATTTCTGAATGTGTGGTTTTACTTATTCAAAGAGTTCTTAATATCTGAAAATATGCTTTCTGTTGAGAAATGAGCTCCAGTGAAATCTGGCTTTGCTATTCTGGCACTTCAGGTTTTCACATTGATTTAACATTCATAATGTTGCTTTTAAACAGAAAATCCAACTTAAAATCCCCTTTTTCTGTTTGTTTGTTTGATTCTGTTGTTATCTTTTCACATCCAAAAATGAAACAAAACCTGAAAAAAGTCTGGCATTGCATATGTGGATGTGAGAAATTAATTTACTAGACGGTCCGTCTTACCTTCCTAGAGGGCAGCAGAGCTCTTTGGAAAATGTGGCACCAATCTGCTGTAAAGGGAGGGCTGGGAAAAATATTTGTATACATTCATTTGCACATTAAAAGAATAAAACATAACAAAAATTACACTTCTATTTAGTTTGAACAGAAAAAATCCAACACTTGAAAGAATAGATACAGATATGAAAAAAGCATGTGTTTTTAAGGTTTTATATTTTTAAAAAAGGTAGAAAAAAGATACCCAGGTATAATGCCAGAGAGACAAAAAGTCAGAGACTAGGTGTGAAACCTGGCGGTGGACAGAGCATGGGAAAAAAGCAAAGCATAACCATAACAGAGGGACAAACAGGAAGAATTATGAACACAGCCAGGAGAAAGAGTAACTCCAACCTATGCAGCTGAGCTGGGAAAAAAGATGGTGAGAAGAAGAGAGAGTGGAGAGAAATTCGATGATAACTTGAGGGAACAAGTCTTATGAGGAGTGGCTGTGGGAACTGGTGTTGTTTAGCCTGGAGAAAAGGAGGTTCAGGGGAGACCTCATCGCTCTCTACAGCTACCTGAAAGGAGGTTGTAGAGAGGTGGGTGTTGGTCTCTTCTCCCAAGTAACAAGTGATAGGGTGAAAGGGCCTCAAGTTGCAACAGGGGAGGTTTAAATTGGATATTTGGATATTAGGAAGAATTTCTTCATTGAAAGGGTTATCAAGCATTGGAACAGGCTGCCCAGGGAAGTGGTTGAGTCACCGTCCCTGGAGGTATTTAAAAGAAGTGTAGACATTGTGCTTAGAGACACGGTTTAATGGTGGACTTGGCAGTGTTAGGTTTACAGTTGGACTCAATGATCTTAACGACCTTTCCAGCCTAAATGGTTCTGTGATTCTATGAACAGCCCACGGGCTGCTCCAGCCTTGTCAACACTGGGAACTTCCATGCATGGAACCTGGACTGCACACATTGCCATGAAATGGACTGACATAGGTGAAAATATGTGGGAGGCTCTGAACACAACAGCCAACCACGCAGAAGTCTGAAGCCATCTCACTTTCTTATAGAGCTTGGTCTGTAACTTACTAAAATCAAAGCAGATGAGATCAAGAAGATACAGAAAGACAGATGAAATAAATTATTCTTAACAAAATAATGCAAAAAATGAAATGAAATGAAATAGATTCTGTTAAAAAGTATGGATCATCTACACTGCTTTCTTAACAATTGTAAGAGGTACTTTTTTTCCATATTTTAAGAAGTCTTAATATGTAGCTTAAAGTCTTGCTGTGGGGTTTTCTTGTTTGTTTTGTTTGGTTTTTTTGTTGTTTTTTTTTTTTATGCATTTAATACTGACACGAAGAATTGTCTGTCCTGATACTATAGTTACAAGGCGAGGTAGTTGGCAAAGATTAGGGAATAACCCTACAACATTTGATACATGAAGACAGGGCTTGGGAAATTGGAGCCCAGTTCAACACTCTTCCTTCTCTAATGTAGCCTTGAAGAGTTTGTCCTTCCTGAAACTTTACTCTTCTAAACAGCTGATAGGTGAAATTTTTGCTACATCACTTTGGTGTCACAGGGGTAACCGTGAAAAGAAGAGAACTGTAAAAACTAAGCAGACAGCTGAGGTGTGCTCAGATATAATAATAATAGAAACTGACATATAACATAATCCAGGTCAATGTTAGCAGCACAAGAGTCTTCAAGTAAGTGCAAAAATAGAGAGTCTCAGTGGTCCTTGGGGAACCTACAGAAAAGACAGAGTCGTGTGTAATGTGTAGTGGAGGGAGAGAAGGCACCAGCAGAAACCAAGGAAACAGTATAACATTTAGTATTAAAACAAGTAAAAGGCACATAAATCAGAGTGTTGGGAGTGTCGATAAGAAGTTTGAATGTGGTGGGAAGGTAAGGAATCTGGATTTGGTAAAGTGAAGCAATAATTATTCAGTTGAAACAACAGAAGGAGCATTGTTTGAATGGATGTATTTCTCATGGGGGTAATAAGGAAATATGTTTACTATACAGCACATGTAGGTGAGAGAAGAGCTTTGAACCTTTCCCTCCTGTATATTTGAAAAAAATATTATAACCACTTATTAAGGTGATAGAACTAGTGTCTTCTAGGCACAACTCATATTTAATTCTGTATGCAATGTGGAATAGCGCAACTCAGTGCAGAAGAGAAAAAATATTGAAACACATAAAATTATTTACTGGATGAGAAATCCATTTTCTGCTCAATAAATTCACTTTATTACACAGCTAAGTTGTACTAAATTAACTTTTAAAGGGTTAACATCTTTTAACTACAGAATAAACCCCGCCTACCTTTTCTGACTCTATTTCTTCAAACGTAGAATGGGATCATTGCATTTTCTTCAATGCATTTGAAGAAAAATCAGTATCTATAACATAGGTGGAGGGAAAGACAAGAACAACCAATTCTGCTGCTGGTTAGTCTGAAAATAAAGGGCTGCTGAACACAGGTAATTTTTGAGAAAACATCACATTCCTTTGGAAGCTGAATTATAATTGACTCAGAACTCAGTAAAACTTTGTAAGTCTACACAGTGACTGATATTGGAGCCCAGACTGAAGGGCTGAAGAAACCCAGCGGTTCATCATGTGCAAAAGAACAGTGGTATAATGGATACTTGCGGACTAACAAAAGATCAGAAGCAGCTTAGCAAGGCCTGGCTGAAGGGATGGCAATGCACGGTGGATGCTGCTGTGTTCTTTTTCCCTTAGAAAAATAAGTGTCTACACCCTCACTCCTGTTATTTTCTGTGTCTGTGTACTCTAGCAGGTGCCTCAGACTGTTAGTGAAAGGGTTTGGAGTCTTCCCCTCGAATCAGGAGCATGTATAAATATGAAAATCAGGAGTGTCAGCCAGGATATGATACACCAGAGCAAAGGAAATGATCCTGGAAGAGGAAATGTGACTGAATCCTGTGGTCAGTAGAGTCAGACTACCAAGGATCTGTTCTTTATGTTCTTTGTATTTATGGTAGAGAATCCTAATATCCAGTCATTGCTGATAACAACAACATGAATGAGACAAACTTTGTGAGATGCCTGGAGATATTTCAATATCCCTACTGAAAAACAGTGAGAAAATGCCTTGCAATAAAAAGTGATCTTTACAATTCTGACCACTCACTGGACTTTCCAACAATGTGTTTTTTCTGAAAGATCATTTTTTCTGGTTTATGAGATCTACATTAAACTGGGGAAAAAAAATAATTTACCTTTCTTGCTTTAAAAAAAGGAAAAAAAAAAACCTCAAAAGAGTGTTGTGAAAGTGATAGTTTCCATTACTGCCTTGAACAACATTATAAAGACCTTCAGAGCCAAGTACTCTTCAAATCCACGTCAAGGTCTGGGGAGTCGGTGCACACCATGGGGAAATCGTTCTAGTGTAACTCAGAGTTTAAGGTGGTCATGAAACCATTTCCTCAGGCAAAGAGTTAGAGCAGAACTATGCAAAACTCTGTAGCTGCCCCTCAGTTGCCAGATGACAGTGGCTGTAGAGGTGAAAACACTGATGCTGAAAGAAAAACGTGGTATTGCTCCCTCTCCACCTCATCCTTCCTGGGTGTTTGAAAATTCCTATTTTCTTGTAGGAATGAGCAGCATAAGGGGACCAATTCAGGAAAGAGTGGACCTCTCACATATTGCATCATGTCCCACACAAGAGATTAAAGCTTCAACGTCAAATTACAGGAAAAGTAGGACAACTGCAGAGCCAAACTGAAACTGTGTGTCATAGAGAAAGGAGTGTGGGGTAGAAGACTGTTCGATCAATTGATTTTTCTTTCATATTGGAAAAGAAAGGTGAGAAATAAGACAGTTAGAAATATGGGCAAAGGGAACATATAACTATTACACCAATAGCGAGGAACTGGTAGCTCATAAAAATTTGTTTCTGCCCATCAGATGCTCAGAGTACAGCCTGATTTTAACTGTGATGAACCTACCATCTCCTTAAAAGGCCTGGTTTTGTGTCAGCAAGTGCTCTAAATGATAAAACTGAAGTTGCTTTGGTTGGAGCGAGAATTTTTCCTTCCATTTTTATATCCTTGATTTTCTCAATGTATTATTCTTAGATCATACTGAAGAGTAAATCAGGCTACTGACCTGAACACAAATTCATTTGTGACTATACGTGCACAATGTTATTAAGCAACAGAACACAATGGGAGGTTGATAACTCTGAAATTTTTTACTATTTTGTAATCCAGGTAATTTTGCTCAGTGTAGACAAGTCTGTTGCTATGGGACTGTTCACTGTTGTTTTTATTTTTGTGTGCAGTAAGTTGTTTGGTGATTGCTCTTTCTTGAACACAGCAGGCTCAATTACAGGTTGAAAGGGTATTTATAGGTACATTTTGCAAAAGAGGTGAGATGGTTTTAAAACTGTAGAAATATCTTAGAAAGCATCTGTGAGGCTGTCAGACACTTAATTTCTATTTGAGTTGATACAGTACTTGGAGAATATCTAGAAAATTAATATGAGTCCACAGTAAAGAGATTTATGCAATTCTGTTATATAAATCCTAGGTCAGACCCATTAGCTGATGTAAATCAGCATAGTTCAATTTCCATGTATCGACCATGATTTATACTAGCTCAGAGCCTAGTCTTATATTTTCTCAATCTGACTAGACCATTATTTTTTTAAAAGTGAATTTGTTGTTTGCAGTACCCTAAAGGTGCAAAAGAGCCAGGTTTCCAACTTAATTTCACTGAACATGAAGTGAAAATATAGGGAATTAATAAATTTGGAATATTTTTTTCAACAGCATTATTACAGAGATAATTTTACTTTAGCTGTCTATTCAGAAAGTCTAAAACATGTTCCAACTAATGTTTTATACAAGAAAGCATATGAGAAAGCATATGGAATGACTTGTCTTTACTTAAACACTAGGTTAGGTTGTGAATCTGAATCGCTATAGCTGTTCTGCACAGTTTTACAAATAGGCACACTTCAAGAGGAGAGTCTCAGCTATGTGGGTGTCTAACTCTGATTTCTGGGGTAGAACTCTCCCCCTGGGGAGTGATTAATATGGGCCGGTGTCATGCACAAACTATCGTCTCTCTAAGGTTCTATGAAATAGTCTTAGGAGGAATGGAAGTGCTACTATCAGATTTTAGCCAGGCTGAAGTGGCATGGATAGCAGGAACGCCAACACTCCACTCAAGAAGAAATGCGATCCCCAGTACACCTCACCATGCACACCACAGACTGGAGTCCCCTGAAAACAAAGCTCAGAAGGAATTGGACACTGTGCACTTCCCATGACAAGGAAACAGAGTAAAGGAAACTGGACGGGACATTTCCCTTGGATGGTGGTCAGCCTCAGACAGAAAATGCTCTGTGGGTTTATGGGGTACACACAGGTTTTATTGCTGTGGTGGGATGTTGCAGTGCCACATTAAAACAGCTCAGACCCTGAGAAGATCATCTGTGAGTCTTCATTCTTTTAACTATAGACAAATATACAGAGGTGCTGGGCAAAATTAGGGAATCAGTTTCTATATTTATCCTGTAAGAATGTGAAACTCATACTCCAGCCAAAGCAACAGGAGATGAAAAGTGTGAGATGGAAATTGTGTTTACATCTGGGCAAATATTTTACTTACACCAGACTAGACATGTTAAGTGTGTGTCTTCATCAATATTCACATGTGAGCTCTTCCCTAATTTTTATTCCTTTGTTCGTTTATTTTTTCTCCTAATTTCTTCATAGTGATGACCAAAACCCACATGGATATAACCTTAAATCCAGAATCTTCCTCCATCAAGCAGGGACTTGCAAAAGACTTTTAAAATTCACCACTTGTGATATAAGTTTCTTAGAGCTTGTCCTCTTGCTCAGCCAATAAATCCCAAGGAGAAAAGTAGCAGGAAAAGCTGGACTGAAGTGATGTTGATATACAGTCTTTGACATGTTTCTTTCTCAATAGTGGGTATGACAAACCTACTCCACAGATGATGTGTGACTGTTAGAATCTCAGCAGGCGTCTTTGTTTCCTTAGCTGAAACCACAGGAGCTCTGTTTTTAAGTATTTATTTACTTCAAGTGACAAGGGTGCCTTGGTTTAGCACACAGTGTGTCAGACAAGACGGTTTCTGTCACAGAGACACAAGCGGTGACACTTAGATGCTCCTCTCAGCAGGGCCTCCTCCTTTCCTGGGAATCTCCTGCCATTACCAATTATACATGTATAAACAGGGATGGGAAATCATATCACAGAACAAGTAGATCCCTGCATGTATCACAGTGGCTAACCCTGTCTGAGTTGTATTTCCTTCTTCTTAGCACCCTCAGTCTGTGCAGAGTCCCTGTCCTACCTGTTACCAATGAAATTCATTGACTGGGCTCACGCTTGATTAGTTTTCTGTCAATAGCCACATAGGACCTACTTTTCATTTTTCTTTGGCATACCTTCCCTTTCATCTTCAAAACAAAGGGAATGGATCAGAAATGAAAGCTGTCACTCTGTGGCTATTGGTAGTTGTGGGTGTGCATGCTGGCTTACTGAACTTTCTGCCCACACTGACAACGGAAAAGTACAACCAGCACTTGGGCAGAAAATTAACGACGTCTGAAAACAAGAAATAGTTACAAGAAGGCCAGAAGAAAAGAATGTGCGCATTAAGGAAGAAACTGATAAAGAAGGGACCTTTTGGAATTGCAAAAGCAGGAACTTATCTACTGGCTACGTGCAGGTAGCAGTGTTTGTGGAAAGTGCCGAGGGGAGCTACTTTTAGAATGCACAACAATATATAAAGGCTTGCTGCTATTCTTAGAAGGCAGCAGAGTATATAAGGGCTTGCTGCTATTTTTAGAATACACAACAGTATATAAGGGCTTGCTTGCTAATAAAGCTCTGAGCTTGACTTCCAATCATATTGATTGTCTGTGGTCTTGTCTCCTGTGGCCTGCACAGGATCTACAGGTCCCCACAGGTGGTAATCGATGTTCAGTGTCTGATAACAATAGGCACAGCGCCCATGGCATGAGAAGCTCCTTCCCAGTAGAGAAGATTTCCTTCCTTTTACTGTTTCTCAAGAATGAATATTCTTTTATAGAATAGTTTCACTCTTCCTCCTCTTTTTTTTTTTTTTTTTTTCTTTTTTTTTTTTTTTTTCTCTAGGGTACCTTAAAGAACAAGGATATCACTACACTAGAGAATAAGAGATCAAGTTTTCATACATATCTTATATGTCAGTTTTAATGACTCCAGTGTATATTCCTACTTTATCTGCAATGGTATTCTTTCACCCTGAGGTTTAGAATGTCTACATTTTCAGAGAAACATATCAGTATTGCATGAGACACCTTAAAATCAGATGAATCCCTCTAGGAATGTGACTCTTGTCTCTTATGACAATAAAGAAAGCATTGAGCATGTGCTAGGTGTTTAACTTCTGATGGTTACACCCAGACAACACGCAGGTCTGCCTGGGAAGAAGAAAGATCAGATTTGAAAGGACACTGGAAATAAATGTTTTCCTTCAGTGCCTCCACTAATATTACTCATCAGAAAGAAGTGTCCTGTGTTACACGCAGTCCAGTTTTAATGTTGGAGACAATATCATGTAATCCAGCCTATTACTTACCTCAGATATCACTGTTACACTGATGGCTTCTTGTACTGCTAAGCTGTGAAAAAAGTTCATACATTGACAAGGGAAAAGGCAAAGGAGGGTAAAAAGTTGTGGCCAGTTTTGTTTGTTTGTTTGTTTTAATGGTAACAATTTGAAGGTGCTTGTCCTTCAAATATTAAGGTAAGTACCAGGACAGTGATGTTATTCAGCAGAAAGGGGGAGTGCATGGCTGAGGATGTGATAATAAAGCTGTTTCACTCCCTTCTGCACATCAGACAGGTTTGAGGAACTGCTTCTGTGACTGTGGAGTAGCTGAACGGCCCCTGGCATGTCTGGTTGCCTGCTGCTGCAGGGACTGGCACCGGAGATGTCTGCGTGTGTGAGGAGCACGACCCCCCCAAGTGAAGAGCAGAGACGAGGCCATCAGAAACACTGTGGCATGGGCTGCTGCCCAGCCACCCAGTCCCCCACTGCTGAACCAATTAGCAGCCTGTTAATTAGCAGTGTTGGTAGTGATTGGCCCCAGCAAAAAGCACCACAAGGGCCAGTTCTTCCTCTGCCCTCTTTGCCACTTCAGGTCAGGTGTCTGTGTCACCCAGGTGTCCCCTTGTGTCAGACACACATTTGTTGTGTTGATCAACGTGGGGTCGGCACAGCGGCAAGGGCACAGCCATGCCCCGTGGTTCCCCTGCTGCTCCTCACTGCTGAGCGTGAATTGTTTAGGAATGGTCCCTGGACATAAAATATTCAGCAGAAACACAACACTTCATCCAGTAACTTTGTTACTTGTTATGTGGCAGTGAAGAGGTTATCAATGTGACCCTCCTCTAAAAATAGAACTAAGACCCAGTGAAAACCTCAAAACTTCTGTCTTCTCCTCTGACATGCTAAAGCATTTTACGCTTGATGTTTCTGTTATGTTTTGACGATTGATGAGTTCTTCTTTTAGACCTAGATATTAATCTGAGCTTGATTCTAATTTTAAGTGAATTTTCCCAATTACATTCTCACTACGAACTCAAAATTTAATGGTTAAATTAAATGTTTAAATGTGCTTCCTTGAGTATTTGTCTTAGATACCTCAGTCACCAAAAACCCCACTTTCTGAAATTGTCTCAATGAACTTCATGACAAAGTGCCCTGAAAAGCCTTTTTTAACTAGTAAACTAATTCTTGATCCAGACTATTCCTTTATGAAAGCCTGTTCCCTTTAGTACTCCAATTTTCCTTTCATTCTTCTCAGAGATCCAGAGTCCTTGCTGCCCTCACGTTCACGGTTCATTTTCAGAGAAGTTACTTGAAAGCCTAAAGTGTAAAACAACTATTTATGTTGATTCTGTTGAGCATGTGTAAGGAACTGTGTTAGACTTTGTTTGTCTCAACATTGCTGCTTCATGACTACCACTTCTTGGCCTCAGCATCCTGTGGCTCTGAAGGAGTACGCTTTGGAGGAGACTCAGAGTCCCAGACGAAACCACAACATCTGCTCAAAGCAAGAACAACAGCCTTGGCAGTGCCTGCCAAGTTGTACCTGCGCGCGAGCTGGGTGAAAAGGAAATCGGGGCGAGGAAGACGTGCAAAGGCTGAAGGCACTGCAGGTCGACCCCCCCCACCAGCATGACCACCATGAACACCTGGGCATGCGCGCAAGGAGGACCATGGGGCAGCACATATTACAATGAACTCCGTGGAAATGGGCGGACTCTTCTGAGAAATCATGGGGACTGGGACAATAAAAGGACTGCGTACTCCTCTCTTGCGGCACCTTTCTCGACGCTTGTGATGCTTGTTTCTTGGAGCTGGGACCTCAGCAGAGCTTGGAGCTTGGAGCACCATCACCTGCACCAAGCCCAAGCCAATGGAACATCGCTGGATCCCTGGTGGTGGCGGTAATTAGCTGCATCTCTACCGTTTTCTTGCTTAGGGATTCTGACTTTACCTTTCTTTTTTCTCTCTGTCCTATCACTGTTATCAGTTGGTATAGAAAATAAAGTTCACAAAGTTATACAGCATCTGACCTCATTTGTGTCTTAATCTCGCTCTTGGGATCGTTTAAGAACCCACCCCGATATTGGATCGGGACAGCATGTTGCAAATATAAACACTACAATCACACCTCTTTTTAAGACTAAAAATCTATGATAGATAGTGGGGAGACAGAAGACTTTATTCTAGAGGCATGATATCAAATGGTCCTAATTAGACTAAAGAAAGATATAAATACGTTTGCCATTAGAGTTTTGCAGATGGCTATATTTGTGTATTTATAGGACGACATAAATCCCGGAAGAGATTTATTAAGGAATGAATTTTAGTAACATTACTCAACATATAAATTGGTGGATAATGTTCTGTGGGAGCTTTACCCAGACCTCATCATTAAACACAATTACTGGCTGAAGATTATACTGCTACTCATGGGGACAGAGTATAATCTCTCACCTCAGAACAAGTAAGATTGTTCCTGTAAGAAAGCACATAATTCTAGAGAAGTTGGTTTTTGTTGGGTTTTTTGGTTTGTTTGGTTTGTTTGTTTGTTTGTTTGTTTGTTTTTTTCTCTTTCTTCTTTTTTCTGCTGGTCAACAGCTTGAAAGCTAAGGTTTGTCACGACCTGGACTGGAAGCCCAGAGACTCGTAAAGGTTCTGTGATTCCCTTGAGTTAATTTAAGGTGAAACAACACCAAACAACCCATTAAAATGTTTTACTTGTGGTAGAAAACAATTTAAACTTGGAAAAGGATAATAAACAATGTGGTCTTTTATAAATCTGTAAGAAATAAAAGAAAGGAAAGGAAAGAAAAAGAAAGGAGAGAAATAGAGTCAAAGAAATCCGGATCACCACCCCTGGATCCAGCATTGTCTCAGGTCCAGTAATCTTGGGTGGTGGGTGTGCACACAGCAAAGTTTTCTGTTGCCTTTTAAGTTCATTTTATCAGCTGATTAGCATACTAGACAAAGAGGGGCAGGTATTCCACAAACTCATTTCCATGAGAGATGAGGAAAAAGGTGGAGCAGGGGTTGAATCGAGTCTGTGGTCGTACTCACCCTGTCCACCTTTGTTTTTTCCTGTTCCTAGAGATTTTTGCTGACTTCATGTTTCTTGGGTCGTCCCAGAGGTGACCACCTGTTATCAGTTCTTGTTACCACTTCAATGGTGAAGGTGCTAAGTCATTAGCAAGAAGAGCATGGTGTCTGACTTGCACAACAGAGCTGCAAAGTATTGGGCTAGTGTACATGTGCTTGAAGGGAAACACCTGGTTTCATTCAGTCCAGTTTCCCCCCTTTTGAGGCTCATCTAAGGAGTTTGACAATGCAACTGCAAGGGAGTGGGGGGTGCATCCTTCAATACACTCCTGCTTCCTTGGGTGACATTCCTTAGACTAATCCAAAGGCCACAGCTTGTCCTTGAGGTTTTCTATGTCAATGAATGTTTGAGGCATTACTTTCATTTTCTCACAAGGGTGATGTGAAGAGAATTGTTAGGAGAGAGGAATCCCTCCTTGTTTTTTCTATTGACATTTTTTGAGGCTATTAAGACAATAATTCTGCAGAATTTATATGCGGAAGCTAATTGATGAGATTTGGAGTGAGTAAAGAAGCATGATTAAAATGCAAATGTTTGGGTCTTTCTATTAAATGTAATGAAAGTTTGTAAATCACCCATACTGTTCAGACGTGAAACATCGATTTTCCTCCTTAGACTCTTCAAGCATTTGCTACATAATTACTGCTGAAGAGGGAGGTTGGAGAAAAAGGAAGCCTTCTGGGCACTGTCCCCTGTAAAAGAGAACCCTGATAGGTGATCCATGACTCAGTGATGACTGGCATTCCCAGGGACCAGAGCAGGAGATATCGAGAGACTTGGGGCTGGAGAAAGGAGATCAACTGGCATGGTGAGTACTGTACTCAGTCTAGAATCACAAGAGTGTTTGCATTTTCCCAAGCACACTGATACAGTCACACTGTGATAAAGGCAGAATGAGAAATGGTCTCAGCCTCACAGAGCTGGTGCCACACGACTGTGCCAAGTGACTTTCTGAGACAACAAAGAGGATCCTTTCGCAAAGAGCAGCCTGTCCCCATCTCTCTCTTGTATTTGTGAACATGGGCAGCCAAGAGAGAGTTTCTCTTCCTACCATTTGCTCTGTTGACATAAAGTTTGCTCAGAGAAATATGTCTAACATTGGATCAACAGACAGATGAGAGAGAAAAGTCGTTTCAGTATGTGACAGTACCTTACAAAGAAAAAGAAAGAAATGCCTAAATTGTTCGTGGATTTTATATATTACTTGTATTCTTACCTCTTTGACTTGAAGAGAAGACTGCATTTTACCACGAGTAGGCTTAATCTGTAGGAATTCTTTTGACTTGTTTGACACTAATCCTAATGAACATTTTTGTCCTTTAACTGCAGACACGTGGATAGATGTTGATGTAGTCGAAGGATGCTGCTGCTGTATCTCAGTCTCTGCACTCCCAGCGTATACATGTGTCTCCCAGGTTATTAATTGCTGAGAAGGACTTCTGGGCTTCTATGCCCTTCTCTCGTAGCATCTTAAACATAGACAAGAGTGTCCAATGACTAATAAAAAGTGGTGGGGAAAAACAATAGAAGAATTTTCGTGTGCTGGACAGAGGAAGTGTGTAGTGTCTATTCCACTGACTGGCAGAATTTGTAGCTCCACAAATGAGGGAGAGATTCAGGTATTCATCATGCATGAAGGGTTAGCTTATGTCCCAAAAGAAATAGCTAAATATTATGGAAAAATTGTTAATTGCATTAGACCACTTGTGATATCCTAAGGGCTGAGAGAAAAGAGAAGCAGATGGAGATCTTGCAGGAAATTCTTCTCAGTTTATGAAGGCACTTTAATTGTCCTTCAGGCACTCTCAGTGCTCAATTGCCATTTAAAACAAACCAAGGTTGAATCCCAGGATGAGTAGAAATTTTTTAAAGATGAATATGAATATAGCATCTTTCCCCTTAGTTGATGCAATCTTTGGGTCAGTTCACAGAAACAACAAAACTGAGATTAAAATATTATATTATACATGAGATAAAAATGGTCAATCAAATTAGATTCAACACTAACTTGTGGTTTAGCATAGCTTTTTTAACTGGTGGGCCCACAGGAAATCAAGTCACTGTAAAGTATCATGTTTTATAACATACTTTTTATATATGCCCACAAACCAGCTGATATTCAACCCATCCAAAGTAAATGCAGCTTCTTGGTCCATCTTTAACTTCATAAAAGGAAAGCTAAGAAAATTAGAATTTGGTCATCAAGGAGAAGGTCTTGTTGACTGTAATTGAAATAACAGTCCAACACACAGCATCTCCTGTACCTCAAGAAACAAACATAAGCTAATCAGCAGTCAAATGAAACTAAATAACCCCAAAGGGTCTCTGATTTCTTACACAAAATCAAAAAGACATTTGAACCATTTTGTTCATATGTTGTTTCTAAAGAAAACAAAAAAAAAATAGGCCTTGAGGTTGTTTCATTTGTTCAGTTGATTTTCCTATCTTAAGTAAGGTGAATGGAAACGTTGTCATAGAATATTTTAAAAATTCTTAGTGTTTCTTCTTTGAAATTTTTTATTGTTGCCACAAATTCTGTAACAGTTTCAAGATGATCTGATGCACCCTTTTAATTAATAAAATCTTTTGGCATAGCAAATTTAAAAAATTGTTTCCCGTCTCCATGTTCTGATGGAGATGAGAAAACAATTTAATAATCATCTCACATCTTATTATGGGGAAAAAAAAGGAAAATATGTTTTTAAGTATTGGGTTCTCATGACAAGGTTTTGATAGTGGGGGGCCTACCCCCCCTTCTGTAAGAAGCTGCCAGAAGCCTTCCCCATGTCTGACAGAGCCAATGTCAGCTGGCTCCAAGACAGGCCCACCACTGTCCAAAGCTGAGTCAACCAGAGACGGTGGTAGCATGTAGCATCCAAAATAATGAGTCAGAGTGTTCTTTTTTTCTGCAGGGCAGAGGCCATTTATTTTTCCAATAGTACATACTTATGTTCTTGTTAAAGCTCTCACTTCATAATTAACAAATCAGCAATTAGACAGCTATCAATCTTTTCTCCTATCAGCATAAGACCACTCTAACACGCGCTGTGCAGACCAATCACCTTCTTGTTCACGCGCTGTTCACGCGGCTGTAACTTTCCCACAGCTCAGTGTTGCAGCTGTCTGTTGTTTTTCCCTGCCACCTTGGCATAACTCGGCAGTTTCTTATCTTTCTCCCAAGGCCTGTTTCTCATCAAAGCCTAGCTGCTTCTCAGAGGCTGTGCAGAGCTGACAGGCTGATGTCGACTCCCACAGTAGCACCTCTGAGATAAAAGATTTAAGAAGGGGTAAAAAAATCCTTTTGAACTCTAGCCAGAGAGAGGATGAGAATATGTGTGAGAAACAACTCTGCAGACACCAAGGTCAGTGAAGAAGGAGGATGAAGAGATGCTCCAGGCTTTGGAGCAGAGATTCCCCTGCAGCCTGTGGTGCAGATCATGGTGAGGCAGCTGTGCCCTGCTCCCATGGAGGTCCATGATGGAGCAGATCTCCACCTGCAGACCGGGGACGAGCCCATGCCAGAGCAAGTTGATGCCCAAAGGAGGCTGTGGCCCTGTGGGAAGCCCGTGCTGGAGCAGGTTCCTGGTAGGACCTGTGGCCCCGTGGAGAGAGGAGCCCACGCTGGAGCAGGTTTGCTGGCAGGACTTGTGACCCCATGGGGGACCCACACTGGAGCAGTCTGTGCCTGAAGGACTGAACTCTGTGGGAGGGACCTACGCTGGAGCAGTTTGTGAAGGACTGTCTACTGTGTGAGCAGGGCCAGAGTGTGAGGAGGAAGGACTGACAGAGACAATGGGTGATGAACTGATCATAATCCCTATTCCCTGACTCCTGAGCCACTGGAAGGCAGTGAAGTTGAGCCTGGAAGAAGGGAAAGGTGGGGGGAATGTGTTTTAATATTTAGTTTTAATTTGTCATTATCCTACTCTGATTTGATTGGTAAGAAATTAATTTTTTTCCCCCAAATTGGGTTTCTTTTGCTTGTGATAGTAATTGGTGAGTGATCTTCCCCTGTCCTAATCTTGACCCATGAGCCTTTCATTATATTTTCTCTTCCCTGACCAGCTTAAGTGGGAGAGTGATAGAGCAGTTTTGATGGACACCTGACGTCCAGACAGGGTCAACCCACCACAGAGAGATACATGAGACAACCAAGAAATTGACCAGGTACCTTGAAAGCTGTGTGTCTATGTTATTCGGCTTTATGTTGTTTTAAAATGAAGGAACTGGGGAGAAATTGGGATGTCTGATTAACCTTTGCTCAGATAAAGACAACTAGCGATATTAGAAATGGAAACAAGAGTGTGTCCACTGTTTAAAGGAAAGAAAAAACTACAGCTGAAAAGAGAAGACAGTTGCAGAAATGGATTGCTAAATATGACATGAAGTCAGATGGAAACAAGCCTTCACTGAGACAAACTATAGCTCCCAGAGCTGAATGAAGCAGGGCTGGCTACTTGGGTATTCCTCCACAACATGGCTGAGGTACGTGCTACTTAAGGCAGAGCTACTGGGGAATAGTTTAAATTTTTTCAAATGTCAGATTTTGTTTCTTCATTCTCAATGTCTTTTTGAAGAATGCAAAACATTAAGTCATCACAAAACTAGAGGAAGGTAGTAAAGAGCATGAGTGTTTATACCAAGAACTCTAAACCCCAAAATATTCCACTTAGAACCCTCTACATTTTGCCTGAAACATGTTAAAACAGCAAAAAGTAATGGAAGTAGGCAAAAAGCATGCATTACTATAAACTACTTTCGGGTCACAGAGATGGGAATAGCAAAACTATATCTTTAAAGAGTTCAGAAATTCAAAAGAAATTAAATTTCAGAAGAAGGAAAATAAAACTGACTTTGTATATAGCAGAAACCCCAAGCCACCAGGGGGTTAATGCACCATGAGGACTCTTTCTGGTGTGGAAAATGTATACTGAATACACATCACAGTGGCAGACTGAAAAAACCAGCATAGTTTTTATATAACAATAGTGCATAACCCCTTCCTTTCCAAAACCAGCTTCCTATATTTAGTAATGTGTCAGCTGAAAATAAAGTTAAAGACGCAAAATTTTAACGTACTGGAACATCATATTATTTTACCAAAGGAAAAGAGAAATTTCTCCTTCCATTAAGTTGATTCAGAGCAAGCTAGTTTGCTACAGTTGAGCATATACTCCATTTTAATCAGAAGTGTAGCTAAGGTGATATTGAGCAGACAAATAGTTAAGAGTTCAGACCGACAATGTACTCAGCACTGTCTAGTTGAGATGCCACGAATTACCCTCTGGAGGAACTTAAATTCACTCATTGGCTCTAGAGTAGAGAGCAGACTTTCAATTAAGCAGATGAATTAGAAGACACTGAAAAAACTACATTTAGAGCCTGACATCTCAACTGTAATAGTAGAGAATTACTCTGAACTTGCACTGTTTGAGTAAGTCATTCTTTCTTTTTTTCCTACTGAAATCTCTGCATCTGGAAAAACCTGATGGGAATCTCAGCTACAGTTTTGTAGGAGTCTGGGCCGTGCTGAGGGAAAGTTAGTGCAGGCAGAAGAATGCAAAGATGAAGACAAGGCCAGCAAAATAAGGCTGGCAAAAACACACAAGATAGCAGATAAGTGAGAAACACCTGTGGTCAGCAAAAGCACACAAGTCTGAGCAAAACAGGGTATGAGATAAGGGAGTTTTTGCCAAGTTTTGGGCTTTACGTACTAATTGCAATTAACCAATGCAAATGCTTGTAGAAGTGCATGAACAGCACGTGCAGATAACCTGTAGGCTATTAGAAGATAGATGAGTGCATGTATGGAACTTAGTAGAATATAAATGTAACCAGGATTGGGAAATGAAAGGTGGACGATCTGATCATCATATCGGTGTTGTGTCGTTCTTGTTCTCACACGAAGTAAGGACCCCAGCTAAAGGTGACCCCGACACAGTTTCACTTTTAGGATCCATTCTACAATTCTGAGATGAAATTACCATTTTTCTAACATACATTTTTCATCTCAGAATACCCCTGTTTTTAAGAAGAGGTGACACCAAGAGACCACACACCACTGAAGTGTGCCTCTCACATTGTTCACACCTGACAAGTCAGCTCCATCACCTCTTGTGTATCCCAGACATGTTTTGCTGGTGGTGTCTGTCTTCATTTTGGTCACATCTGTACCAGAATAGGGACAGCCTTCATCTGCATCACACCTGTGATTGTGGTAGGTGACCGAAGTAGCGGACAAGATACGAGACAGTGCTTATGGGAAAGTAAGATGCCATTCCTGCTTAATAAAGTGCTGACTGTCTCTCTGTTGATGTGCACGCACACAGGGCTCGCTGCGACAGGGGTCTGAATGTACCCACAGTCTCTTTTGCTCCTGTCATGAGAGCATTAAACAACTCCACATCTGAAACTATCTAGAAAACACTCCTCTCTGCTTTGAGAAATGTGCTGGCACTGTGACAACACAAAATGTTCCTCTCCTGTAATTTTCATGCACAGTTGACATATGTATCTTTAATGTTTAAACCTGAAAATCACTTATGCCTTGATGAATGAGGCAGACAATTTGGTCAGTTGAAATAGCATATTGTTCTGACATAGTAAATAAATCAAAGTGCTACCTCTCTTCAAAATCAGTTAAAACATGCTTGAAATATGGCCAACAGTAGTTAAGTTTCGTAGGAATGTATAAGCCCAGGTCTATCTGGCTTTGGCTAACAGGCAAAGTCTGTCTCATTAAGGAATTCATCAGGAACTGAGCTCCCAGTCGAAGAAGATCCCTGTAAGGATTTCTGAAAAACAAACCTCATAAACCTCTGCATTGCAGGCAATGAATCACAGAGAAATGCCTTTTTGTTGCAAGAGAAACAGACTGTTTTCCCTCTCTGGCACAAAGGTCTATGCAAAATAACAGCAGTTCACAGGCACTGCAGAAAACAGCCCTGCTCCCAAATAAGTTTTGTGGCCGGGTGGTGAGGCAATGTGTGAGTCTGAGTACTCTCGAACACTGGGAAATGCTGAACCTTGGTCTCCTACCCACTAAGGAGGACTGTAATACCCTTTAGAGGAATATCCCTGACCTTTTGAGTATTAAATATTTACCCTACTATCACTTTATTTTGCAAAAGAAAGATATAAATGATATTGTTTCTCTACAGGTCTCTTCAAAAAAAAAAAAAAAAAAAAAGAAGAAGAAAGAGAAGTATTTGGGTTGGAGTCCAACTTCCTGCTCAAAACAAGGTAACAAGGTCAGCTATGAGATCAAAACAGGTCACTCAGGGCTGTGTCCAGTTCTTGAGGAAACTTCAACAACCGCCACTCCCCAACCTCCCGCACAAGCTGCATCAATGTTTGACTGTCCTCGCAGTGAAAAATATTTTTTTAATGTCCAAGTTCCTGTTTCACTTACTTCTTCTGCTTCTTGTCCCAAAAAAGCAGACACTTTTTTTTTTTTTCCTCAGATAGAATGATTTTATCTTCACTTCTTCTTAGAAATAAAAAATCCCTGAACTATTGGGAACCCTGTCCCCATAGTTCAGTTCAAGACACTGCTCACCGTCATGGAGACGAATACAGAAATTAGGGCTAAAGCACATGGATCTGAATTGCCTTTGATCCACCCCTTTCTGAAACACTTGTGCTTAAACAGCAGGAGGATCAAAATCATGCACTCGACCACATTCAGAAGTAGGCAAGCCGGACTTCATGTTAAGAGCTTCCCGTAAAATAGTTTGTAAAATGTACACCCTGAAGTGTTCAGCTACAGAGGACTTGTAATGAGAAAAATAATTTGCAAGAAAGCAGAATAAATGGGGCTGTTTTCTTTTCCTCTTGAAAATATCTGACCTTTTGCATGACTTCCCCTTTTGTAGTGATGTACTGAAAAGCAAGCGAGCTGTCTGCCAGCTTACCTCCTGGAGGTACATAGGCTGCCTTCCTTTTGTCATTACCACTGTATAGTGCAAAGTATAGTCTTTGCAAGGTAATGGTAGTCAGCATTTCTTCAGCAGATCACAAGGAAATGGAAAGTGGTCATTGATTTCTAAAAATAATAACGGCTTTATATTGAAAAAATATAAAGGACAAGTGAAGTTATATCCTCTGTCTCTTCTAATGCAAATATATGATTAATCACTGAAAGGAAACGGTGACTTTGGTTTTATTTTCTTTTTGGGTGAGGCAGAACATACCATTGCTCTGATACCCCCAGCTGTTGACATCGCATGAGAATCAGGAGAGGCTCTAGGTAGCAGAAGAGGCTTGTGCTTGTTATTGTCTGAGACAAAACTCTGAGACAAAACTCTGAGATATCAACAGGTGACTTTTACATGTCATAACAACAGACAAAGGAAAGTAGGGACAACACGTAGCTTTACATGGGCTCAGAGCGAGAAGGAAGGGAGGGAGGAATTTTGTTTGATGTGTGTCTCTCAGGAACATTTAGAAGTGTTTTCACGTTTACCTGTTGGTTTTCCAGGCAGCTTTCTCTCTATGTTCTCCCTGATGTTTAGAGATTAGCTCAATATGAGGCAGTAAAAAGACTCTTTAGACCTACTGTGTTTCACAACATCATTTAAATCTCTTTCAGTAGGGCCCGTGTCCTAGGCCAAAAATGTTGGGTTTTTTTCTTTCTTTTTTCTTTCTTGTTGCACTGAACAATGAATGTTCCATAGTTAGCCAGTATCTCTGAATTTGATCCACATGTACTTTCATTCACAAAGCTCTCTTTTCTTTTTTCTGTGCCTCATGTTCCATTACTTCTGCTTCTCACAACATATTTTGTATTTGCAAGAGAAATTTTCACCATTTTGTCAAAATTATTGAGAAAGAACATGTTTTCTTCATTTCTTACCAATAAGAATGATTTGCTGTTACTGTATTTCTGGCATAAAGCCCACTTATAAAATTAGAGTCCTGATACTTTAGCTCTATTTCAATGTTCTGTATCCAAGGCAGATAAAAAAGTTGATAGCAGCAGGAACATATGATCAGTAGACTTTTAGGCTGAAATGTCATTAATTGGCATGACCAGCATGACCTCCATTCAAAAGGTACAGTGACAGAGAGCAAGATGATCTTAGACACAGAAGATATTGAAACACCCTATGATGTTAACCTCCAGCCAGACAAAGTGCTGACAAAGAATAACCACTATTTAGAGATTATCAGAATATTTGGGACAACATGGTGTTACACTGAAGATTTCTGTCACACTGGAAAGAAAAAAAAAGAGAGAAGATATTCCTAGTCTACTGCCTGTTGGGCAAAGACTTGACCTCTGGAAGAGGGGAAACTGGGTTCTAATTTCAGTTAATCTGTGGTAAACTAATGAGTTCAGACTAGATAAAAGCAAACCCATAAACCTGTAGTTTCTTATCTTGTACATAATCAGATTTCATGCACATATTTTTTTGAACATTTTTTGTGTATTAAAGCTGTGTGTCCCTATCTGTGTTTCAATTCAGTGCTTTAATTTTCTATTTTTCCAAAAGGATTTTAAGGTCTTTGATTTTATTCCAAAAGAAAAGAAAAGAAAAGAAAAGAAAAGAAAAGAAAAGAAAAGAAAAGAAAAGAAAAGAAAAGAAAAGAAAAGAAAAGAAAAGAAAAGAAAAGAAAAGAAAAGAAAAGAAAAGAAAAGAAAAGAAAAGAAAAGAAAAGAAAAGAAAAGAAAAGAAAAGAAAAGAAAAGGAAAGGAAAGGAAAGGAAAGGAAAGGAAAGGAAAGGAAAGGAAAGGAAAGGAAAGGAAAGGAAAGGAAAGGAAAGGAAAGGAAAGGAAAGGAAAGGAAAGGAAAGAAAAGAAAAGGAAAGAAAAGAAAAGGAAAGAAAAGAAAAGGAAAGAAAAGAAAAGGAAAGAAAAGAAAAGAAAAGAAAAGAAAAGAAAAGAAAAGAAAAGAAAAGAAAAGAAAAGAAAAGAAAAGAAAAGAAAAGAAAAGAAAAGAAAAGAAAAGAAAAGAAAAGAAAAGAAAAGAAAAGAAAAGAAAAGAAAAGAAAAGAAAAGAAAAGAAAAGAAAAGAAAAGAAAAGAAAAGGAAAGAAAAGAGGAAAGGAAAGGAAAGAGGAAAGGAAAGGAAAGGAAAGGAAAGGAAAGGAAGGAAAGGAAAGGAAAGGAAAGGAAAGGAAAGGAAAGGAAAGGAAAGGAAAGGAAAGGAAAGGAAAGGAAGGAAAGGAAAGGAAAGGAAAGGAAAGGAAAGGAAAGGAAAGGAAAGGAAAGGAAAGGAAAGGAAAGGAAAGGAAAGGAAAGGAAAGGAAAGGAAAGGAAAGGAAAGGAAAGAAAGGAAAGGAAAGGAAGAAGGGAATATTTGCAAACTGTACTATGAACTAGAATGATCCTGCCTCTTTATTCTCCTAGTAAAACAGTCCCTACAGTTATATGACGAAGTCAACGTTAAAAATTTTTAGAACAAGAGCATAAAGGTTAAATTTCATTTTATTCCTCACTCTAAGAGAACTACCATGTGCTGGCCTCTAGTAACAAGTTATCTCTTTAGTTCAGCACCCAGAGGAATTAAGTACCTAATATCTAGGGAAAAACATTGATGCCTGACTGTCTCAAATAATTTACTGAGATTCCTGTGAAAATTTAGGCCAAACTGACAGCCCAGGTCACTTCACCAACCTTTTTCTTGAGGGAGCCTCTTTATCCAAATCTTTAAGTCAGTTGTGCATCACAGCATTATTGGTACACCATTTTCTAAAGAAACCAATAATTATCATAACACAGGGGCATAATTATGATGGCACAGAAATTAATCTAACCACTGGAGTAGCTTTTCCTTTTATGATACAGGTCAGTATTCACCTTTTAAACAAAGTTCATATAACTTTGCAGGTTTTTACGCTTGATCATGAACAGAGTCTGTGCTTTACATATGAGATTTCACAGGAGTTTTCTGTATTAACTTTTCTGAAAAATTTTAACTAGGCTCTTCTCCAGAAAGGTCTAAATATATTCTGTTATAAATTTCCTTTTTCCTTTTTTTAAAAATATAATTTCTTACATTTACATTGAGCCTGATTTTATACAGAGACAACTCTAAGCAACAGAAAAAGTCTTTCTTGGGTGCTTTTTTAATTTCTATTTTGTTTTATCGATGAGTAGGAAATAACAGTGAAGTGACTTCCTGCTTCATTCACATCACAAATCTCATACATCTAAGAGGGATGTTTATGGCAGAGGAGGCTGAGAGACCCTCTGCAAGTGATTAAAATCCAAAGTGGTGTTTAGACTGGGGCAACAGGAGAAGCCATTTATTTCAAGAATACTCCAGGCCCACCAACATTATTAATCTTGGCTGAAATGACCAAAAAAAAAAAAAAAAAAAAGAAAAACAAGTGGGGATGGGGGTAGGGGGACAAATGGAAAGAGAGACATAAAAACTATGGCTGTTCTGAGAGATTTTGAAAGACTAAAGAAAGAATTATGAGCATAACTGTCCAAAGAGGGAGGTTTATAAAATTAAGAGATCCTCATGGAAAACAACCTGTGAGACTGAAAAATATATATACCTGAGTATTTGTGTTTCTGGCTCGTGAAATCTGGTTGACTGGCTTCCACCCTCAGTCTGCTTTCACACCAAGGAAGGGCCATGGGCACAGCAGTCCCCAGAGCTGCACCATGACTGAAAAGCATATAGTTTCTGCCCTGCTTGCACTGGTACCTTGCTTTGGTCAGCTGGAGGTCAGCTTTGTCCAGAACCAGTATCAGTGGTGGGTGCTGGCTCTCCCCTGAGGGCACACAAGGAGAATGGGACATTCACTGTGGCTTGTGTCCACCCTGCACGCCTGCTCCTGTGCAGCCCTGACGCAGGGGCTACACTTTGCAGCAAGCCCTCTGTGAGCAAGAGGAGGTTCTCCAGTGCAATATGGAGACTGGCAAAAGCATCTGAGAGCATGAGCTCTTGAAAGGGTTGGGCCACAGGGATGGTGCAGACACCCCTTAGCAGGTGCCAGTCTGGGCTGCTGCAGTACCATCGCTGGAGAGATTTCAACTTAATCCTGAACAAAGCCTAACCATGGGAGGGCAGCATTCTGTAACAACATTTTCCACTGAATGGGGGTGTTTTGTGTGGATGCCAGCCTGTGGTGCTGTGGTTTTGTTGCAGTCCCTAATTAAGTGTTGGGTGATTGGGCATGACCGACTCACCCGTTGCCCAGCACGAACTGACCCTGCCCATGGCAAGGCTGTTTTGCTGGTGCAGTGGCCTGACTCTGTAAAGAAGGTGAAACTGTAGATGCTTTGGTAACAAAGACAGTATGTTTTCAACATAATCTGAGAACTGATTTAGTCTCAAGGGGAGCAAACACTGGATTTCCAAAGATCTTTTTCTTGTACCTTGTTTATTTTTCTTCAGCTACAGCTAAAATACCACCCTTCTGCCTATCTGCTAGCTCATTTTCTCTCTTTATTTGTGGAATATTCTTAGTGAAGATTCAGTTTTAAAAATAAAGCGTTACCCAATTAGCACAAAACTTGGATATTGCAGAAAGAAAGCAAAACAATTAATTTCACACAGCTGGAATCTAAATTTCCATTAGTAACAGTTTAAAAAGACTGAATCTACTGAGCCCATTCAAAGTGGTTAATATTTGAACTGCCTGCAGTCCTCCCCATCTTCTGATACAGGTAATACATTTTTCTTTTGCAGTCAGTGCAGCTGATTGTCTCTCAAATGTCCTTTTAAATATATTAACAACCAATAATCTGCTGTCGACACGTTACAGAAACTGATTCCCTTCATAAAAGATATAAGTACCTCTCAGGATTAATTTGGTCATTTCTTTGTATATATTTAAAATTCCCATATGAGCAGAAAGCATATCCTTCTTCATCCTTTAAGAAAAGCTTCTTCACAGAATAGCTAAATGTTGCTTTTTTTCAGTTTTCCCACTGACATTAAGCACTGTGAAGCAGGGAAAGGAAGAGGTATATTTTCAAAGAGATTGAGAGCCATACATTTACTTTCAAGGCCGTTCTCACAAATCCAAATTGAGTTTTGTCCCACTTTGAGAAGAACTTAAAGATACAAAACTTCTTATTATGACACAAAAACATTAAAAACAAAGTGAGATTTTAAAGCTGTAGCTTTGAATAAAAAATTATATTTGCCTGATTATGGTTTGGAAATATTTACTTTAAATCTATATTTTCCTTAGTAGATTTAATACTACTATATTTTTCTACAGAAAACAGTCAACCTCTTTTAAAATATTTTTGAGTGTCCAGCAAGAATTTATTAGAAATCTTTCTGAATTCCTGCCCTGTTCTTTCTCTTTTCTCAAAAGGTATTGACTGGTTGAAACAGAGTCTTTGCAGTGACATGCTGGGAGCACTGAAAGCTCTTTCCTGGGTTAGTGACACATTTTGGAGCTAACATCAGTAATAATTGCTGATAATACTACTAAGGAAACACTCACGATAGCTGGTCATTACTTGACTTGAAATACTGCATTCATATTACTCCCTTGCAAGATCTTGAAAACAAAGTGTATGTGCTTTACATCATGACTCATAAAATAAATACAAAACAAGAGATCACCACCTCCCCCTCTATCACAGACTGAACCCAGAGTCAAATGAGCGATTTCATGTTGCAAACATGTTTCTCTACAGCCCACCAGATCACTGAGTTCTTTCACCATACAATTTGCTAGAACACATCCTACACTCCTCCCACTGCAGCGGTGGCAAAACCTTAAGACTGTTTGCTACCCTTCTTTGTAGAATCTAACCACCTTTGAATTCACCTGCTAACTTCCCATGCTGGACATAGCTTCTTGTGATCAGGACGTATGCTTATCATTCACAGGAGTCAGAAGCTCCTTCCTTGCAAAAGAATCTTCCAACAACCACTCTTCCTTGTTTTGTTGTTGTCACTTTCTCTTGCTGAGAATCTTGTTGCTATTCACTGGATGTCATCTGAACCTCTTGAGAAAATTCAGTTTGTATTATACTACAGATTCTCAGTTTGGCTGGCTTGCTCATTTTCTGGACTGCCAGTTGTCCAAGCTGCCGTTATGGAACATCTGAGGTCAACGCTATGGAAGTCTGTTGTGAGAATCAGATCTTCGAAGTGGTTGTTCACGTGCAGATATTTATTCACAAGGGCTGATGGGAGCTGGACAGAGGAACTTTCTCTGATTCCCACCCAATGTCATTTCCAGGGCTCTGCCCACCCAGGGGAGGGCTGCCTATTACTCCTGCCTGAGTTGCACGGGGGTCCTGTTGGCCCTTCCTCCTCCTGCCCAGTCCTCTAGACGGTAGCCCTGCCCGCATGCACATCAACTGGCCCTCCCTTGCTTGGTGTCATCTGCAATCTTGATGGGACTTCACCACCCTGCTCTATTATCTCATCATGGGACTCTCTCTATAAAATGTGGCTTATGCTGCAACTCATTATTATTAAATAAGAAATAAAAAAATTAAAACCCCCCTGAGTTAAGGATCTGGAACACACTCTTTCCTACCCAACTTCAATACTTTAACAACTAGGATATGAGGTCAGTTTTAATTTCCCTGTCTAAATAAGTGAACAATATTTATATAAGATACTAAACACAATTAATTGACCCAGTACTTCCATCCTGTAGAACCAATGTTTTTGAACATTTTCACATTAAAATTAGTTAAAAAGGCAGTTATAATCCTATACATCACAGAGCCTCTCTTCCCCAAATTCCTGCTTCACCTCTTAGATTAAATTTAGCAGGGAGTGGACTTCCACTCATTACACTCATAAAACACCAGCTGTACAATAATAATAACAAGGATACATGAGCAAACATCTTTTGTTTTTGCTAACCCAACAGACTGAACAAACCAACCAGAAAAATCACAGCAAGATTAAGTGAAATGCAAGACTACACCTTCTTTATTGTTATACAGCTTGTCTAACTTTTAGGCACCTGCAAAATCCTCAAAGGCAGTGTTTATCTGTTCGATACCAGTGTAAGTGCCTACACTCTGTGCTGATGCTTCCCCCAGGCTCCCCATCACACTGGGCTGCTGAGGGGCCAGGACAGGAGCACTGTGTGCTGCAGAGGTGACTTCCCCTCTGTCCTTCTCGTCCTCACAGACATGTTGCAGAGAGTGTTTAACAGTGTGCTGGCAACAAAAAGGAGAACCTTTGGTCAGCATGTGACTATGTATCCTGTTATATCTGGTGGCAGTGCAAGTAATAGATTCCTTTAAAATGATGGCAAGTTCATTTTCAGGTGTTTCCCTCAGCCTGATCCAAGGTGAGGAGCTTGCCCCAGTTCTGTTGTATCGGAAAAAATGCCCACACTGGTAAAACTGTTCAGTCATGAGTGAGGCTTTCTCAATCCTTCCTTTTCCTTTCCTTCCTAAACACAATCAAAACACATATTCTAAATTGGCTCAGGGATGTAAAAACTCCCTGTTTCCTCCCAACACAAATACTTCAACCACTTGGAAACTAAACCAATTTGTTGTTTTCTGTCTATCTGGGTAAGTGATCGTTCTTTTTATTATTTTCCTGCATTGTTCACAATTCCATGTGTCACACTGATTCCCAACTGTAAAATGAGGCAGCTATTTACTGAAAACTGCTTGTATATATGCTGTGATGCCAATTCCCATTGCAGCTGTGTGAAAACAACTGATTTGTCAGTGCGTCATGCAAAGCTTTCCTTCCTCCCCTGCTCTCCTGGGAAAGCATTATCCTTCTGACACTTAATAGACATAAACTGCAAAGTCCTTTGGAAGTAAGGCTGAACATAAACCAGAGTGGTTTGAAATGTCTTGCTTTCATTGAGCCTTTCTCCTAAAGGATTGATATTCTGCAGCTGAACTCATCCATCATGGAAGTTAATGTGTCGGGGGAGTCTGGGAAGGTGGCAGGGAAGAGGGCTGGGTAGGAGACCAGGGATTTATCAGCTGATAGTGCTTTAAGCAGAGGAAATACTGTGAATTCAGAGATACCTCAACACAATGAAAACATATTTGGATATCCCTTTGAAACAAGTGCTGTTAGCTTTGCAAGTATCCAGTGCACCAGCTCCGCACAGAAACTCTCCTTCTATTGGATAATGAACTCCAAAATATATTTTCAGCAGTATGAGCCAGCAGAGAGATGGAAGTAAGAGGAAAATGGAAAGGATTGCTATGAAAAGGCTGAAACTGCACTCAGAATTTTCTCCAAATATCCTCTTTTGCTGTTTTCACAAAGTCTGGATGTTGCCCTGCAGCAAATGAGTGAAGGGGAAAAAAAGTTTGCCATGAAAGTAGTTTAAAATAGCCATGCCTGATAAACAAAAAAATCCACCAGACTTTGTATCAAAGAAAGAATGTCTAGTCCAATAAGCTCTCTTAAAGATAACTTTTCAAATGTCAGGAGAGGAGTAGTCTCCTTAAAATAACCTTCTTTTTTTTTTTTTTTTTTTTTTTTTTTTTTAAATGTAGCTGTCATGAATCTCACTATGTAAAGAATGAGGAAAAAAAATAAACCAGGTACTGAAGTGTTTTTTTCCTCCGTTTTGTACTGACTGAGATATTTTCCTGAATTTTCTCTTCACTGTTTTCTCTGACTTTCTATCTCCTGGTGGTGTAGGCTGTGAAGGGTCTGACACTGACTTGCATGACTTAGCTCCTCTTTAGACCAAGCCTGCAAACTTTGAGAGGACTGGGGGAATATAGCCACACAGGACTGACCACACCAGCTCGGGTCTAAGGGCCAATAAACCCAGGATCATATCGCGCAAGCTTTTGTAAGAGATACGAACAATTCAAGCCTAGAAATCCTTTTTGTACTGATGCTTAAGGTTAATACATTCTCTGCAAGCAGTTAAACTTTATGAAGCATATGTGACATATTACCATCCCTCAGACACTGCAGAGAAGATATGTTATCTGTCACACACACCTTGGGGCGCTGATACAACTTCCGAACTCTTTTAATATTGTTGAGCATGTTCTCAGTGTTACTAGATTTCACCAGCTTGGTTGAAAACAAAGTCATAGAAGGAGACACGGAGGCTAATCAGGTACATTAATTAGGTAAATTACTTATAAGTTACATTAATTCCAGAGAGCATAGAGGTTGTATTGTAAGTCTGTCATAAAACAGGGAGAATCCCAAATATGAACCACAGAAATAAATGTAAGTAGCCCTCTTAGAGGCCTTCTAATTAAATATCCAGCAGACTTTGATACTAAAAACGTGCCAAATGATCAAATCTAAGAAGAAAATTTAATATTTGGATGACAGGTCCATGTCATCAAAACATACACAGAAAGTCAATTACTCTTCTTTTAATGAGACTGAGCATAAAAATGCCTTTCCACAGCCAAAAGCTATGAGAAATGACACAATTTTAGCAATAGAAGTAATTTAGGTTAATTGCACAGTGCATTAGAACTGGTTTTTTCAGCCCACTGCAACTAGACTAAGCTGCATTTGCCAACTGCCATCTATCTACAGGAGTTTTGTCTTACTCAGTTTAATGCTCACTTCCCAAAGGGACGTTTTCTTTTCCTTTCTCTGTAAGGTAATATAGGAGCTGCACTACCCTGTGAAACCACACGGGTTCAGATCCTAACTACAATTTAGCATTCCCCAGGAAAGCACAAGGTTCGTGTTCATTTTAACACACATTTAAATCAGGGGACTGTCTCTTCACCTAGTTTGTGTTTTGGATCAGATGCATCACAAGATGACCTTCCTTTCTGTACATATTTTTGTGAGAACGTGAGATGGCAGTCACATTCTTAACCTCAGAGACGTAACACACATGCTTAATATGGATACTGTCTTTACTAGGTTTTCTTCTTGGCTGATGGAGAAAAACTCTTGAATGTTCTCTTTTTAGAATTTCCTTTAGCAGAAGGCTCTTTACTGTTACTGACTGTTAGTGAAGCTTAAGGAGACAAGGTTTAGATACCTGAAGCTGGGTAATGCAATCAGCCGCCTAACAGAAAGCAGAAACAGTTTTGTCTGAACAACAGATGACAGAAATGGGTGACATGGCTTCTCTTCTGTATTGGGCAATATAATTAAACAAAATAGTGAAGATGGAATTATAAGCACATCTAAAAGTTTTTTGCAACTAAACAAGTACATTTAATTAATTTTAGAAATTATCCCATTAATGAGTGTGAATAATACAGGGAAAGTAACTAACTTATGCAATGCAAATTGCCTGTTGCTAAATATTTGACATTAGAGTTTTACCAATAAAATTCAGAGACAGCTATGCACTAAAAGAAAAAATAAGTTTAAAATATCATTGAAAGGTCCCAGATTTTTTATAAACATAAAATGAAAATAATCATGACTGTGAAACAGATTATTAATTGCAAATTGCATATCCATTTCCTCAAATAGCTGAAACCACAGAATCACAGAATCATCTAGGTTGGAAAAGACCTTGAAGATCATCTAGTCCAACAGTTAACCTAGCACTGACAGTTCCCAACTACACCATATCCCTCAGCGCTATGTCGACACTACTCTTGAACACCTCCAGGGATGGGGACTCCACCACCTCCCTGGACAGCCCATTCCAACGCCTAACAACCCGTTCTGTAAAGAAATGCTTCCTAATATCTAGTCTAAACCTTCCCTGGTGCAACTTGAGGCCATTACCAATCATTACTTGGTTAAAGAGGCTCATCCCCATCTCTCTGCAACCTCCTTTCAGGTAGTTGTAGAGGGCGATGAGGTCTCCCCTCAGCCTCCTCTTCTCCAGACTAAACAACCCCAGTTCCCTCAGCCGCTCCTCGTACGACATGTGCTCCAGACCCTGCACCAGCTTCGTTGTCCTTCTTTGGACACACTCGAGTCATTCAATGTCCTTTTTGTAGTGAGGGGCCCAAAACTGAACACAGTAATCGAGGTGCGGCCTCACCAGTGCCGAGTACGGGGTCAAGATCACTTCCCTGTCCCTGCTGGCCACGCTATTTCTGATACAAACCAGGATGGCACTGGCCTTCTTGGCCACCTGGGCACACTGCTGGCTCATGTTCAGCCGGCTGTCAATCAACACCCCCAGGTCCCTCTCTGACTGGCAGCTCTCCAGCCACTCCTCCCCAAGCCTGTAGCGCTGCTGGGGGTTGTTGTGGCCCAAGTGCAGCACCTGGCATTTGGCCTTATTGAAACTCCTACAGATGGCCTTAGCCCATCGCTCCAGCCTGTCCAGGTCTCTCTGCAGAGCCTCCCTACCCTCGAGCAGATCAACACTCCCACTCAACTTGGTGTCATCTGCAAACTTACTGAGGGTGCACTCGATCCCCTCGTCTAGATCATCAATAAAGATGTTAAACAGGAGTGGCCCCAAATCCAAGCCCTGGGGGACACCACTCGTGACCGGCCACCAACTGGATTTAACTCCGTTCCCCACAACTCTTTGGGCCCGGCCATCCAACCATTTTTTTACCCAGCAAAGCGTGCGATCATCCAAACTTCGAGCAGCCAGTTTCACCAGGAGAATGCTGTGGGAAACGGTGTCAAAGGCCTTACTGAAGTCAAGGTAAACACCATCCACAGCCTTTCCCTCATCCAATAAGCAGGTCGCCCTGTTGTAGAAGGAGATCAGGTTTGTCAAGCAGGACCTGCCTTTCATAAACCCATGCTGACTGGGCCTGATCATCTGGTTGTCCCACATGTGCTGTGTGATGGTACTCTGGATGAGCTGCTCCATCAGCTTCCCGGGCACTGATGTGAAGCTGACAGACCTGTAATTTCCTGAATCATCCTTCCGACCCTTGTTATAGATGGGCGTCACATTGACCAGTTTCCAATCTTTCGGACCTCCCCAGTCAGCCAGGACTGCTGGTAATGATGGAATCCTTGGAATTTCACCATGGTCTAAGAGAAGAATCTCTCTCAGAAAAGCAGCAGATTTTTATCTAATGGGTCTAAAGCAGTCAGTTATTAATAAAAAGTGGAGCTGTCAGAAATTTCAGCCATTTCTTCCCTCTTGCAAACTATAGCCTGCTTGTAGTTCTGAAAGAAATAAGAAATCTTGGACAAGAAACATCACTTTGATATTTCTATAAGAGCTTACTTTTTTACTTTCTAATCTAGTTATAGCATAGTTTCAGTTGTGCTCTTAAACCAGCTAGATTACTCTTCAGGAAAATACTTCAAAAGCCTGAGGATTCCTTTAATACTTGGAAAAACATATTCTGTTTTTTCCATTATAAATTTTATCAGCACTATGCTTATGGAAGCAGAAGGGGAAGAGGAGATAAATATAGAGGAAATTATCTCAGAGGACTAAGTTGAAATACTGAAGCTGAGGAAGGAAAGGAAAATAGAAGTTGGTTTTGTTAGACAAAAAGACTTCTTAGAGGTAGAAGAAATATGGCAGCAGAAGCAGAAATAGTTACAGGTGCTACAACACCCTGATATTACACCATGCAAAGCATGCTGAAGCTATACCATGTATTAGTCAGCAGTGATGAGCTCACAGTAATATATTTAATTATGTCTGTAATATGACACCAAAACCAAGAGAAATATTACATTTCCCTGCATTTTAAAGGTCTTTCATGGCAAGTCTTTCCAATCTGAACACTTAAAATCATCATTAATATTTTGAAAAAAAGCACAAATTATGAGTGAGGAGTTCTGCAATAAAGCTATTGCACAAGTAGCTGTGCAGAGGAAAATTATAATCTTAAATGGGAGTCACAGAGAGGTTTTTGAAAAAAGAGAGGTCAAGTTTTTGTCACAAAGACTGAATGAAGGTGTGATAAAATATATCAACAAATTGAATCCTGAAGTTGAACAGAGGTCTTCTTGATGTGACCCTCAGTGAAATACTACAGTGCAAACTTCAAGGCTCGCAAAATAAAAACTGGTTTTGTATCTCATGTGACTGGACTCTAGAACTCACTGCCAGAAGAAACCATTGCGGCCAGAAATCCAGCAACATTAACACATGAGTATAAGGAACAGACACAAACGTCGGAAACTAGACCAACACCGTCACAGGGAGAGGAAGTGAGGGAGCATATAGCCCTGAATAGAAGCATCAATAGAGCAGGCTGCTTACCTCTTTTCCTGAAGCAACAAGCACTGGACATATTTTGGAGACAGCAGGGGGGCAGGTTGGCACCGGTGTGGATCCATCTCTCGTTATCCTGCACAGAAATCCCCCACTTTAGCATTTGCTTATATGGGAGAGATGATGCAACAATGAAGCACACAACTTCTTGGCAATAATGGTAGTCTATTGTACAATTAAAATATTTCAGCAAAAAAGCTGACATTTTCCTCCAATATTTGTGGTTTGTTCTACTTCAAAATATGTCATGTGTTTAGACCAAATCCTGGGACCCAAACACAGAATTTAGGGACACTGTTGCACATCTGCAACAGCAGCAGCAGTGAAGCTGAAAAAAGTACAAATAAAAATATCAAAAATATGAACGTGAGAAAGAATAGCAACACACTACTCATTCTTGCAGTATCATTTTTGGTAAAATATGTGTAATCGAACATTTCACAAGCACAGGGCATATCCCATTCAAAGAATTCACAGTTCTTTATGTACAGAAAGGTGTAGATTATTGATCATGTACATTAAATTGCTTTACAAAGGCCCCACTTTTTTGATTACGCTATACAAGAAACAACTCTAGGTAAGGATGTTTCAGTTCAGCAAAATTTAAGTAGCAAGATTACATTACTGTTATAAAGATGTGATTTACCATTGTATCTTTGCAGATTTATATGTAGCATAAATACCATTGCAAATGCAGGGGCACATGCTTGGTGTAATTGATTACTGAAACAAAATGGAAAATAACCTTTAACAGTTTTACAGGAAAAATAAGACATAGAAATCATGAGCTGAGACTACATCTCTGACCTCCAAGATTGGCTTTTCATCAGAGCAGATCATTTGACTTTCCTCCTTCTTAAAATGCATTTCCTAGTAGTTTATGTTAAAAAATTTCACCATAAAATTTGTCAGAGAGTTATTCTTTTCAGCTATTAGTATATTTATCCAGTCTCACTATGCCATCATTATGTCCCTGCTACATAATTGCTAGACTGAAAAAGTTAGAATACTAACAATACCTGACAACAAATAATAAATTCAACTAGTAAGTACTCCATTCAGCGTGGTAATACCAGCAGTGAAGGAATGAGTTTGTTATCTAAACATTGGGGTGCACAGAAGCGAGGTCATGCAACTCTTTGTAAAAACTAATGAATAAAGTTGGATAAAGTTTGTTTTACTAATTTTCTCTAAGCTTTGTGGGTTTTTTACATTTCAAATAAACATAAAACCCCAAAGTGTGTAATGGTTTAAGAAGGGATTCACAAAGGAAAAGTAGGTAAATTACAAAGTTTTTCTGACAGACTGTTCTCAGTTTTTGTCTTTTTTCCAAGAAAAACAGCAACAGCTAGTTTGTGATAGAACATTTTAAAAAAATCAAGATAATAAATTAAAATGTTTAAATGAAAACAAAAATTAGTATCTTCTGGCAAAAATTATTTTTTCTTTTCAAAAGAGATTTATTTATTTATGGCTTTTTTCCTAATCATATCTACAACTAGTGGGAATACTGAGAAGCCATTTAAAACTCTTTTTCATTGGGACTACTCTTGCTAGCAAGAATCCTTTAATAGTATCATTTAAAATATTTCACTCCTGTTGCTTATGAATACATTATGTTCTTTAGCTTTTCCTTCATAACTGTTGTCTACTTTTGAGGCTGGTCACATGTCAAAGCAAGCTGTGACACATATTTGAACAGAATAATGTATTTAACTGTGGCTTACTCATGATGTTGAAAAACTAGCTCTTAGGTCCATTAAACTGACAGCTCACTAACCCTTGCAACACCACACAATACTGTACTTTGATGTAGCAATCTTAACGTAGTGCTGATAACTGAATTGGAAAAGAAGAGACACATGAAAAGTTAACACATAGTATTTTATATATAAGAATAACACTATCACATTTTTGGGAGATTTGGTATTTTTTTTTAAAAAAAATCTGGTTTCCTCTTTAATTTTCTTTTTTTTTTTTTTCTTCACATTAGTGTACTTTGAGGTTTTATCCCAAACATTTTCAGAAACTTTTGATCACTTGAATTTTATCAACAATGGCTACTAATAGTCCAGACAGTAAATATGCTTTTTGTAGCTACAAAAATGTTTTTTTTTTTAATATTTTGGGTCAGAATGTCAAGTAAGTACGACAATAAAACAACTAATGCTTAAAATTCATATCCTCTTTTTGTATAATCTGTTAATTTAGAAAAGCAAATTTGATCACTACTCTTTAAAAAAAAAAAAAACATTGGATTTTTCTTCCAGAAAATGTGGTTTTCATGATAGAGATCTGAATGGCTCTCACCTCTTCCAGTGTTTTACCTACATTTGATCCTGTTTTACAGGAATTTGATTTTTCAGTAAAATTCATTCAATTGCAGTAATTAAGGAAAATAAATGGCAGAAGAAATAAAGACACAAAAGACTGAAGTGTCATGTCCAGAGGTATAAAACCCACCACTGACTGAGAAGAATGGAGCCCAACATGTCCTTACCTGCCAGCGAGGCCACTCTGTAGACACCACGGTAATTGTCCCTACAAATGTATTTAGTTTCAGATGCAAGATATTAGATGAAACATGTCATTGATCTGCCAACCTCATTTCTACATGAAGTTTAACATCTTTAGCTTCTACTGAGTTCAGCAAATATGAAAAGGTACAGAGCAGATGGGAGCATGAGAGAACAGTGAGACAAGCTTTTGTCTCTTCCGTTTTTAAAAATACCATTAACGATTTAATGACTGATATAATTATGATAGAGTGCTTGTGAGATTCCAGATCATTAACCTCCTCTGCCATGTGTAAAATGGAAAAACTTCATTGTTACTATTAAAAGAAGAGTACATAGAAATAATTAATACTTATTAGACCAGTCACACCAAAAATATGTGAACATAAGCAGGTGCTGAGTCTGCAGTGCACTGCCTGTGACGCTGCAAAGGGAGTACAACACAGCTGTGCAAAACCGTCCTTCCATCTCAAGTGGATGGGATATCCTACCCAGTCAACAGGTGTGTGTAGGAGGACATGGGTCTTCTGTAGGTCCTCTGCTGTATCTCCCAGTCCTACATGGACACCCATATTTACAAAGCCTGGTGCCATTGCGAGAGACTCGGATTTCCTCTAGTTGCCTTGTCATGTTGTAAACAGAGGGCCAAAATCTTCCTGTTCTTGCACAGACATGAACAAACCCTTACTGTGCTCCAAACTCTATTGAAAGCATTATTTTACTGAACAAAAGTGCTGTTGCTGTCATTGTGTTGGTGATAAGGGAAACCTGGTGACTGAATTCCTTTACACCTGACCTGCAACACCTTCCCTGGGATTCAGAGAACTCTGGGAGAGTACCCAGCTCTCCAGCATTATTTCTCATCCACTGATAGCTGGAAACACAAAGATTCCATGGAGAAGAAGCCAAGAAGGCATCTGTGCCAATTCTTTATTTACACTGTTTCTCAGAGATTCTGCACAAGTAAACAGAAAAAAAAAAGGAAAATAAAAATTCCTGTGCACTTTCTGGTTTTTGGCAATACGATATGTTCTGCCAGTAGTTCACAGCTAAGTCTCCCAGTGACCACAACTCTTTCATCTAACTCAAGTAAAACTCAGTGGCTTAAAGATAACATGCCCAGCTGATAAGCTGTTTGCTTGGAGGAAGAACATCCAGCTGGTTTATCTAACAGGCACCTCTGGTTTTGGATTTCTTTTACTCCAAATTAAACTATAATTAGTCAAAGCATCCAATTAATGCAGTCAACCTCATTAGGGGAACAGAGCAGCTAGTCAGCCTGTATCTAGTCCTCTTCTAGGAGTCTCTAAGGCAAGGACTAATAATGCCTGTTAACTATACAGCCTATGCTGTGATTAGAGGAATTTGCCACAACATGGGAGCTCAGCCAACTGGCCAAATGTTTTGACACTAGATCCAAGCAGGCTTGGCTCTCTCAGTCACCCAGAAACCTTGGTTAAAACAACTGTGTTCCATCCCTCTTCCTACAACATCTTTGTCCAGATGAAGGACTAGTTCAGTGCTTTCCAACACCCTTTTCCTCAACAGGGGACACAACAAAAATTCAACAAGAGATAAACACCAATGCATTTTGGCAAATCTGGCCAGCCTTTTTAGTCCTCTTGAAAGTATAATCTCCTATATGTCAGATGGCAGAAAGCCAGGACCTGTGTAAAGACCAAATAAAAAGGCATGCCCCACCCCAGACAAAAAAGCTACTTGCTCATTAGCATAAGTCCTCAACAATTCTCAAAATTAATTGGAATACATAATGGCTTACATTTTGTAAGCCTTAATTCAAATTTTAGTGAAAAGCATCAGTATTAGTTGTGGCTTCATGAAAGACCGACACCACTTCTGGAAAATGCCTACCTACCTATTGACAATACAGCTGCATTACCACTTCAGCTGGGATCAAGATTATGCTTTTAGAGTGAACTTTCCCATCATAATCATGCATGACACACTCATTCATTTCATGGAGCACTTTCAGAGCATGATGATGAGTTTTCTTTTGGAAAATATTTAACCAAATCCTACATTCCAGAGACTCTTCTAATATGCCTCTCTTGCTACACCCTTTCAATCCACAAGACCAGTCTAGGGTTAATCCAAAGTAAACCACCCCAAATTTGTGTAATGTGAATGTCAGCCCTAAATGTTATGCTGTGCAGATCTACTCCTTTTGCTCTACAATACCTACTACTCCAGGTATACCCTTTTTTACTTCTGGTCATTTTAAAACTCTCAAATCCTATATATATATATATAAATAAACTGAATATTTTTCTAAATAATGTTGCTTTCAGTTAAAAAAGAATTTAACTTCTGAAGAAGATTTTTAAAAAAACATTTTAGGTGCTGGATTTTTTTTTTCTTGATGTACTAAGTATGAAATCTTGTGCTTTTTTAAAATCAGAGGTTTTTTCTCCAGAAAAGTTTTAACGATAAAGTTCACCTTGCCTCACTTTATAGAGAGAATTTTCTGAAATCAGACTTTGCTAACAAAATGGATGCTGCTTTTGATGGAGCAGAGTCACACATTTTATCTTAATTAACTATTTAAAACTAATATTTATCACTAATTTGAAAATTAACAATTTTAAATGAAAGATTAGTCTTTGTATTTCTTTTCCATTTCAAAGGAATTATGACAAGCCAGCTGAATCACGGATTTAATAATGTCTGCTGATTTTTATTACAAAGCTGTAAATGAGTTTCTTTATGTATCTCATTGCATTTCCTTCTCTTTTAAAAGTCTTCTTTGCAGACTGATTTAAAGCAACTGTGGTGGTTTAGTCCCTGCCGGGATCTGAGACCACGTGGCCGCTGCCCCTCCCCCACAAAGGGAGTGAAATACAAAGTCCCGGGGCTGAGATAAGGAAAGGTTTAATACAACAGAGCAACAGCAACAAAACAAACAACAACAATAACAATAACAGTGATAACAATGAACAGAGCAAAATATCTACCAATACAGCAGTGAGAACAGAGCAAATCCCACAGTACACAGGGTAGGTAAATGACTGTCCCGCTTCAGCGCCAGGATGTGACATCCCCATGGTATCTGAATAACCCGGCTAGAGCTCCCCCCCTGCTGCTGGGGAAACTTAACCCTATCCTGGCTAAACCAGGACAGCAACTAATAATTAACACAAATAAAGTCCAATGTCAACCAGGGAGGTGTTTCCAATGTCTCTTTCTCTCTCCTAATTACTTCATATAGGGAATTTAATGCACAGGGATTTAAAAGCAAGCAGAGAAACCACTAAAGAGTAGAGTGCAGATACAGGCACTTTCACTACAAACCTACACTTCATAAATATTCATTCAATAAACTTTGTGTAACACTAAACCACTACTGACCTCCTGTTGATGCAGAGCAGCAAATGGGAGATTTGCTGCATCACTATGTCTGGTGTTGATGTAACAAGGAGTCTAATTAGAAAACCTGTTACTATCCCCAGGAGACTTTCTGAAGAAGTCAAAAGGAGATAAGCAACATTCAGTGATCAGCCAGATAATCTGACTCAGACATGCCTGACAAAAACATCAGCAACATGCAAGGGTCTGCAGGAGTGACTGGTGACGGTATCTCAGTGCAGTTGGAGGGCAGCATGTCAAGCGTAATTGGGTCTAATTGCTACAGTCTGAGGTCTCTGATTAAAAAATGCCATACTTGCTTTCTTCACCAGCTTAAGGCCAACCTTGGATGCTACAGACAATATTTTAAACAATGCCTTTTCCACCTGCATGATAGAGATTCATTAACAAGACAGAAAACATAATGCAGGAACTGCCACATCAGATCAGACCAGTATTTCATCAAGTCCAGTATCACGTCCCTCTCAATAGCCAGTTCCAGATGCTTCAGAGGAAGGTGAGAGAAACTGTGTTATTGGAAAAGTTGTGGACTGACTCTTCCACAAGGAAAATGTGGCTGGTGTTTCAAATCCCTCCCCCACTTAGAAAAATAAAGAATGCAGCCCTGGTGTTTAGGGTTACAACTGTTAAAGCAGAAGTGAGGCTTAACTCCCTGTGAACATCAGTGCTATGTGACCAGCACAAAAGGGAAGAGGCAGAGAAGGGAGAAGCTTTCAGACTACCTTATCTGCTGAGCACAGGTACTTAAATTTAGGCATTGTGAATGTCTTTCCTTGATCTCACCAACTTTTTTCTTGGCTTGTTGCATGCAATCAATGATATTTGTCTCCCTCAGAAGAATGAGATAAGATTAAAATTCTTAAAATGTTAAAGTTCACAAACATTTTTGCCATTAGGAAAAATAAAGACAATAAATACCAGCAACAGAGATATAGTGCCTGACTGTTGTGTATCAGTAGATCCCACTGCACTTTACATAAGGTGTTTGGAGGCATTTTCTTCACTTTGTAAAGAAAGTAAACTTTTCTTTCTGGAGGTATGGCAAAAGTCTTGTGATTGCAAATGGTCCCCTTCCCTAGAAACACCCAATTAGTTTTGGAATTCCAGCACTTATTTAGTCTTGAAGATATACAGAATCACAAGTGGTTAACTCAGACATCCATTATGTAGTATTATGTATGTTTTGTGTTTCTGAGCTGTAACTCTTGCTGGTTCTAGTTGTATGAACTGCAACAACACCACCAATCTTCTCACAAGACCAAATGTAGTAATAAATATTCACAGCACTATGTTCTAAGGCCAGGATTTTAAAATGAATAGCAAGTCAGATGCCTGATTTCAGGTGTCTAAAAAGCCAGATTTCTAAGAAGACAAAATGTGTGCTATTTGATTGAGCCTCCTTCAGGGTTTGCAAGTTGGATACTCAACAATGGATCCATCCAGAATTATGAGTGGCCTTGAAAGATTTTGCTTTTGAGATCATATCTTTTCAGGGCACCTTTAGATAGCAGTCTAGAAAAGCTGTTTCTCATAGTGGATAGAAAGAACCAACTAAACTTCAGAAGGGAACAGTATTTTATGGCAAACTGCATGCTACATACAAATCTTATCTGAGCTGAAAGTGAGGTCTAATCTAGAGCAAACACTCATGTACCCAGAGAGGAAGACACTAATGAAAACAAGCTTTAAATTCAACATTTAACATATTTTCTGGCAAGTACAAATTCAATTCTGCAGTCAGGTGAATATTTTTTGGTCATAAAATTAGTTCCCTTCATCTCAGTGTTAGCAGCGCAAATAAAAGACAAGTATTATGCTAGTGTCTTAAATTAGGGAGTAAAAAAGAAACAAACAAACCCCAAACAAAAACACCAAAGAACCTTTCCAGAATACACTAAGTTTCTAATACCATGAAATATCAAACAGTCTGTTTTTCATCACATTTGTTAGCAGTCATTTAAAGCAGTGAAACAGGGTTACTCTCAACATTTATCTTTACTTGAGATTCTGCTGATTCTTCCTGTAAGGTATTTGCAAAGTCATTATTGACAATCAAGCTTTCACTCTTTTCAATAAAATTGTATAGCAATTTATTGCTTATATCCAAAGAAAACTCGGTACTGCACTGACAGTTGTAGTAGCAGGTGGCTGTTGTTAGCTATGTTTTTTCTAGTGGCAAAATCTATAATGCCAGGTAACGTATCCTTTACAGCCTGTGCTGGACAGTGAAGTGCAGTGGGCTTTGACCCCTTGCAGCATCTTTAGCCGCACACCGAAGCTGGGGCAGCCTGTCTGTTGCCAGCTGCCCTTATGCCAGGACCCAGGATCTAGACTTCTGTGCCCTGTCGCAATTCCTTCTCAAATAAACGGCTTTGTCCTGTGCTTCTTCTGCACCTTGCTGCTTAGTTGCAGTACTGAGGCAACTAAAAATATCTAGACTCTGCTGCTGTGCAGTTAATAATCAGCCAGTGGCAGTGAGTTCAGAAGCAGTGAAACCTGCTGCCTCTGCTTGCGAGGAGGGGTAGGAGATGTTTCCACTGTGCCAGTTGCCAGCAGGTTTGCCAGGGGCTGAAGTCTCTAAGAGCAGCTCCAGGACCCGAGCAGCTGTGAGCATCAAGAATAGGTGGTTCTAATACATTTAATGTTCCTTTATTCATTCTTCCTGTTTTAATCACGGCTCCTCGAACAGGAGTGAGAAATGCAGTATCTGGGGGAAAACATGCAAGCAGGAAGGGAGGAAGCAGATGATGGTCAAAGACATCACCACCAGAAAGAATATAACAATAATGAAGAAATCTTTGTGTGACTGTGAAGCACAAAGTACAGATCTTGAGTCATGACACTGTCTTACTGTTATGGATAGAATAAATATGAGATACAATTCATTCACAGTATAGCTCTGTGAAACTTTAAAAAAACTAGCACAATGAAACAAAACCAGACATAAACAGTATTAAAAAAAACCTTTCTAAGGGAAAGTTCCATTTAGTACCCTTAATAAGCAAGCCCTGAATAGAAAGAATTCCAGGAATCTCACAGGCTCAACTCACGACAAAACCATGATGAAGAGACTTGATTGTGCTGCCACTTTGTAAAAACAGAAATAAAACCCTAACACACTAAATGAGCATTCTGCTAGCTGAGATTTCAGATAAATGTAACTCCATAAAGAGTCCAAAGCCAGACTGCAGGCAGGAAAAGAGTTACACAAATCGTCACCCTCAAACTAGGAAAGTGACAACCCACCACCTGAAGACCTTCGCCCATCCCGAGACCTGATACCCACCAGAAGTGAGTGTGTCAAACCCACAAGCAGTGCAGACATGTGCTTTACACACCCTCCATGCACACTCCTCCATTTTTACACAGGATATGCATAAGCAAAAGCCCGACCAACTACGACCTAAATAGCTAATCTTAAAATATCATATAAGGTATCTAGTAAGGCTAACTTGCAATATCAACTGAAAATATGGCTTGGATGGCTGGAAATGAAGGTGGAACAGCTCCAGAAAACAAGTAATTTGTGTGATTAAATACACATGTGTACAAGGCAACAAGTAGCATTAATATGAGCAAAGAAAGTTCACGGCCAGCTCTCAAGTACATAACGCAGTGTAAGCATCATTCCCTAGCTAACAGATAACCTGACCTGACTGAATCTGTACTTGCCATTCTGCCTGGATGGAAAGAAGTTGAACAACAATTTCAGAGCTGATCTGTTGTCCACAATCCATGCTAACTGTTCCTGGCACAAAGGAAAAGGAAGAAACAGGAATACATCACTTGAGCTGTTGCATGGACCTCTTCTGTCAGATTGCCGGCAAGGGAGATCAGCAAGGGCCATCTGCCACCAGTGCAACTGCAGCATTAGCCTTCACAGAAAAACCTGCACCTCCCCTTTTGGATCTTCCTTCTCCCTCCCCAACCGCTTCTCTTTGTCTAAGCTGAGAGTTTGCAGAGCAAACCAGACCCTACCGAATACCTTCACACAATGTTTTCCTAGAAACAAATAGTTTTTATAATTTCATATGACAGAGAATTTAATATTTAAAACGCTATGCAAGCTCTGAGTACCAGGCGCCCAGCACTCCTTTCACTTAACCCATGGTTGAGGTTTCAGAGTGCACAGCAGTAAGTCTGGGATTTCTTTATTTGCTGAAAAATATCATCTCAGACACTTTATTTCCAGCCTTTGTTTTCCTCCATCTGAATTGTTTCTGGGATATTGTTAACATTTTCAAACCACTGTTTTAACCATAAGACTAAAAGAAAACATAAAAAAGACTTCTAATCCTTTCAGGAAAAACATTCATAGACTTGCAGCATTTTTGTGCTGTACGGTTATTCACTGTGCTTTAGCTCCAGAATTGCAGACTACAGTATCATCTATCAACAAGCATTCCCTTTACCTGTACCTAAAATTCCCTGAAGTACTTTTATTGTTCTGTTGCTCAATAGTACTCCAAACTTATTTAGAGAGTAATGTTCTCTGCTTCATCACTTTTTTGTTTGTTTGTATCTCCTTCCTGGAAAATCATATGTTCTCTTTTACCAAGATACCAAGATACACTTGTAGTAAAAATTTCTAAAGGAAGTGATGGGTGCAAGGTGAAGGTCATATGTCGTATGCACTGAGAACTAATTGCTTCTAGTGCACTGCAATAACATTAACAAATCCTCAGCTACTTACAAAGGCCAAGACCTGAGCCATGGGATGTCACCCACTTGCTCTGCAATCCAGGTGTGAATGTCTTAGTAAGCCAAAAATATTGGTCAAGTTGTCACGTTAAGTATGTCGTCTTTCTAGCTATGCAGTGAGACCAAGGAGGGCATCTACACTTTCTGAGAAAAAAAATCCTAATTTATCAAAAGGTTCAAGTCACTGCCTATCACAGATAAGCTATTAACTTTGGACTAAAACATCCTTGCAGTCCAGTGAAGATGAGAACGGTGGTTTCATATGAGTAGGCAGTGTTATAAAATACTTGTCAGTTTAGAAAGTACATTAAGAGTCCAGATATATGAACCTCACCTGAGGAATATGCTGCCTTCTAAACAGAAGTGAAAAAACAACAGTGGGAAATGTACCACATAACAACAAGGAAACAGACAGATGTATGAACACAGCAGCTGCCTCTGACAAAATGGATACAGTACACAAATGTCTTCCAAATCCAAAACAAAGATGTTCTGTGGGGAAAGACCTCAGTGGGAAAGGACATTGCAAAAGGGACATTTACTAAGGATCAACACCCAACATGCAGCGTAGAGCGATTATCTTTGTGTTGTATCAGCACAAACAGATGACTGGCAATACAGCCTGGGCTGGTTTACTTTTTAACACTGATCTCTACCTGTGGAATCAGAATGCCTTTTCCACCTAAAGAAACACCTACACTATACCCTTCCTTTACATAACAGGGCAGAGGTGATTCACATACATACTCACACCTTTCCCAACAACAGTGGGACACACATTTCAAGTCAGTAAGTGGTGTTTGGGGCTCCAATGACTTCAATGCAGCAGACAGATCTCCTCTGATCAGCGAACTTGTGGAGGAATAGCATTGCAGTTATACCACCACAATTTTTCAGGACAGGGAGATAACAAATTGAGCATTGATAACGCCTTACTTCAGCCCAGGGAGGCCACACTCGCTAGGCTCCATCTGCGGTCTGCACCAAGAGACAAGCTTCTCCAGGGCATGATGAAGAGCAGTTAAATTAGCTCTCTCTTCTCAAGTACCTTGTATGTGAATCCAGCTCTCATTGATGATTGTAGAGAGTCTTTGTTAATAAACCCAGAAGAGTCTATTTTTGGGGTCTTCTGTTGTTTAGTCCATCCACAAGATGTACTCATCTCTCAATCTAATGCAGTCACTTACTAAGACCAAACAATATCCCAGTTAAAAAGTCATAGAAGTAACAGAAATCTAAACTTTGCAGTGAAATACAACATCAAAATGAAAAGAGTTAAAAAAGTAAAACCTACCAGGCTCTAGGATACTACTTTTGTGTCATCTGTGGATAGCTGGCCTTGACTGATTTCAGATAAATGTCCTGGTTTAACCAGGATAGGGTTAAGTTTCCCCAGCAGTGGGGGGAGCTCTAGCCGGGTTATTCAGATACCATGCCGACGTCACATCCTGGCAGGTCACATTTTCCTGGCGCGGAGCGCGGTGCACTCGTGGTTTTGTACATCGTGCTTCTCACTGCTGTATTTGGTAGCTATTTTGCTCTGTTCATTGCTATCACTATTACTGTTATTGTTATTGTTGTTGTTTGTTGTGTTGCTGTTGCTCTGTTGTATTAAACCTTTCCTTATTTCAGTCTTGGGGCTTTGTATTTCACTCCCTTTGTGGGGGAGGGGCAGCGGCCGCGTGGTCTCAGACCCCGGCAGGGGCTAAACCACCACTATGTTACACATATGTCCATCTTCAGACTTCTTCCAGGACAGCTTTGAAAATAACAATGCATCAAGGTACCACTGCACTTTACGTCTTCCCATCTCTTTGAATAAGTATGTGCACCTTCAGTTTGAATGACAGCTGAAGATCATGAATGTTTGATCTGTACTGAGTGAAGTGCCTTTAGGACTGTCTGTCAACAATAAATATTTATTTTACATGTCATGCCCTCTAATATTTCCATCAGTTCTTCTGCTTCTCACTGTTTTGCATAAGCCTTCAAAAGCTGCTGATTTTTCCAAGCTAAACAGGCTGGCAATGCAGCACAGATTAAAATCATCGGGTATGGAAGATTAAATCTCTGCAGTAAAATGGGCTGATTGGAAACTGTGCTGAAGCAGTCATCAATATAATTCACCAAGCAGCCATTCAACAACACAAAATCTTGGTAGATGCACCCAAATTCTGATTACAGTTTAAAAATTAATACAGACAAAACACACTGTGTTATGTTGTAAAATGTAAATCTTTTTAACAAAAAGCAATCCACAAATCCTACATCATCATAGTAGCAGTCTACTTCCCAATTTGTCCTGTTGTCATTGACTACAGAGAAAAACGGAGAGCAAAGGATCATGTATTGTACTATAACTTCCTATAGCAGATGAACTTACTTCCCTAATGTGACACATTCTTTTTTTTTTTAATTTATTTTTCTTGTTCTTGTTGATGTTTTCTAGCTGAATGGAGCAATATCTAAAAGTTTGCAAGAAATACCAAGGAAATGTGATCAAAAATTCAACAGTAACATTGTATTTCATACAGACACTAATGAGATTTTTTTAACTGTTTTTTCTAGAAAAAAGAACCCAGTTTGCATGTTCCAAATAATGTTCATGCAAGATCTTTGGATCATGAAAAATTCTAATACCAATGACATTAAGCAAATTTGGCTCCAGTTTAGGGTTTTTTTTATCTTTGTTTTAAGATTCATGATTAGCTCACTATTTTTAACAGGACAACTAGAGGCCAAAGGTTACTATGTCCTTGTAGAGTTAGAGTTGATGCTAACATTCACCCTGAATTCAAACTATGAAATTAAACTTCTTGCAAGTTGATTCAAATAAATAGGAAACCAAGCAGAAGTTCATGGCAGAAGAAAAGGTGAAGATGAGAAGTTAAATGAAAGACAGTAATTTTTTTCAAGACAGATAGTATATACTATTTAACCTGAAATAGAAGGTATTTTATTTCGAGTCAAGAATGAACATAATGACATTTTGCCATGAAAGTTTTGATCATCTTCATCATGATCTACAAGATATAGAATTGCAAAAGTGTTTTTTATTCTGAAAACACATTACTGGTCTGATCTTTTTGTTTTGTCTTACCTTTTCATATACTGAAGGTTTACATACACCTAATTAACGTGCTTTCTGAGTCTTGGAAAATCTTGAGTGCAGAGGATGTATTGGAAACCTTTTTAGGTTGTTGTGTTATAAAAGATCAAGACACGTAAGGTTGATAAATATTTAATGTTTTTCTTTGAGATAAATGTGTTTAACTTTTCTTTGTGTTTTAATGCAGAAGAGCTCTACCAAAACACAGAGGTTAGTCTAACTAATGATATCATTTTGTGTCAAACCCCATTGTTTCTACTCTGCTTCTACTGTGTTTTGAGCGCATTAAGAAGTGATACAGCACTGGTCTCACATCAGATATTATTACATTGATCAGATCCTTAAAATATGCAGTAGTACATAAAGGGCAAGAAATGCACATGAGAGTAAATGTGTAAAACAAATAACAATCTGTCACTGACTGACTCAGTGAATACCTTTAAAAGAAAAAGTAACTTCAGCTCCAGGAGAAATTTTTAAAAATAAAATTTTTAAAAAACTTGTTAATTTGTCCTCTTGTTAACATTTTAAAAAATTGAAGTAGGAATCACTTAGCAAATTTAGCAATATTTGTAAGAAAGAGGTAAGAGGTAGATATTAAATAAATTTTTAGTTTGTTTACCATATGGAGGAATAACTCTTGCAGGTAAAAGTCAGGGATATTAAGAAAAGACAAGAGGAAGATTAAAATCACAGAAGTAAACTTCCAGGCTAGAAGTCTAGTGCTGGAAGTTGTAAATCCAAGAATGCTACAATTCATGGAGAAGCAGAAGGAGGCTTTGCCATCTTATGATCTCCCCTAGCTGCCATATTTATATCAGGAAACACCCACCAGGAGAAAATATTGTTTCTCTCCCTGGTATTGAGTTTGTATATAAATCCACCCCAGGAGCTGGCACGGACTCAGAAAACAACCTAACTTTCTTTAAGGAGGTAAAAACACAGCCATGTTATCATTTAGTATAAAGTGCTTTTGCTTTTCTGAGTTTGACTCTCTGACCCTTTGTACTGATTTTACACCACGGATTTTTACTGTTCACTTACACTGCTGTGCATGAGAGGGACCTTTGCAGTACAACAGATTAAGATATTTCAGCAGCTGGCACAGTATTTCAGATACTACTTTCTCAAAAGAAACAAGCAGAACAAAAAAAGCAGAAAACAGAACAAAGTCTTTGCAGCCAGACAGAAGAAAACAAAAGAGAGAATTCTGATTTCAATTTATATTCTGAGAAAATAGCTGCATGGCAAAGAGTTAGAGAAACCATAAATCAGATAAATTGCCTGCTTTCCAGACTCTATGGCTTCATCCCAAGAAAAATAAGGCAGGCTCTATGTCCCAAATACCAACATCTAACCCCATAATCTCCAGGTGATGACCTTGATGTGCAATCCTTGCTGCAAAGCCAGTGCTGCGGAGGAGCATCACAGAAGTCCCTTTTGTTTCTGACCATCAGGAGATCTTGGTTTGACTTCTGACCAGCTGACAGTGTTTCTGTTTGACATTTCTCTGGACACTTAGTTCCAAATTAATCCTCCATACCTTCAGGCATTTCATTGCAGCACTTTAATTAACAGAATTTCACAGAAATTCACAGAAACATCTAGGTTGGAAAAGACCTTGAAGATCATCTCTTCCAACCGTTAACCTAACACTGTCAGATCCCAACTACACCATATCCCTAAGTGCTGTGTCAACCCGCCTCTTGAATGCCTCCAGGGATGGGGACTCCACCACCTCCCTGGGCAGCCCATTCCAACGCCTAACAACCCATTCTGTGAAGAAATACTTCCTAATACCTAGTCTAAACCTTCCCTGGTGCAACTTGAGGCCATTACCTCTTGTCCTATTGCTTATTACTTGGTTAAAGAGACTCATCCCCATCTCTCTGCAACCTCCTTTCAGGTAGTTGTAGAGGGCGATGAGGTCTCCCCTCAGCCTCCTCTTCTCCAGACTAAACAACCCCAGTTCCCTCAGCCGCTCCTCGTACGACCTGTGCTCCAGACCCTGCACCAGCTTCGTTGCTCTTCTTTGGACACACTCAAGTCATTCAATGTCCTTTTTGTAGTGAGGGGTCAAAACTGAACACAGTCATCGAGGTGTGGCCTCACCAGTGTCAAGTACAGGGTCAAGATCACTTCCCTGTCCCTGCTGGCCACGTTATTTCTGACACAAGCCAGGATGCCGTTGGCCTTCTTGGCCACCTGGGCACACTGCTGGCTCATGTTCAGCCGGCTGTCAATCAACACCCCCAGGTCTCTCTCTGACTGGCAGCTCTCCAGCCACTCCTCCCCAAGCCTGTAGCGCTGCTGGGGGTTGTTGTGGCCCAAGTGCAGCACCCTGCATTTGGCCTTATTGAAACTCCTACAGTTGGCCTTAGCCCATCGCTCCAGCCTGTCCAGGTCTCTCTGCAGAGCCTCCCTACCCTCGAGCAGATCAACACTCCTACCCAACTTGGTGTCGTCTGCAAACTTACTGAGGGTGCACTCGATCCCCTCGTCTAGATCATCAATAAAGATGTTAAACAGGAGAGGCCCCAAAACCGAGCCCTGGGGGACACCAGGGCTCTTGCCAGCAGCCACAGGCTCCTTCTACAGACAAGGGGCAGAGAGAGGCACTCACTGAAGATGGTGCCAGCCCACAGAGAGCTGAGTCACCCTGCAGAAACACCTCCGTTATTTCCACAGTGAAGATGAAATGCTGCCATGGCTTTCTAGCAGCTAATTTTAGCAGCTCACAGTTCACTGAAGTTTGATGGCTCAGCTAAGTGGGTAAAATGATGCAGCGTCAATGAAGGTCCCTTCCCCCCGTATAATTTTCCCATCAGTAACAGGAGAAAAAGTTTCAGTGGGATGAAGAATGAAATTCTGAGTTGTTGACAATTAATTTCCTCTCATCTTCCAATAGCATCTTTTTCTAATTAACAGTGGCTACCAGTGAATCCATATTTACCAGAAATTGTGTACACAATCACCAGCACAAGTTCAGCTTCCTTATGCATATCTTGGTTTAACCTATGGGTTTTGTCACTACTTTAAATTATCATTATTTGAAAAATTGTTTTATTACAAGTATTAGTTTTATAATAAGGTCACAAGAAATACCTAAGTCTCACAGAGGATAAAAGCTGCTGATTTAAATGCTGTAGGAGAATAAATTAAAATGCTTTTTTGGAAAAAAAAGATTCTCTTAAAATCGGGCAGTGCATGCAAATTTCATGTAGTATTTTGCAGTCTGTTCAAGCCAAATATTAGGCAGTAGTTTTCTAGGAGGTGTGCAACTACTCTTTAACATTAACACCTTTAACATTAAAAAATGCAACCACTTATTTTTATATCAAAGAGGAAATGCAGTTTCTGCCTTGCAATCAGGAGTTTGAGGAAAGGTATTTGATTAGAAGAAAAAAAAAAAAAAAAGAAAAATATCCTTGTTTATCTTTTTTTTCTCCAAGACCATGTACTAGATTTGGCTGCCACACCACAATTTAATTTATGCCTTGGATGAAGTCCAATCATTCAAACTTCCAGTAAAAGCATTAAAAAATGCCATGTTCAATTTCCATTTAAAATCTCATGGGAGAGTAGAGGTGTAAATTTGTTAATAAAATACAAAAATAGAAAGCATAGAGTGTGAATCTCATTATTTACAGAGGAACTGTAAATTAATCAACCTTTTTGTCTATCTGCTTGTAAGGTAAGCTTTCTTGGAAGAAGATGGGATTTTACAATAGATTGATGCAAACGCAAAGCTCTCTGTCTCCATATTTGTATGTATAGAAGTATATATAACCACATATCCATCCGTCAGGGGACTGGGAGTGTTTAGAAAGGGGACACATCAGGCCACCTTTGAAGCTCTAAACCAAGACTGCATGCATTTATTAGCAACACACTTATTGCTGATGGTCTGTGCCCACACCCTCTTATCATTTTTTACTACAGAAACCCAACTGCCAGTCTTCCAACTTGTATCCTCAGCTGGCTGAGGGGGCACAAACCAGCGAGTGCTGCTGGCCAAGGTCCTCGGTGGCCTTGGCCACTGCAGTTGAGGTGTTCAGGCTCGAGAGCTCCTTGGTGAGAGAAGGGACAACTTTCTGCCCCATCTTGCCTTGCTTTTACTTGCTGTCTTTTACTCCTGGGCCCTTTCTCTCCTCAAAGGGATCTCATCTGATACCAATAACATTTATCTCGTTTTGGATTTTGACACCCTCTTTTTGTGTTTAACGGGATGTTCTGCTTATTTCTGGTCCATTGCGCTTACGTTGTTTTTTACCGTGCAACTTCTATCACTTGGATGCTTCTCAAAATCTGCCATACATTTCTTAGTTCACACTTACTCACTTACTTGTTTAACCTTTATTTTTTAGCTTATACATTTTCATGGCTGTGTCATGACAGTGTTGCAAAATACATACAGACTGTTGCTGGTTACACAATTTTAGTACACTTATATTTGGGTTCAAAGCCATATGGACAATGCTTTTATGAGTTCAAATTCTACCCTGATTAATGGACTTTTAATGTGTCACAGGCCTATGTTTTGCTACAGGATCAGGGTTCTTAGCTAGGGACTCAATTTTTCAATGATCTTGTGTATTCGTCTACCTGAAAGAGACTTTAGTGAAGTAACTGATGGCTTCACACAGAATCTCTTTGCAGGAGAAGAGATGTCAAACAGAAGTATGGTACCTCCAGTTTGTACCCCTGTGCCGTGATGCAAGACAAAGCAAGTGTTCTTCTTTCAGAATATTTCTATAAGCAAACCCTTGAAGATTAATTTTGAGCTACCACAGAGAACTTTTCTTTCCCACTGGAAAACTTTTTATTTAAACTAATTTGCTGAAAGACTATATCTGCTTCACCAAAAGTCTAGGAAAACATTCTTGGTCAGTGAGAGACAAGTATCAGTTTTTCTCAGTCAGTAGGAATTTCTCAAGGTGTGATCAAAGTTCTGAACACGATTTTGTCTAAAATGAAAACAGGGATTTGCATCTACATCTTCCAGGACATAGATCCTGACCACCAACATTGGCTATTCAGTAGTCATACAGCATTGCTCATTTCCATAAATTTCTTTCTTTTATGGGCACAGATTTTCTCTCTTAGACACCAGCTTCTCACATGCAGTGTTATATTGCCAAGTTTTCTATCCTAAACTAGGAGAAGCTTCAGACTTGGAGAGTTAGTCATCTCCGGAGATTTTTTATTTCTACAAAATCTTTAGATGTTTCTTTGTAAATTCCCTATCAAAGTGGATATAATCTAGAAGATTACATAATATTGCTAACATGGCCCAGACATTTCCCAGATTTGTTTTAAGACCAAAAACTGAAGCCAAACCAAACCAAACAGAACCCTAATTGTATGTCAGTTTTTATCAATATGCAAATCTCTCCCGGATAGGTACAGTATATCCCTATGATGAAAACAGAAGGTTTTACCTGCTTCCAATTTCCCTAAAAAATGCAATATCTACATCCCTAAAAGTGTGCAATATCTATAAGGCATGATCATTGCAGTGGAAATGTGCTTGGAGACAGACAGTGGAAAGCTGAATTCTGTTCTCAGTTCTGCCACTGCTGAGCTATCGGCAACATGGAGAAAGTCAGTTCCCTGTAAACAACTATTTCCTATCCTTCATAGGACAAAAGCTCTCAAAATAATGAGATATGCCTTCCACTCATAAGGGATGTCGGCACAGCCCAGTGGAGGTGTCATCCTGTCGGCACTGGTTTTAATCTAACTACTTTGGGTAACAACAGTCAAGCGAAGATAGTCTTGACGGTGGCCACCAGTGCAACCCACCACCACCTCCTCTTCCCTTCTCCTTACTCTTGAAACCGAGAAGCCACAAAGGGAGATTTGTCTGACCCAGCTCTGGGAAAGAGGAGAAGGTATAGAGGTGTAGCAGGACTGGATGGAGCAAGACAAGGCCAGACTGAAAAAAGGAGGAAACGATGGTGCCATCCTATATACCATTGTGATATTGGCATTGCTGGGCTTCACGTACCCTTAGAATTGAGACACAATAACGATACTGGTGTGTTGCCCAGTGCTAATACTGCAGATAAGTGTAAAAAGCGAGAACAGGTCTTTATGTCAGCTGAGCTAGAAACATGAGAGAGGAAGCTTTTACTCCAGTGAAGCTGTGATGAAAATATGTGCTGTAATGAGCAAGCTTTGATCACTTGCCAAAAACATCTGTTTTCCCAGACAACCTTATTCTTACTATTTGCTTAAGGAATATAGATCTTTCCAGTAATGTAACTAAACCTTTTACTTCTACTTCTGCCTCCAATCCTGTCATGGCAGACAGCTGGCAAAGAAGTGAATGAGGCCGAGAATATAATCTTATATTGTTTTACAAAGTCATGTACTTTCAGGTAATATTTTCAATCTCTTTGTTTAAGATGCTCGATAACATGCTCAGATACCAGAACTGAGAATTATAAATCTAGTACTAGGCAGTGCAGTCAATGCAGACAAAATTAAATGAGTTGCTCTCTGGCTTTGATGAAGCACAAGCAGAGCTGGCATGCACTTGTATTATGAAAGGAGGGAGTTATGTCTTATATTTAAAAAAAAAAAAAAAATAGTGCCCTTTTCCATTTATGAAATGTGCAGAGGAGGATGGAAACCAGGTGTGGAATACAGTAGAGGAAAGGCCTAAAGAAATAACAAAACACAAGTGTAAAGGGTCACAAGAGCTTGTAACAGACCCTGAGGCACTGACCAGCAACCTCTCAGGTGTGGGTCTCACAGGAGCAATCAGGAGATGAGAGCCCAGGAGAAGGATGTCTGCAGCTCATGCTGGAGATGGCAACCCCAGGGTCCCGTTACAGCACCAACTCAAGGCTCTGCTCCGAGCAGAGGTCCAGGGAAAAGGATCTGAACCAGACTGTGCCACAGCAGAAGGAGAGGCTGAGATGCTTCTCTCTTGTTGGGTGGAGTCATGGATAACGTTTCAGAGATAAAACCCAGCCGGTGTATGTTGGCTCTGCATGAAGACACCAGCAAAGAAGGAAAAATATATATGAGCTGGCTGCTTAGAGTCATTCTCTTAGCCCTAGGTCAGCCCCTACATGGATACAAAGTAGTGAAACAGTGTGGATGCGCTTACACACAACCTGTGGCAAGATGGGTTAAAAATTGAGGACTTTGGCTTCTCAAACTGTAAATGCATCAAAGAAAGGAGGGGCGAGAGAGGAGGAAATATCTCTTGAAACAAGAATAAACCACTCTTTGAGCTTTGCTTTCACTGCAGCAAAGATATCCTCTGAATCTTCTAAAGCAATGTTTTAGTGTTCCCTAATGGAAAAAACTCTTGCTATATTTTGTGTAGAACAACACTTTGTGACTCTGCTCTCAAGCAGGGCACAGGGAGCTCCCCTGGGGCTAATTTAAATGGCTGACTTGTAAAGATGCTCTGCTGTGTTTGATGCAGCAGACTGAAGCTTAGAAACATCTCAGCCTGTGTCCCTGCAGAAAGGACTGGGGAAAAAAAAAATCATAATTGTTAATTTTTTTTGCCCAATTTCAGCTGGGATAGTTTTCTTCTTAGTAGCTAGAATAGTGCTATGTTTTGGATTCAGTATGAGAATTGATATAAGATAATGGATAATACAGTGATGCTTTCATTTGTTGCTAAGAGATCAAGGTTTCTCCAACTCCCCGCGTTCTGTCCTGTCCCCACACCATGCACAGGTGTACAAGAAGCTGGGAGGGAGCACAGCCAGAGCACCAGACCCACATTAGCCAATGAAATATTCCATATCATGTAACATCCTGGTCAGTATATGAAGGAGGGGTGGCTACAAAGGAGGGGAGTTCTCTCTCACTTCTGGGATTGTGATTGCAGAATCTTGTTTTTTTTGGGATCTCTAGCTGAAAATGGTTTGGGTATCAGTCGGCAGGAGGTGAGCGATTGGATTGTACATTACCCATTTGTACTTTCTATTAGTGTTCTTGATTAATTTTATTACCATTAGTAAACTGTTTTTATCTCAACCTACGAGTCTCCCTCTAAGCCTCCAAAACCCTCCCATTCCCCAGGCAGGGGGAGGGTGAGCGAGCGGCTGTGTGGTGTTTGGCTGCCGGCCAATTTCAAACCATGACATTTTGGAATGTCTTCCTTTGCCAGTCTAAAAATATATCAGACATCCACCTAAAATAGTACAGTTTGCAGACTGAGCCAGAGCACAGTCAGGCTACAGAAGGCAATAAAGAGAACAATCTTACTCTGCCTCTGAGGATCTCAAGAGATCATTTACAGTCTACTCCCCTGTAATGAAACAGGATCTAACATGCCTAAAACCACTGAAAGGTCTGGCCTCATAACAGCAGAGGGGCTGGGAATAATGGCAGTTCCCGAGGGAGCACATCTCAGCGCTCAGTGTCTGTTTTTACTGCAGCTGGGCGCTGCTCAGCCAGTACAGCTCTGCCTGCCTCTCTGCACCACCCCGGCCAATGTTCCGGAGAGGTGTGGTCCGTGTCTTCTCTGGTCTTGCACTCACAGCTGTCAGCGTGAAGCAGTAAATGCTATCCTGACCCTCCTGCACTGGTGCAAGTGACCGTGCAAGGCAGTAGAGACTGCGTTCATCTCACATGGACCATGTGAGGTCTGAAGGTGGTGTGTTCTGCATGCACCAGTGTGCCAGCCACCCTTCAGACAGACACCGGCAGAGATGGCTCTGCTACGCCTCCGTCCGTGTCAGCGGGGGAAAAGTCACTAATCAGCACACGAGGCACTGGCTGCCACTGCGCCTGGTTTCTGTGCTGGGCATGAAGCTGAATAGCAACAGGGAGATGGGAAGAGTCAAGGTCAAACTCTGACATTGGATGTTTTTCAAATGACATACTGGATGAAATTATTTTTAAGGACTCTGACTTCAGTTTTGCTTGTGCACTCAGGTTATTTTGAAGGAACTTCCTGACTAGCAGAACAGCTTCTCTTTCCCTGAAAAACTGGGAATGCTGACATTTCACTAGAAACCCAAATGAGTCCCTTCTAGGCTGCCTGAAGGCTAAGGAATTAGCAATTGCATCATTTGCCACAGATGCACCTGGCAAAGTATTTATAGTATGATTAAATTCTCTGCTCCACCAGAGCCAAGATATGAATTCACACAGACTTGTTTTACATCATTGGATAAGTGGGAAGCAATTAAATGGGTCATTCAACAACTGCAGCTCCTTTGGCAGGTGGTGCACACACTTGTGCTGTTTGAAGTGAGGTTCTCAAAGTCACTTGGGAGGTTTTCACTAACAAAAGACCAGTCCATTTCATTGGAATGAAACTCTTTGTCCTCTGAGATGCATTAAAAACACTCATTCTTCCTGTGGACAGACTAGTTCCTGGTGCTTGGTGGCGGAAGGCAAAATTTCACAGGATGGCCATTTAGATCCGAAATTGAGAATATCAACACTTACCGATGGAAATTCTCAAATGTCAGAGTGGGCAAGAAAAACATCTGAACCTTCAGTTTCTACGTCTGGAGACACAGGATTCACATTTCTAATTCTCCTTGCAGACTTAGTCATAAATGTTTGTAAAGTAAAACCATCATGAAATTAATTGTACCCAGATTCTTCTTTTTGTTGTTAAAATGAAGAGTCTCGTACTTTACAGAAGGCATCTATCTTCTCCAGGAGTAGAAGAACTAGAAGGACTGGAGGGACCTTCTCCAGTAACTGAAGTGACATGAAGATATTTACCAGTAGAAATATGTATGGCAAACAAACATACAGCAGATGTGAAACACCTATGCTATGAGTAGAAATAAAGCTAACTTTAGGAAGAGATCATTCATTTTTGTAATTTCTGTCTTATACATAAGTGTCCGCCATTATCATGCATCAAAACATTTCACAATTCTGACTATATTCTTTAATCTCAAGGGGAACTTAGTTAGTGACATGATGACAGGACTCGTACTTCTTCCCTGGCCTCAAGAGGCACTTAGCCAAGGCAGGTGTACAGACTTAAAGGATGCTTAGGAATACCAGTTATCCATTCCATCTTTGCCTTTGCAGCGAGGAGCTTTGCTGTAGACAAGAACTGAGTTAGAAATATGCCTGTTCTACTCGGTGTGCTCAGAAAATCTGGAATTTGTAGCACATGCTCAGACTAATTGGTTTTACTATAACTGGTGCACATTTAAACTGTTTTTAGAGTAGGTTAGGGTACACTTATGCCTAGACTGCATTCTTAGTTGAGTTATATGTGTGTCTGTCACAAGCACATGGCTGAGCAAACAAACAAACAAAAAATAAATACATCCAGAAGTGCATGCTGGTTGTCAGCTTCTTAACAGTGGTCTAATTTTTTCCTTAAAAGGAAAACTAAAGAGTCACCTAAAAGTCTCATACTTGTATACTACTAAACCTTCTCATGTGCAAAAGAAAAATAAACCTAGAATATTTAGATGCATGTAGCACCATGAATATATGAGCTTAAAAGCACATGAACCAAAAGAGATGTTCTGCTTGATAGTTCAGGTATCAATATCTACAGAAGGTGAGACACTTGTAGCATTGAACACCTTACAGGTCAGATCAACTTCTCTGTGCAGTGCCCTGGACACTTCTGGGGCCACACAACAGCATCTTTTCTGTCTTTTTCTTTTTCCTCAGTGAGAGTAGTTATGAATCACCAAGAAAAGAAAAGATTTCTAAACTTATTTTCCTACCAATTCATATTGAACCAACCTCAGAATAATTTTAACAATCCTGGATCCATAGAAACTCATAAATGACTTGCTCTAGTGACAAACCCAAATCCTGTGGAGATAAATCTTCCTTATATTAGGGAGCATTTAGATAGGAGCTTGCCGCAATAATGTCATCTGTCACTCTCTTTCTCTCCTCCCCCAGTATAGCTAAATAAATGTGTACTCAACCTTTTTATTTGCTTGTTTATTATTACTTATTTGAGCATTGAACTATGCTTCATTCTTTTGGCTGGGAATGAAAAGGAAGAAGCAAGGTGGTTAAGTTTCTATGCCACTCTACACATTCTATTGCTTCTTCCAGATAAACAAAACGAGGATCTGTCTGCCTAATGAAGAGGCTGATTCACATATATATTATGACTTAACAAAAACATAAAAGCCATATAGTTGTAAAGCACATAGCAATATAATTAAAACTGGATATAATTAAAACAATTTGCTGATAGCAAAGAGACATTACAGCACTATAGGGTGCTCACAGTGTACAGCTATTCTCACTGAAGAATATACGCAATTAAGAGGTACCTTTTACGGCAGTGTAACTCTGTTCAGACTGTCAAGTTTTTTTAGTGTAAAAACCATACATATCATTCTCTCATATGAATCAGAATACTTTTCCAGAAGCTTTTAAGTAACAAACTTTGTCCTATCACTTTTCAGCTACTTTTCTCTGCTGAAGTAACACCATGACTGCTATGGTGTGTAATAAGCTTTTGGACATCCAAGATTTCCTTCAGGTCTGAAAATTATTAAGAAAGGCCTTAATACAGATGAAAGGGAAATTTGCAAAAAATATGTGCTCTATTTTCTTAGAAAGGGCACAGTTAATGAAAACTGAAGGGTAAAATCTTCTAAAATGGAGAAAGGAAATGTTTGGGGGTTTTTTAATTCCAGAAAGAGTGATATTCATGGTAAGTCCACATGGCAAATTATTTTCATATTTTATCACATTTAATGAGATTAGAAGTGCTGTGAGAGAAGAAGTCAATGCAAAAAAACAGGTGACCCTGATCGCTACTCTTGCTGAAACATTAGTGCATATGGAAAACGGATCATTGTCCTGCAAGTTCTTGCAGCAATGCATCCACTTAGTGTTATCATGGCCTGGTAGAAATAAGTCAGCATGAATTCTGTTGCTGTAAAATCTTGCCTTTAACTTGAGGACTGAAAAAAGGTAGCCTGCTCCAGTCAGTGAGAAAAAGAGGAGATGCCACCCAAAGTAAAGCTAGAAAATTCATCAATGAAGCGATGTGGTTAAAGAAACCCAAACAACAAACATATACTGATAAAACAAGAGTTATGCAACAGTGAGTAATCAACCGATACAAGTTTTTTTCTTTACAAAAAACTCTGGAAGGGTTAGTTAAGCAAGAAACAAAATTACGATAATAGGGCAGTTAGAGCAGAAGTCTGTTATCATTCATTAGAAAATTATTAAAAAGTTTCTCCTAGGAAAGAGGCATCCCAACAAGTCTGAAAAGCCTAAACCCTTTTTGAAATATAAATCAGGCACTGCTGAGGGAAATAAAACCAAAAGCTACATAAGCATGAAAGAACTGCATTGCCTTCTCTCTTTCTACCACCTGCCACCCACTATAGGCCAATGAACACTTACCACAATTTTACCAAAAGAGCAATGTCATTTACCCAGGACAAAAGGATATTTTCCCACATATTTATGGACTTTCTGAAAATCCTGCTAATAAGACCATCAATCAGTGCCAAAAAATCATGTGTGCTCCAATGACTAAGTTTTCTATCACGTGTACTTGCCAAAATGATATCAAGTTGCAGTACAGACTTTACAATGCTGAACAGAAGTTGATAACTTGCTTCTGTAACATGTGATGTAGCTTCATAAGTGTGGAAATTGAGGAGAAAAAAGGGTCAGGAACTGCTGAGGTGTGACAAGATGGAAAGTAGACTGAATTGACCTCTGGGAATTTTTTAAGGGATAACACATGTGACTGACAGAGAAGTGATTAAAAGGAGAGCAACCTAAACCAAACGACCTCATATTTGTCCCAAGCTAGAAAGACAAGAACAGCTACCGTAACTCAGAAGAACTAATAAGTTGGCATATATAATCATGTCTGGATGGGTTGAGGTATATCCAGTAACTTCACGAAAGCAGACCACATATTTCTTTAAACTGCTGTTCTGACACTGAAGAGGGAAATGAATATTTCTCCGACAGCTGGATCACAAAAGTCAAAGTATTGTCCTCCTGCTGTGTGTGCCAATTTAGATTTCCCTCTCTTTGAAAAATCTGCAATTTGTGATCATGGCTGTTTTCAGAGATTAAGAACCTCTGACTACCACCAAACCAACATGCACAGACAGCCCGAGAGTGCAGGTCTCAGCCAGGCTTTGGCTGGTAAAACCTTAAGCCATTATTATTCCAGCAACAAACCCATTCAAAGCCATTCAAAAGTACTGATGCAACTAAACCGTGTACAAAATCAGCTAATCTTTCACTTGGAGCTGGAACATGCTGAAAGGAGCAGCTGTAATCTTGTGTAGTCTTTATGATATGAGTGTATTCCAGTGATGTTGGGTGAAACACAAAGAAGAAGAAAAAAAAAGATAAAAGCAGTTTATGCATAAGATTAAGCAACTGGGAACTCTAAAATATCCTTTTTATAGCAGAATTCATGGAGTTCTTTTTCTTAAGAAAAGAAGGCAGAGCAAGCTGAGCTTGCTAGGCACAGAAAGTTTGTGGGGCATCACTGCTTTGCCTTGTTCACCAGGAATCAAGTCATGCTACCTATATTTTTACACATCAAGTCTCCTAATGTCTACCATTACAGGCCCAGATTATTATCGCATTCACAAGCTCAGTGTTCCTTTGGCAATTTGGGGAATAGTTAAATACATAAGTGGCTTATAGCGCTACCTGAATGCAAGAGATGCAAATCTTACAGAGCAGCCGCTGGGCCAAGCGAGCAAGAAAACCTGTGAGGGGACGTTTTTATTCCAAGTCCTGGTACTCAGGAGGCTAAGAAGGATGTGAGCATCGGGGGTGACATTGTAACTGTTTTTCCATGCAGGAGATAGATAAATAATTTGAGTGTCTAAAACAGAGTGATGGATTTCATTAGCCTGAAAAATACCTGGGATAAGTGTCTTAGTGCTGCAGTGGATAAGCCACTTCAATTTTTATAAGCAACTTCAAGGATATAGTTCACCATGGCATTTTTTTGCATTTTGCTGTGCAATTCTGCTAAATTTTGTGTCAGTAGTTTATCTTGCTCTCACCCCTCATCATTCAAGGGCAATATTGGAAGTGAGAAATTTTATCTGTTTTAATTCTTTCTCCACAGTAAAACATTTTGTTACACAAATATTGCCTTCAGCTGCACAAATCAAATACTCTCTTCAGCACAACTCAACTTTCCGTACTGTTGTGTACATTACAACTGCATCTGCTGAGTGGATGTGCCCAGCCAGCCAAGGTTACCAGATGGAGATGCCTACAGGCAGGCAGTAGAAGGCAGCTCCCTGTGCTCAGGGGAGGCTGCAGGAAAAACAACTCTCTGCGTGGGGACTGCAGGGCTCAGGTGAAGAAAAAACCATCACGGGCTAATAATTCCAAAGATGCACAACACAGACTTCCTCTCTCAGGTGTTTTAAGGGTTTCAGTCATTAAAATTACCCTTTTCTTGAGGGCTGCAGGGACAGTCCAGCAGCAACAGAAAGGCGATTGAAATCCACTCTTCTGTTCATGAATTTTATGTCTGACAAGCCAAAGGGGGAAGGTTGAATTGCACAGTCTGCTGCTGATCTGAAGAACTGCTCATTTTCTCAGATCCCTCCTATTAATTGTCTGGTGGTCATGTTCAGATGCTGCACCAAATATGTTCCTGAAGAGCATGATTAATTTCAAACACTTATTGGGCACAACTCTTTTTGATCCTTTCCAAACTGAATATGCCTTCAATTCTTGAACCTGTTTAAAATATCCTAAAACATGATGTTCTAAGGCACCCAAATGATTTGGTGAAAATTGTCCTAAGGCACAGGAAATAACAATATGAGATTTTTAAGGTCTTAAGTGGATATCCTGCCTTCTTTCCCTTCTGCTGCCCCAGCTGCTTTGAAAAATGATGCTCAAAACCACTCCACTCATTTCCACAGCTCTACTTCTGTTAAAAATGAAACAGCAAGTAAAGTGTTCCATATACACCCTGAGTTGTTTTGTTTCCTTTTGTGACAAAAATGGAAATATAGTCTTCAATCTTGGTAGAAACAATTTTAATAGTTTTTTAAAGACTGCAAAAGAGGCAATGTTTTCTTAATCCTGGGGAGATCTGAAGCATCTGCTGGCAATAGAAACTAAAAAGTATGTGAACTGAAAAGACTGGCCTACACATTCGTTATGAATTGAGATGTGGAAACCCTTGGAGAAATTGAATAAAAATTACGTTTGCAAGGCCTATCATTCATTATGATATTGAGCAAGTTTAAGTTCTTGACTCAAGCATGGTGCACCCCTTTGTAGACCTAATCAGTGTACCAGAAAATTAGATAATCTGTAATTTTCAGGATTGAAGAGAACCAGTAGTTATATCATTTATTGAAAGCCATCTAATAAATATACTGCTCTCATGTTTTCTGTACCATGCCTGTAATTATAATATAAACAGCAGATTTCATATGTCCTTAGAATAGCAAAGATGGCTGAGTACTGAAAAAACAATGTTTTCTCATTCAAATCCTAGACTCCAGTTTTACCATGTGTCTTTAATTTTGTTCATATAGGAAATGTTCTCTGTTAAGTGTCCATAAGTGTGTGGGAGTAGCTGTTCTTCATAAAAAAATGTTTCTACAAGGGAAATATCTGGGCATAAATGTGGCAGTTTTTTCATTATTGACCACATGTAATGTTTTATTTATTATCCTATAGTTTCAAGAGAGGCAAAATTTTCACTCTGAATGCAAACAATCTGTCTTTAAGGGATCAAATATACAGTGTCAATAATAACTAACATACAATATTTCCAAGAATTTAACTGTTCTGAAATTGAAACAACTGTGAACTTAGGGTTTTTTTAGATGGAAACAATGCTCACACGCAGTTTCCAAACAAACAAAATGGCCTAACTTAGCTACCCAAAATAAAGGATTTCAAAAGTGCAAACCAATAATTCACAAGCAACATGGTTGTTTAAAAATGCATTTCCAAAGCCAGATGCTGGGATTTTGGTAGAGGGTAGGTGCACCAAGGTGCTGCAGCACAGCTGCCACCCTCTGACAGTATCACTCACCATCTGAGTGTGAGTAAAAGGGGATTCTGGCTTATTGGATCAGTGAGCAAGGCTGAAATTAACAAACAAGAGTCTAAAATCAAGAAAATCAGGGCCACTGCAGAAAAAGTAGAATGAGTACAGGTTGTTTATACAAGAGGGGTAATGAGGGTATAAACTAAAGCACACAGCATGCCCAGGGCTCTGCAAGGATCTTACCAAACCCTTTTTCCCCAGACTGGTGTAGCTGGGATGGGGACAGTCACCGGCCGTTTGGCTGGACCCTGCTGGGTGCCGGCTCCTGCACTCAGGGGTGTGGGCAGGGGAAGGACGAGGAGGGACCAAACCCCCTTCTCTTGGGGCCGATGCCTGGTGGCCAGGCTGTGGGCTCAAGGTAGGTGGGAAAACCCTGTTGGGAGCAGGAAGGAGCGAGAGCTGAGGATGCAGCTGAGGGGAGACGGAGTTGTGCTGCCCCGCTCTGACCTCCATGGGAAGCACAATGGGAAGCACTTTGACTCCTGAAAAAATTATTGCAAAGTACAGATACTTCTGAAGCTCGATTTTGTGCTAAACTGAATGGTGAAACTCACATTTTGTCTTCCAGGGGTAACACGTGGCACATAGACTTTTCTACTCATTTGTTGGAAAAAACCTAGAGCAAAATACAAATACTTTCATAAAACACAAGCAGGTAATTGTAATTTAATTTAAAATATGACAAATATCTTACATAAAACTTGAAGCTGAACATGAACTTCACATTCCCACTGAATGGCATCCCAACTTTTTAAAAAAGAAGATTGCTTAGACTATATCCAGCTTAGTTTACAAGAGGTATCTGGTGTATGTAATGGTCATAAATCCACAGACTTTAAACAGACTGATTAGTGACAGGAGTGAATTTTCCCCTCAGAGCTGTACTGAAGTCCTGGCTCCTCCAGGAAAGAACCGGATCTGCCCATCTTTGATGGCTTCATTAAAGCATTGTCACAGCATACTCGCTTTTTATATTAATTTATGGATCCATCTGCAGTAGATCTGTACGATAAGTTATTGTGATTATTCCCTTTTCAAACAAGTGGCAGACAGCAGGTTAACATGAAAGCAAGTCTCCCAAACTATATTCTCTCGACTTTCCTTGTTCTTTCAGGTTCAGCCCTCCTTCTGTTTTATGGCTTTTTAAACCATGTCAGGCAACATAGCAGCAGCTGCTGCCCTGCTGAAGCCACTCTTGTCTTGTGTAGGAAGATTCAGCCTTCTGCTTTTCTCAGTGATCCAGGACTTCCACACTTTCTACATCACTGAACTGGACTTTGGCTGCAGTCTGCAAAAATTTTAGGACTCCTGCCAAAATTACTGAAAATCAAAGATTTTGGAAGGAGATGAGCAGGATGCAACCAGGAACCTGCTTAGTAATGCTGTATGTTGCCATTATGTCATTATGTTGTCCCTGGTATATGCTAATCACTGAAGGAAAACAATTTAGTAATAGTCTAAACTATGAATGAAGAATTTGTTCATTCTTAATTATAGATGCACAGAAACAACAGAGTTAGTTGTTAACCAGCAAGGTGGTAGAAGTTTTTAATCACACGAAAAAAAGAACCACCATCTTCTCCCAACACATAGGAGTGTTTCTCTCTTATTTCACCATTTTTTTCTTTCTTCTAAAAACTATAAAAATGAACCCAAACATCAAGTGGATATTTACAGGCATATATATGCATTCTATATATTACCAGCTATGTCTTGTATCTTTGCTGGTGATATTATCTATTGAAAATCCTTCATCTCCCTTGTTTTCTGCACCTACAGCTATAGAAAAACCTTTGTTTTTACCTGATATGGATTCTTATTAAGAACCAACAAAGTATGCAGACATGAACCCCTTGCAAAGATTCCATTTTAAGTACAAAATACACGCAGCCCTGTATTCGGTTTGCGTGGTAAGGTTTTGGTAGCTGGGAGCTACAGGGGTGGCTTCTGTGAGAAGCTGCCAGAAGCTCCCCCATGTCCGACAGAGCCAAGGCCAGCTGGCTCCAAGATGGACCCACTGCCAGCCAAGGCTGAGCCCATCAGTGGTAGTGTTGATGTGATAACATATTTAAGAAGGGGAAAAAAAGACTGTGGGAGAGAAACTGCAGCCAGAGAGAGGAGTGAGAATATGTGAGAGAAGCAACTCTGCAGACACCAAGGTCAGTGAAGAAGGAGGATGAGGAGGTGCTCCAGGCGCTGGAACAGAGATTCCCCCGCAGCCCGTGGTGCAGCCCATGGTGAGGCAGCTGTGCCCTGCTCCCATGGAAGTCCATGATGGAGCAGATCTCCACCTGCAGCCTGGTGAGGAGCCCACGCTGGAGCAGGTTGATGCCTGAAGGAGGCTGTGACCCCTTGGGAAGCCCGTGCTGGAGCAGGCTCCTGGCAGGACCTGTGGCCCCATGGAGAGAGGAGCCCATACTGGAGCAGGTTTGCTGGCAGGACTTTTGACCCTGTGGGGGACCCAGGCTGGAGCAGCTTGTTCCTGAGGGACTGCACCCCGGGGAAGGGACCCACGCTGGGGCAGTTTGTGAAGAGCTGCAGCCCATGGGAAGGAACTGCGTTGGAGAAGTTCATGAAGTACTGTCTCCTGTGTGAGCAGGGCCAGAGCATGAGGAGGAAGGAGTGACAGAGACAATGGGTGATGAACTGACTGCAACCCCCATTTCCCATCCCCTGTGCCACTGACAGGGAGGACATAGAGAAATCATGAATGAAGTTGAGCCTGCGAAGAAGGGAGGAGTGGGGGGAAGGTGTTTTATTTCTCATTATCCTACTCTGATTTGATTGGTAATAAATTAAATTAATTTCCCTGAGTCCAATCTGTTTTGCCCATGATAGTAATTGGCGAGTGATCTATCCCTGTCCTTATCTTGACCCATAAATCTTTCATTATATTTTCTCCCCCCTGTCCAGCTGAGGAGGAGAGTCATAGAGCAGCTTGTTGGGCACCAGACGTCCAGCCAGGGTCAACCCACCACAAGCCCTAACAGAGAGATAGTATAACAATCAGTGTCTTGATATTACTGATGGAAAATAAAAATTAAATTATTGCACCTAATTTCCAGAATGAAAGAAATTCTTTACTTTTTATGATAGAGATTACATTAAGGCAATTTTCTCACTGTAGAAGTCATTAAATACTAATAACCAGCTTATTTCATAATTGCAATGATGTGTTAAGAAGTATGAAATAAAGCTCAGAAGATGTCCCTTTGCTATTGCTTATACAATGTCCAAGAAGAGATCAAGGCTGACTTCTAAATATCTCATTTTTTTCTTGCTTCACACTGGGTAGAAGTAGTGACTGCTTTGAGTATCTGTTGGTGTCTCACACAGTCTCACTCCTTGATAAGGGCCACTGTAGCAGTTTTTTCCTAGCCCAGGTACTAGCAGGTGTAGGGTAAGTGTGATCTACCTGGTTGTGCCTAAGGGGGAAAAACAGGCTGGGCAACACTAAAGTGGGCAGCATGGTATGCTAAGATTTTTTTCTAAGAAACAAAATTCAAATTTCATGTGCATCTCATACACAAACCACCATAATTTTTTGTGAAAAGGACATTCAAATTCATGTAGTCCCAGTTGCTATTTGATTATATAGACACACTGTGAATTCAAAGATGCAATGTGCAGTTATGGCACTATGTGAAAAGTAATTTGGTACATTTATAGAAGCAAAATAACCATGTCTTTTAAAAATATATTTTATTGTCAATAGGCTGAAAAAATACTTTAGAATATGTTTAGCTGAGAAACCTATGCTAGTAGTGTGTGATAATTCATAACTGAAACCTATAAATATCTGAAAACTTACTGTAGTGGTTCCCTTATATACAATAATATTATATAATTCTTCTTTGCACACATACATGATGGGGAAGATGCCAATTTCCTCAATATTTGCTTTGTATGTTGGTTAACTATAATAATCTACACATCACCATGTGGTACCACTTTGTCCCTGAGGTTTTAGAAGCTCAGATTGCCATTTAGACTGTACATCAATAAAAACTGTAAAACAGACACACAAGATCAAAAGCCAGAAATAAAGAGCAACCTGATACACAGATCTCTGAATTAAATTCCCGCAAATGTTGTAAGAAAATAGAAAAAAAAAAAAAAAAAAGAAAAAAAAAGAAAACCCTCAAAAACTAATTTGTTTTCTCTGGATCTGAGCAACATCTACCAGAACTAGGGACATTTTTTACAGTATAATTGTAACAGTTTCTAAGGCAAAGACTACATTCCTAGTCCTAGAGGTATGAATTGAATATAGATACACAGGATGAGGAAACTGGTTCAGATTCTCCCTCGCCTTGGCTCCCTCACCCACAGGTACAGACGTTCAACTTTTATAAGTGAATGTCTCATAGCTCCCGGGGTAATCAACCTGGTGTGGACTCAGGACGTTGATCTTCAGTCTGCATCAGAATCTCAGTGACTTACAAAGAGGCATGCTCCCAAATAACCTGACGAAGGAGTATTTGAAACAGAAAACATTATCTTCATTTACAGGACACACAGTTTCATACGAAATACTTTTGCTATATCACAGAGGTTATTTGCTGTACGATAAATGTTACCTTGCACAGGGGAGAGAAAAGGTACATGGAGGCAGCTACTGGCAAAAGGAGAGAAATAGCTTTATTTGAACCCAGTGTGAAAGCCACCTGCTTATTTCTAGGGTAAAGTTACATATATCCAGGATATAATCAATATTTTTATGGAATCCTATAAAGGAATTTCTATGAGATCTGCTGCAACATACATTTGGGCTGTGTAGATGCAGGACCTGGAAAGCAATCTTTCAATAATTGCTACTCTTACATTCTACTGCTTTTTTTCTATAAGAGATCAGAAATTACTGTGGCTTCAGCTCGTCACACTGAAATGTGCAGTCTCAGTCAGACTTGTCACAAGCATTTACTTCACTCCTCACACAAAATTGTTTGAGACTTTTAGCATGAAAGAGAGTTAAACAAATGCCCAAAGGTCGGTGTCTGTTGTGTTTGAGGGCCCAAAGTAGAGAAAAAGAGAAACTTGTTTCCTTGCTCCTTTCCTTGTTTTTCAGCATCTTTATGCACTTTGGAGATTATAGAACAAAATTCTGAAGCACCACATAAGTGTATCCTTTACAGTCACTACTCAAATGCGATGTCATGTAGGTAATGTGGGGCATTGACTGCTACCTGCCCCAGAGCTACAAAGCTCGGCTGGGGCTGCAAAGCATGACCAACACGGAGTATACAAACTCAGCAGGTCATCCTGCCTCAGACGTCCTGCTGTATCAGCTGGATGGTACCCGAAATTGTTGATATAAAGCTAGCTCAGATGGGCTTAAGCAACACTTCAGGCACTGCGTGTATATAGACCACGAGTGGCTGCTGGTTATGTGAATCAGTTGTGTGGGGAATATTCCTTTCCTAGTGTAATTTCTTCTTTTCAGGCTGAAAAATTCTGGTGAAAAACATGCATTTTTTCACAAGGGCTATTACAAAAATGGCAGAGAATGTCAATCTGTCTGATTTAACCCAAGAGCTGGCAGCTCAGCCGTCCATTTGCCAGGCAGCCCTGTGTCTCTCTATGGTCTCCCACTGCTGCGGGACGACGGCTCAGGGCAGCGCCTGCTGCTGTGGCTCAGTCTGCCTCTGCAAGGCCAACAGCGTCTGTGCCACAGAAAGGTCTAACTCCTGCCGAGTCCAGTTTAGAACCACCACACTGGCAGCTGGATGTTAACATCAATTAGGCTATTGTTTCATTAATGCATAATTGAATGAATTGCTTGGAAATGATACAATGTAGGAAATGGTGTGAAAATTCCCAGATTTTCCATTTTTTTGGAAAAAGATTTCTTTCTATTGAGAATGTAACAAAGTCTCCTGGTTTATGTATTTTTCAGAACTCCAGAGTACACAAATATGAGCATTTTCCCGGAGAGAGAAGCCAGATGACTGGAAGCTGGCAAATGTCCAAATTTTCAAGAAGGATATGAAGGAAGACCCTGGGAATTCCAGACCTGTCAGTCTCACTTCAGTGCCTGGTAAAATGGTGGAGAAAGTTAGTATAGGTGTTATTGAAAAACACTTGAGAGAAAATGTATTCATTGATCATAGCCAGAACAGGTTCATGAGGGAAAAGTCCTGCTTAACCAACTTCATTTCCTTTTATGTCAAGTTCACCCATCTAGTTGACCAAGGGAAACCAGTAGATTTGGTGCTTTTGAATTTTAGCAAAGCTTTTGATACTGTCTCTCACAGTATCCTTCTGGATAAACTGTCCAGCACACAGCTAGAGAAGTCCATATTTTTTTTGGTGAACAATTGACTGACAGGTCAGGTTCAAAGACTTACAGTAAATGGGGTTATAACAGGCTGGTGGCCACTCACCTATAGGCTTCCCCAGGGCTCAATTTTAGGACCAAAGTTTTACAGCGTTTTTATAAATTTTCTGGATGCAGGAATGGAATGTGCATTAAGTAAGTTCTCTGATGATAAACTAGGAGAAGCTGTGGACTCTCTTGGCAGTAGAAAGGCCTTACAGAGAGATCTGGGTAGACTAGAGAGCTGGGCAATCAGCAGCTGTATGACATTTAACAAGAGCAAGTGCCTGACTGCACCTGGGGCAGGGCAATCCTGATTATACATACAAATTGTGGGATGAGAAGCTAAAGAGCAGCCCCATGGAAAGAGATCTAGGGGTTTCGGTTGATGCCAAGTTGAATATGAGTCAACAGTGTGCCCTGGCAGCCAAAAGGGTCAACCATGTCCTGGGGTGCATCAAACACAGCACAGTTAGCTGATCAAGGGACATGACTGTCCCACTCTATGCTGCACTGTGGCAGTCCCACCTTGAGTACTATGGGCAGTTTTGGGCACCTTAATATAAGGAGGACGTTAAACTATTCGAGTGTATCCAGAGGCGGGTAACCAAGATGGTGAAAGGCCTCGAGAGGAACACTTACAAGGAGTAGCTAAGGTCACTTAGCTTGTTCAGCTTGGAGAAGAGAAGGCTGAGGGGTGACCTCATCACAGTCTACAACTTCCTCAAGGGAGGCAGTAGACGGGAAACTGCTGATATGTCTCTGGTGATCAGCAAGAGGACACAGGGAAAGGGAGTGACGTTGCATCAGGGGAAGTTTGGAATGGACATTAGGAAAAGGTTTTTCATGGAGAAGTTGGTCAGTCACTGGATCAGGCTCCCCAGGGAAGTGGTCACAACACTGAGACTATCAGAATTTGAGGAGCATCTAGGTGACACTTTTAGTCATATGATTTGGTTTTAGGTCCTGTGAGGAGCAGGGAGTTGGACTCAGTGATTCTCATAGGTCCCTTCAAACTTGAGATATTGTATGATTCTGTGATTCTATGAAATTGTAAATCTCATGCGTTCTTCCACCCTTGGAAATCTCTTCCAGGCACTCTCATTTGCTTTCTTCTTTGGTGCCTGCTTCTGTGGCTTTACACTTCCATTTCACACTGCTGTAACCTCTCACTCTTTTTTTTTTTTTTTTTTTTTTTGTCACTATATCTGGTACCTGTCTGAAAGCTGCAGATCTTGCCCATATGTATTTGAACGAATGCTGCCAGTTTTCACTGTATTTTAGAGTAGACCCTTTTCCAAAGAAACAAACATGAGTCAACATACCCAGCAATTTCAGAAAATAGAAGTTAACACCTTGAAATATGCATGTTGGTGGGGGAAAAAGCATACACTGTCAAGATTGTCTTCCTCTGAGACTAAGGAGACAAAGTTTTTGTGATCAGTGTCACTTTTGCTAAATGCTTGTTCAACTAAGCCTTCTATTCCCCCTTGTTTCATATAAACATCCTCAACTTCTTGGCCATTAACATTCATATATAACAGAAGCATAGATGTTACACATTACCTGCAAGCTTTCTGAAAATAAGCTGAAGAAAAAAGTTCCAAATACCTCTTCACTCTTGGAGAAAAAGCTTAGCTGTATGGTTTTAATGAAACACTGGGGAAAAGGCTCTGCTCTTCATCATGTTTCTTGTCTCTCAAGAAATGGCTCAGACTTTCCTGCACTTTTCAGCACTTTTCCATGTACGTAGTCTGTCCAGCTGAAATCTAATGGCTACATGCAAATTGCAGAACTGATTTGGTTTTGTTTCCTCACAATTTTTCAATTTTTAAGTTTTTAAAGGTTTTTTTTAAGTTTTCCATAAACTTTTGCCATGGGATGTTCATAAACAGCCCTATTTCTTGAGGACTTGGGCTATATATATAAATAGATATAGATATACATACATAGATACATAAATACGTATGTAAGCAGGTGCAAGCAAAAAGTTAAGGAAGCAAATAAAGATGTTATACAGGGTTCTCCAAACAATTCAGAAGCATTTTTTCATACAATTTTTTAAAAAAAGCCTGTCACAGAGGGCTGAAGACAATTATAGTAGCTAATGATGTGCAAGAGAGAGATGGGAGGTGGAAAAAATAGTGGCACTTCCAGCTTCCTATCCTCACAAGAAATTCAGACCTGTGAAATATGTTCCATGTTTATATGGAAAGAGAAAATAGAAAAAAAAAAAAAAGAGAAGCACAGAGTCAAAAAGTTTTCAAAGAATGTTACCTACCTCAAACATTCAGAAGCTGACCTTATTTCTACAGTAAGCATTAGTAGTATTTAACAAGTAATCCCCATCTTTGAGATTTTGAATCTGTCAAGAACATAATGTGTGAAAAAATATGTTCTTCAGTTGAGGTGACATAGCACCACGTGACAAAAGAACTTAACATGATGGAAAAATGAAAAAATAAGATAGCTCTATTGAGAATTACTCACAGCAAATGCAATCATTTTAACCTAGCTATTCTAAATGACATCACACAGAGGGGATGACAAATGCTTGGTCAAAATATACCAAATACTTATAGGTGGAAACATTGACTCTAGTGTTTCCAAGTAAATCTTCTCAAGTCCTGACTACAGTTGTGGGGAAAGACATGAAAGTCAGCTTTGGAAGAAGACTTCTTCCAGGGGTCTCTTTGGAAAGAATGGGAAAGAACAGGAATATTTTTGAGTAATCTGTCGTGATTGCATTATCCTCCTCATGAGGAGGAAGTTCACTGCTTAAGATGTGTGAGGAGGCAAAATGGTGATACCCTCCTTAAAAATACAGCCATATAGGAGGCTGTCAGACCTGCGGAAGGAATGTCCTTTGACAACAGAGGAGCAGCAGTTAGAGCAATCTTCAGGGGCAGGACTCCAGCAAGAGTGCTGTGAGGTATCGCTACCCCTTCTGAACCACCTGAAACATGAAGTGGACCAACACAGTACTCTTTGGTCCTGTATACCTCTTAATGCAAAGAAAACATTTTCACCTTGGAGCAACACAGTCCTTTAAAACCACCTTGTGTTTAGAGATTCTGAATTCTCTGACCTCCATGGGTTGGAGGAAAAGACAAAGACAAAGTGGCTACAGAATTGTATTCACGGTAAGAAGCCTTTCATTACTGAAATCTAAAGGTCAGAAAATTGGCTCAAATGAAGTTGGTTGTGAACAGAACCACAAACATGTGATGAATGGCACAGAGCTATGAGCGGGACAACCTTCGCATCTCTGTCAACGCTATGAGACAAAACCTGACAGGAGGCTAAGCCCAATTATTTTCATTCACATGTGCAATCACACTGAACTCAAAAGAGACACCTGACTGAAAAAAGCAGCATTGAATTCTGACTGAAACCAAGCGATGGTTTCAAGATGGACTACTATGAACAGGCATTCAGTGTTCCATGACTGAATGCCTACAGGTTATTACCATGTGTCAAATTTATGTTAAGGCTCCTTCTGCAGGTAAATGAGAACAGCAGATAACATACTCTATGCTGAATAAAAGTGTAATGCTCACCTGTAATTAGCTTTTCACGCTTCTCACTCACAAAATGAACTAATCTAAAATACCAGGAACTGGATTTTAGTTTTGCTCCTTACCTTAAACATAAAACACCCTCATCATGATCTTGCTTTAAATGTTAAATATTTACTTAAATAACTGGGAATGCAATCATTTTTAGATTATCAAAGAGCTGTAGGCTAAGTGTTTGAGTAAGAAAAAAGAAGAAAATCTAAATATTTATGAATCTTAATTTATCTAGTAAAATGTCCAAACATGTCCAAGGTCCAGATAAGCAGAGCATCCTCTCATTACACTACCATTGTGTTTGGAAGACACCAGTTACTGAAGCCACATTACAGATGGTTAGAAAATGACTTGGATATTTCATATCATTTTCCTTCAACCATGTAATTTTGGCAGTCACAAACTGGTGTCCTGGGTGATGTTTCATGAAAGCCAATAGGAGTTTTGAGCTCACAGTAAAAGGCAACTTTTACATTAACATCTGAATGTGATTATTATCCAGTGAAGACATTAGCAAACTGATTTCTTAAAGCCATGGTAAGAGAATACCAGAAATACAAAGGCAGACAGCTTTTCTCCTTTTTTATCTATGTACTGTGAGCCAAATTATTTTAAGGGAGAGGCATTTCTTATATCTAAAAGTTAGCCTTCTTCTGTCATCTCTCCATAAATCATCAAGCCACTTTCCATGCTTAAAAATTGGGATGAGATCTATTACTGAGCCCTTAGGTCTAGTTTTAGTCCTGTTTTAAAGATCTGACTGAAGAGTAGATGATGCAGCAAGTGTCCCAGTGGCCCTGTGCCATCAGACCAGGAAAGAGAAGATACAACCTCTCATCTGATGTTTCAGACAAATGTTACATGGTCACTCCTCTATTCAACAGTGGTGGCCTATTGCATTTCTTACCATTCAGTTTCCAAGTCTGGACAGCTGTGAATCCCCTAGCAAAAGAAATCCACTTTATCTGCATAAGTGAAATTAGATTTAAAAAGTCTTTTGGAATAACACTTTTCTTGAGGTAATTTACTTTCAAGCAGAAATCACCTCAGATTTTGAACACAGTTTTATTACTGGGTTTTTTGTAGTTTTTTTGTGGGTTGGTTTGGCTTTTTTGTTGTGGGTTGTTTTGTTTTGTTTTGTTTTCCAGTTTCTGCTGCAAAGAATACATGAGTTATGTGAGATGATTTCTGGAAGTTAGATGCAAAATCCAGGGCAATACTTAAATACATGTTCTGTGTCTTGTGCCATGAGCATGAAGAGAGAGTGTTCCCTCCTCTGTTAATTTGTAGCTCCGAAGCACATGAGATTTTGCAAGGAAACCAGTCAGCATACAAGCCCTGAGACAAAACTCATCCTTCCAAGTGGCTGGTCCCTAAACTCCTCATATTTAGGTAATAATCGGAATATTTCTGATATATATTTCTACATTAAGAATATATTCCTAATAAAACTAATATATACCATTCCTAATATTCTTAATAAAGTCCACTGTACTTGAATAGGACAAGGCACGTACTGTTAAGAGAAACCCACTGAACAAAGTATCTGTATTTCATACAGTTTAAAATTCTGGCTTTCAGCAGATCTAGACTAACAAAAACAAGTTTACACATTCTTATATTTTCACATTACAACTAGTAAAAATGCTTCAAGAAAAATCCATTCTTAAGAGTTTTCCTGCACAAGATTTTAAAATCAGTATAGGTGGTGAGGCATAGGAATCTGAATTTTATCTGTTTACTCCACATTAGTGAGCCCATCTTCATCTCCAGATTGTGATGCTGGGATGGAATTTAGTTTAGTGTGTGCGCTGGTTTTAGCTGGGATAGAGTTAATTTTCTTCATAGTAGCTAGTATGGAGCTATGTTTTGGATTTGTGCTGAAAACAGTGTTGATAATACAGGGATGTTTTTCTTTATGTATTTAACTTCCCTCTTTTCAGTCTAACTACCCTAGCATTATTTGATGTGTGCAAAAATAGACAATAACGGTAACAGTACAGTTAATCAAGTGGTCTTGTTGATAATTTAATCCACTTTGAAGGGGTGCTATTCATGAACTTATGTACCACTATCAAATAAATTTGAAAAAAATGCTTTTACATTCCCCGAACATGTTGCAATTCCTGCATTTCATGGGGAAAACTGAATGAGGAAAGATACATCTAATTGTAAGGATATTACTGCATGGAGCAATGGAGGTAGATGCGCAGAGACCTGAGGTGTGCGTGGTTACTACAGTGGTGTAAAACAGCTGCCAATGAGGAACACACTTATATGTTGCAAAATCAGAAATGTAGAAGAACAGAAAAAAAGGAAGCAGAATTTTAAGAGCAGAACAAGATACATTTGGCAGATGATAAAAATGTCAGTACTTAACTTCTTTTGAAAGGAATAAATAAAACTTGAAAGACAACTGGCAGCCCGGTAAACTTGTGATGAACGGATTCCATGTGTACCTGACCTGTTACAGACTTGTCTTCCTAAAGATTTGCTCCTCTTACTTCCTACAAAGAGCTTTTTTCTTTCTTTTAATTCCAGTGTTCCAGATTTACTTTGTTATTTTTACAAGCCACTGGCATAGGAATGAAATCCTCAGCTGATTCTGTAGCTATACACTTGCATACACGTGCGTTTGTCACTTCAAAGCCAGCCATTGGCAAGACCAGCAAGGAGACTTGGGGTGTGACTGTAACAGCATGGTGGTTTTGGGTTGGAAAAGCATTTCTGTAGGAAATCTCTGTATTGCCTCCATTCACATCACAAAGCAGTCTCGGAGCATGTGAACTGGCTTTCCTCCAGATGACACTAACCTCCAGAAGCATGTCAAAAATGCTTCACCTGCTAGTAGACTCAGCCTGCAGGACTGGACTGTAGCTAGTCTAAAGGATGATGCCCTGGAGGATCTGTCATGTGGAGGTGCAGCTCCCTCAGACCTGTTTGCTCCATGCGCTCCCCTCCATCACTTGCTGGGGGAGGCACAGACTTCCCACCTGAGCTGTAGGAGCCGTAACTCACCTGCTGAAACCTGGGGACTCTGCCATGTCTCAGGCACAAAAGAACTCAGCACTGTCAGAATCAATAAGGCTAGAGTTTTCCTGCAATTAAAGTTACTACTGTAAACAGCTGCTGAGGAGCTGAATGGGGAATGCAGTCCTTCCCACACGCTCGGATCCTCTCACTAAAAGAGTGATTACCTGATTACCCTGTCACACCATGACAGGACCCTAGCAGTCCTGTGGGTCTGGGACTGAAGCCTGAAAAGAGATGTTATAACAAGTAATCTCAGAAACACTGGGAAAGCCTGTTGTTGTTTCAGAAGATGGAGATGAAAAGCAGAATATTCTCTTATTTGCTCCTCAGACAAAATGTTTCTGTTTAAATCCCTGTATTACAGCAGCTTTCAGAAGGATAAGTTTTGACTATGTAGCTATGAAGAGAAGGAAAACTTTTAGGATAGGGAAAGGTCTGAGAAAGTAGGCATTTTCACCCAGAACACAATGGAGGAGAAATCTCTTATTCAACATAGAACAAGTCTGTGAAGGCAAGTTTATGTCAATTTAAAGCAACTGATATTTAAAAAAGACTGGTGGCAATTTTTTGTCTCAGGCTTTAACTGCTCTGTTCAACAAAATTGGTCTTAATTTCAGAGTTTTTTTGAGAGTACGCTTCCTGAATTACCAAGTCACAATTCTCAGCCAGCAAAGGAAAATATGAAAAGATGGGTTATGCTATACAGAGTCCAAGGAAAATTAACCTAACGGAATGGTATAAGTTACTTGCCATCTAAACAGAAAATTATGTGTATAGATGTTGTACACTGTGTAGAAATGTACATTGTGTTGAACTCCACTTTGCTTCAGGAAATATCTTTCTGTCACACAAATCATGCTAATGAACGGATTTATGCTTTGACATGAATCCCATTATATTCCAAATCCAAATAATAAGCAAATAAATAGAACTGAATAAACAAATGCTGACCTCAAAAAATATCTCAGTGTTATAAATCTACCATTTATTACAGTGCATGGCTATTGTATTCTAAGTTTGAACCTTTTTTGGCCATAGAGAAATTTGTGCAAACATTAACAAAGACACTAAGTCCCAATGGCCACAAATTCATGTTTTGTGAGGAGGGCACAGAAGGGTACTATCAAAAAAGACCTCACAGTGATGCCCATCAAGCTCAACACCAGGCCGTTGTTCACACAGGAGCTATAGGTGTTTTATTGAGTTTTGATGGCTGAGAGATTTTAGTCAGACACACTAATATGAATATTACAATGAAGTTAGATGAATTAGATAGGGTAGAGTGGATCTCACTAGCACAGGGCCTGATGTCACACTGCATCACTTTAAAGCCAGTATATTCGAGAAGTTCTCTGTGTCAATACTATTCTGCATTCATTTCTTTCACATGATACAGTGATTTAAAGACTTGCAGGACATGCCTATTCCTCTGCAGGGCTTTGTTTGCTCATACTATTATGCACAGTAATGAGGACTGATTACACACTAGTGATCTGCTTCACTGGGAAAAAATGATGTCCAGAGTGGAGTGTAGCTGACCCTTATGTCTCCAGTGCATGGAGAGATGAAAGCTGCCGAGTTGCTCCCTCCATGTATCTTCCTACTAGTTAACTAAATGTCTGTTTACTTCAGTCATGATATTTTGAATAGGACAAAATCTCCAACCTGTATTCCCACTTACATTTTCAAAAATGGCTGATGATTTTATGTGTCTCAACATTTGAGCATTTGTTAAATATTTAAGAATCTCCAAGTGACTGTTTTTTTAGAAAATGATCAAATTTTGAGTATATCATTGAGCACTTACTGTGTACATTCATGGTCTGCAAAGGTAAAGTTTGACCTGTGTACTTGTGGCATAGGAAGAGAAGAAACTGAAGAACAACTGCCTGTGAGCCATACGGGAGTGATATTTGGGAGAGCTAGACAGGGGTTATTACATGTCCCTCTCTACTCCACTTGCTGCAGATTCAAGCAGCGATGACTTTCTGAGAACGGGTGTCCACTTCAGAGCCATAGAGAATGGAGCCTCCTTTCCATGGGTACAGGAAGCCAAGCTTGGGGAATACTCTTTTCAGTTAGTGTGATCCTTCACTTTCCCTCCCAGCCATCCAGCTCTGGAAAGGATGGGGGTTGTCCAGGACAGACTCAAGCATGAGCACACGGCTGCCTCTCCTGCCTGCCTGGCCAAAAATGACCTGCTTCCTATAAGGCTTCAGGAATCCTTTCAAGTTTTTCTCGCTAATTTGGCCAGAATTCAGCACAAAACCCCCTCACCTGTAAATGTAGAAAAGTTAGAGAAACAAATTAATGTTTCAGTTCATGGTTATGCACACAGTGGATCTCTATGTCTGACTGGAGCTTTGGGAACTACAAGGGCATAACAGGACAAAAATTAAGAACAATCACAACAACCATAATGCGACTGACCTAACTACTAACCGAGGGATATGTCTTTCCTCCCAAAATTAGTGTTGCTTGGGATATAATACAATGTTGTAGGCATTAATTTCCCAGTGCTTTATGTGGAATTTGGATAAATTTATAAAAGAATGTCCTTTAAGGCCAGATTATGGATGACTGAAAATGCAATTACAGGAAAGAAAAGGAAGACAAAATCTTTATCAGAGAGATTTTTTTTTTTTGCTTGTTTTCTGAATTTGAGTGGTGTAGACTATAAAGACAGCATCAAGCATGCAACATGTGTCGTCAGAATGGGTTTGCGCACCACAAATGAGCTGATGAGCGCATTGCACGTACACATGTGCCATCCATCGTAGGCAGATCCCTGGCATGGTCTGGAGCAGCAGCAGCCGACACTGCTGAACAGGACACTGCTCACCTGCTGGAAGCGGCTGAAGGTCCTCCTTGGTGTTACCCTCCTCCACAGCTATGACTCATTTCTTCTTGGTTTGCACTGATTTTTTTTACCTTTTAGTTCACTGATTTTACCACCCCTGTCTTGCCACCTGATTTGTTTTTTTCAGGCAATTAATTAATTTCCTTGTGTCTGATCCCCTCCCAAGTCTGGCTGTGCTCGTTCCTTTGTCCTGGTCAGGAATTTTTCCCTTCTCTGAAGGTTTCTGCACTCTGCACTTGCGAAATTCTTTCTCGCTTTGACTCTCTTTTGTCATTTAGCCATCTGTTATAGTGTTTATATGTATTCACATATAAACGTAAATGTTGTGGCCTTGCAACCCATAAATCTCTGGTTTAAATTAAATTTGAACCTGATCATTTATTCTTTCTTAACATAAACCCAAATGCTTTCTTAACACCTTCCCCTCCTTCCCCCTCCAACCACCCTCATCCCCAATCTTAGAGAGGTCTGGTTTGGACATCAACTTTGGTTTAATTATTTCTTAGCTTAAAGCATAAAATTTAAGTCTTCTTTTCTTCCCTTCCTTATCCTCTAGACAGGTTAAAGAGGCAACAAACAATCCCAACCCAAAACCCAGATGTAACAGATTTACATCAGACTCTCTAATGCATGCAGAATCAAACAGAATGAAGACAAAAGTTCATTCAGGGACACCATCTTCCCTGGGAAGAATGGGGTTAATCAGCACCTGAATTTTATATCCCTGAACACAACTTTTATGAGTCTTGCATGCCCTTGAACTAAGCATGGACAGCACGTGTGCCAGCACCATTCCTGGTACCTGAGCATCCTTGTTCAGGAGCTACCCTGTGTCTGTGCAGCAACACTCAGCAGGGATTTCTGTGACTGGCCTTGAAATCACAGTAATGAGCGAGTGGCCACTTGGGCTGGGCAGGGAAAGCAGCATGCAGCACTATACATTAAGCTCTGTTGGACTGGGAGAAAAGTAATGATACAACACTTCTGATGTTCTTAATACTATGTCAGTGTTCTGTGCCCACAGAACAAAATTAGCATCCATAATGGGGTGAAAAAAGTAAAAAAAAAAAAAAAAAAAAATCCGTTTCTATCTGCAATCTAAACCTGAAGAATCATTAGTAAATAAAGAAGAGAACATGAAGGAGAAACTGGAAGTAGGACCCTTCTAAAGCACATCTATGATGTACAGTGGTCCTGAACGTGTGAGTTGCTTTCTCCTGAACCCCTCCTCAGCTGCTTGTTCTTCTACCCCTTCTGCTCCACTGATGATCTGAGCCAAGCATTGACCAAACAGCAAGGCAGGAACCTCTCAAAATGATGAGCGGAAACCAATTCACTGTTATCGTGGTTTTAATGGCCCTAATCTTAGGCAAAGTTACTGAAAGCTCCTTGAGGAATAATCAAACTTGTACAACATCACGTTTCCCCCACTGAAAAAGAAAATGCACCATCGCTGCGTGGCTGGGAAGGCAGGGATCCCACTGCCCGGGGTGACCCTGATTCCTGGGTGACTTGATGCCAGTCTCTTCATGGGTGCTGTGGGGACGAAGTTGCCAACAGCCTCGGGGAGCACAGAGACTCGCAATGGCTACGATGCTCTTTGCAGAAAGGGGGTGTCGTCTCTGACATCATGGCGCTGTGACTTCAGCAGCAGAACAAGGTCACCCTGGAGCACATCACAAGAGCTTCTGCACCCATCCAGAGCTGATAGTCAATTCACCGTACACATAACTCTTTCCTGAACAGTTGTTTTATTGTTTTATCCCCATGGGTTCATTGCATGTGTTCAAGCTTCAAGACTAATGGCCTGTGGCAGGCCAGATAGTCCACACAACATTTTTCCTCAGCTCTGATTGGATTAGCATATGCCTCTATCAAGAATAATTGTGCATAAAAATTTAAAGGGCGGTTTCCATGACAACTTGAATGCATGACTTCAAAATTTGCCTTCTGCGAGCACTTTTTGCCAGTAGAACTGGGTTACTGAAATGCCTCATAGGGAAAGGAGATTAAACAGGCAAAGTATTTAGGGTGACACTATGGTACAGTGACCTCTGCACCGTGTTTAGATAGCTCCAAGCATGAGTCTGGCCTGCGAACGGGATCCTCACTGCTACTACAGTTTCAGTGAACACATCAGAGAATTATTTATGCTAAGAACTGTGTTTCATGTGAAAATAAAACATTGTCATTTATCTGGTTCCTCTTTACAGAATTTCTTTTGCATACTTGCTCTAGGGTTCCTATCTTCATCATGAATTAATGAAGAAACTATCCCAAACTGACTGCAGCTTTCACTGGCACTGCTCCCACACCAATTTTCTGCAAATCCATATTGTGGGGCTGACAATCCACAGCTGTTTCTGATACAGAAACTGTAACATGGAAACAAGATTTAGATGGGGATATTCAGTTTCTCCAGTGTCATTTTCTGAAGCAGAGTAACCTGTAATATTTTTTTTGGTGAATGTCATGAATGACTAAGACAGTTTTCTCCTAAATCAATGTCTTTCTTTGGATACAACTACTATCTTCATCTTAATGAAAGGAAACCAAAGTGAGATAATCATGAGATTAGATCTTCATGAATACAAGAATTATTTCATGCAGGATAAATCAATTATATTGGCCAAATCTTAAAATGTTTGTTTTTCGGCATTTACAATTATGTTCCCCTGATCACTGGGGTTTTGGAGGGACTTCAGAACACTCAGAGATTTGCTTCTTCTTACTAAATTAATCCCACTCCAAGTGAAATCAAAGAGAGTTTTAACTAACTTCAGCCATCCCTCTCAGGATCTGGTTCATAGGTGTTCATGTGCAAAGTATGTTTATCCACAGATTTCACACCATCAAGAGATTTTCCTTTTGGTAAGTAGATGCTAAGAGAGCAAGGAAATAATGCAATTTCAGTTAGGATTTTTCTCTTCTGATTATTTGAACCACAGGCATGAATTTGGATCACTACAATGTCTTTTCAATATTTGCCCATTTCTAGCAAGTGCACAGCTTGAGAATTGAGTAGTTGCATTGCCTTCTCATGTGCACAACCATTGCTCTCTGTGGGGAAACGCTACACACTGGAGGTTGGGTTTTACCTGACTTTTTTTTTTTTTTTTAAATAAAACCAAAGATCCATATATACCATGTTAGAAATTCATATTTTAATGAGCCCTGCCTCTGTATACCAGATAAATTATTCGGCATGAAATCACAAGCATAATTTTTAATGCCAGTCTTTCAAAAACTGCATGTTTCCCTTAGCTCCTTAACACACTAAATTGTTTTTTGCTGGGTGAGAGCAGACTGCTCTTGGAAAGAGAAAAAGGCAATCTGTCCCTTGGCATTTTCATGGCTCACAGGGCTCAATCTGAACTGTCACAATGATTAGGGTTTGTCTGAGGAGGTAAAAAGAAATAGTGATCTGAACTGGATACTTTCAAACACCAGTGGAAGAAATGCAGTCTGTCTAATCTGAATTGCTAGGAAAACACATTTCATTTTGAATATAAAAACATAGGCTTTGTTCTTAATGGGAACCTAATCAGGTAGCTAATAAAACTGGCTTAGTATTCACATATGCATAAACGAAACAACTGCTCTTAAACCACACAGAGCAATGGATGATGTTAAATCTGCAGGCACTGCTGGTCTCCTGAATTTTACTCTGGTGTGAACGATTCTCAAAAACACCTGAGGCAGGAATGAAATGTTGTTACAGACTTAAAAATGGGGTCAGCCTGGTTGGAGAAAGATCCCATTAGTTAATGAAGATGCTGTTAAATTCCTCTGTGGACCAAACACGTCAACAGCTTCAGAAAGCATATAAACTCTTATGATTAATTACTATATATATGCCTTCTGCCTCATGCCTCACTCTGCCTCATTATTCCTCCTGGTCTCTTTGTCAAGTTCCATTGGCTTTCTATTCTTCCTCCGTATTCTTTTAACCTCACAGATGAGTAAAGCAAATATATATTATCATCATATTCACCATGTTTTAAACCAGTAAAGAAATTATTTTGAACATGGAAAATATAAATTAAATTAAATTTTTGTGAGTACACCTCCAGCCTCACTGCTGGTTGGACCTGGAGACATGGAGCTGCAAGCAGCCTCATGTCTGTTGGGATATTGGATCCAACAGCAACTAACAGAAACTGCTTATATTTGTAGTTACATGAATGTGAGGTGAAAAAAAATAACCTCAAGTCCACATTTTTAAAGAGACTGATAAAAGAGAGAGCTTTACTTTGTGAATTTCATAGAGGGAACTTCTCTGGAGCTGACCAGAACACAAAAGCACTTAGGGTGAGAGGCAAATGTACCTCCTGCTTGATCCTCCTCCTTCAGTCTGGAAACTGAAATGAATGTTGAAGATCCCCAGAAAAGGAGATCTCTTGGAAAAGGTTCTAGAAATTAGAATGGAAAAAAATGCAAAGTCAGCAAGTAGCTATCTCCTCCAAATAGCCTCAAAAAGCTTGCCAGACTGGAAACATGAAAACTGTTTTAAAGTCAATAGATAATGAGGGAAGGAGTAGAAGAGAAACTTCTGCACCAGGAGGAGAGTCATACTTTTGTCAAAATAATGTAGATAGTTGTCTGGATAGGCGATGGCTTCTCTCAATATAGAAAACTCTTCTAGAGAGGAGAAAAAGCTGGGAGGAATTAGGTCTGACTGAGGACTGCGTGAGCTTTATCAGTCACGAGCACACATTTAATACAATGGTGAACAATAGAAATCTCAGAGCCTTTGTACAGAAATCTAGGTCTATCCTGGCTCTTGTTGAAAATCCTTTATGCAACACCAGGGGGTGAAATAAAGAAAAAAAAAAAAAAAAAGAAAAACCCCAAACAAACAAAAAACCCCCACCTGACAGACAAGTTGAATACATGCCAGTGGACAAACTTGTGGCATCAACTGTACTGTCAAGGACCTGCTAACACAGAAAGAGGACAGAGATGCACAAGCAGCAAAAGGCTAGAATTGCTTTTCCTTTACATCAAATCTCCATAGTGACAGTTTAGCCATAAAATAGAACAATCCATTTACTCAACAGTCTTCAGATCAGTCTCTTAAAAGACCCTCTGGTGTATAACTCTGTTACAGTATCTATCTTGCCTGTCATTCAGGGTTTCCAATGTCACAGGAACAGGCCTTTAAGGCCACGAACCCTAATCCATAACCTCAGAGCTGGCACTCGACTTTCCATTTGGATCACTCTGGCAAATCATTCCCCGTTCAAGTGCTCATCAGCAACATTTTTTCACAGTCACTGCTATGCAAAAGGACATTTTCATTATAGAAACTAGCTAAAAGGAGGGGGAAAAAAGCCAGCTGTATTATATTGATAACCATTTGTTTCTGCCCAACTGACTGCATTTAAGTAAGATACTTATTTCATCTGAAGAAAGAACACATGAGAAGGTTTCACAATTGGAGATAAAGCAACTGTGTCACTCCACCATTCACTTTTTCTACTGCTGCCAGTACAGAACATCACAATGCTCTTGTACAACAATATCAAAACAGATGAATGGGGCACCCTAAAAATTTTTATGACTTCCTGCAAAACATAGCACCTGCTCACGCCAAAAAACCCTAACCAGACAGAGGTTGCAATATCTGCAACTCCTTGTACAAAGAAACTTCTGTGTCCCATGCACGTGAAAGGTGGAAGAATCGACACACAATATGTATTTGCATCCCTTCTGAAGACAGAGAGTACTGCCCCTGAAAGCTGCTGTCAGTTGCACTGCAGCGTTTGTGTTTTGCCTGAACCACCAAGCATTACCTAGTTTCATCTGCAGCTCCTGTGTGGGGTTTGCTGCCTGATGCTTGGACATGAAGACCCAGAGAAAGCTGCAGCAGAGATGTGAGGAGGAGCATGGCAGAGGGATCATGGAGGGGTGAAATCCTGCTTAGCCTCCCAGAGCTGTGTGCATCAGACAAGACTAGGCTCTTAGAACAAGGACAATTGATTTATATATTTGTACAGTTTGTCATACAAAGGACTGTCAGTGAACCTCTTGTTGCTATTCCGTCTTTCCTCAGAGAAGTTTAACACTGACATATTAATGTCAGCTTGTGCAGTGTCCAGCCTGCACAAGAGCGAGGAGCCTGGGCTGTTCAGTAGCACCATGGGCTCTCTTACAGGCAGCCAGTATTTCTGTTTGTACCTATTCTTGCCAATGATTTTAAAACTTCTCAAGCGTGGCTAAATGATATATCTCTCACACAGATTCAGCTCCCTAAAATGTTGTGAAATAAGAAGGTCAGGCAGAGGAGAAACGCTCCATTAGTGCTCCCTCACAGGAAAACTCACAGCTCACGTCTTCTCAAATTCCCTCAATCACAGGACACAGATACATGGAAAACCTCACTTCATTAATTACACTTCCCACGGAACAACCTGCTTCATTATACACGTGTAACAAAAAAAAAAAAAAAAAAAAAAAAAGTGTTTCTTAGTCCAGTGAAACACTGCAAACCTCTTCGCAGTTCTTTCATGTTGGCTTCAATAAGAGCTCAATTCTCTATGGCTCTGCACAGTCACTTGTGTGAGAAAGAAGTAACCGTTTCTAAACTGGAACTTTTTGAAGAGCCTGTTCTACATTTTCCTGGCTATTGTCCTTTGAAGAGTTCAGTCACAAGGAGATATTTTAAAAAGGTCATTCTGCCTCCCCAGGCTTTTACAGAAATTAAAGCCAGGCTTTGTACCAATGTAAACCAATTTGAATTTTCTGCTACAGGACCTCAGAGATTATTATGGCAGCTAGAGTTCTTCAGAGGTTCCACTTTTTACTTCTCAGCTAGAGGCCAGTGTGGTGCCCCAGTGGTACCAGTTCCTAGGACTAGGAACTACTTTCCTAGCTAGGACTAGTTCCTAGTTTCCTACCTCAGAAAACACCTCATTAGGACCATTTGCTGGAAAAAAACAATCTACCAAAGCAAACCATATGTTGGCTTTCTTGTCTTTTTGAAGTACAGACTTGGAAAAGGATTTTCAGTGGTTTCCAAAATGCCTCATCTTAACATTTTCTGGATAAAATACATCTTTCATCTTGGTTCATCATTAATTTTTAATCTGCAACACCTCAAAAAAAAAAAAAAAGCAATCTCATGATTTTTTTTCCTCATTATTGGTGAATATCAAAACAGGAGAGGGTAAGGGTCTTTAATCCAGAACTCAACCAAAATTCAAAAGTTGAAGAGTTTCATGATGCAGACAGAATTTCTACCCTGTAAACCCTTCTTTTCCCCCATGCCCCAAGAGCCAATCTCAGCCTTCTTCTGAGAAGTTTATTGTCATGAAATGGAGACATTGTCATGAACACCAAAGAGCTATCAAATTTTGCTTAAATGGGCGGGATCAAGATTTGCACCCTGAGCAAGCTTCATTGCTTTTGACACCTCCATTGTTTGGAAGAGAGTTTAGGAACAGCTCTCCTTTTTCTTATAACAATTATTGTTCTGAACCAAAACCAAGTAACAGAATGTGTCTGCTTAGCTAATTTACAGTAGATGAGAAACACTGAATTTTAGGAGCAGATGCTCACAGAAACAGCTACAATGATTGTGCTTTTCAGATACTTGATAGCATAAAGCCAAATTAGTAAAAGACATGATAACATGAGGTTGATGGCTTCTTTCAGAAGACTCCAAAGAAGCTTAAGGAGCTCAGTTTTACAGACTGTAACAAATGTAGGCTGCATTTAATTTTTCTTCCCTAAGTTTCACTGGAGTAGTTCAACTAATACAACACTGAATGCTATCATCTCAGACACTCTCTTTACTAGAAAAACCTTCATTCAGCCCTTGAAATCTTGTGTGCTCTTAAGGTATAAGTAGCCTAAGGTTTGTAGGGCACTTTTAGATCAGCAGGTCCTGGTATTTTCCCCATCCTGAACCTTAGCTGCATGCCACCCATAGATTCATAGACAGTAGTGAGGGAAGGGATCTATTATGGGACACCTATCATACTGTAAACCTCCAACAGCATTTGAGCTTCTCTTTTAAGTCAACCTTTAAGATTTTCCCCCTTATGCTCTCACCTTATAAACAAACTTTGGATCCCACCTTTTCTGTTTTTAAAGAGTTACACTTTGCATCCAAATATTTAGTTCATTCAATCTTCCACGCGGTTCACTTTCTCTATCCCATAACACTTCTGTGAAAACCAACAAATGTACCAAGACTAAGGTTAAACGCATCAACATGAAGGTGCACAGAACCAAGCCTTTCTACTCCCAAAACAAACAAACAAAACAATTTCTGCCTCTATGCCTGGATGCACAGAGCGGAACCAGATGCACACAGGAGCAGCAGACAACACAGCCAGGGACAGAACTGGAATTAATGCTATACTGTGTACCCAGAGCCCACAGAATAAAAAAGGAGCAGGGCTAAAAACAAACATAGCTGCAACAGATCAACCAAGAGCTGGGCTTAAACACAGCTTTTGAGCTGATAGATGAGAGGTGGGGTCAGGAGACATATACAGAGGTCCCAGCTGAGGCTTGTCAGGGTGATCAAGGCCAAATAGCATCTTTTAGGGCCCGACACAGACCTGCTGAAGGTTATTCTGCCGCTTCTTCATGTTTTATTTATGCGACCAGTAAAACTCTCACTGTCTTTCACAACAGTAGATAATGTCCACACAACATTCAGTCTTGGCTGTCTGAAATGGAAGTAAAAAGTTGCTATGAAATAAAAAATAAATGCATAAAGGAGAAAGAAATGATCTAACAAAATCCTTGATTTTCTTTAAGCCACCTTCTATCTCAGAAAAAAACCCATCTCAGTACTTATTTTGTTGCGATGTTCCAATTTCAGTGAAGATTTTATGGAAAGTTTATTGGTTTTTTGGAGATAAAGTAGAGAGAAAACATTACTAAAAAATGTGCATTTAAAAAAAAACCCAACCAACCAAACAAAAAAACCCAACACCAACCCACAGTCCAACACTGGAAAAACTTGGACTTAGTTTCTGAGTTGCTGTGGTAACAATATTTTGCATGCAAATACACTTACTAAATGAGAGCCTCTTAACAATTGGCTTAAAATTGGCTTAAAAATTGGAGGCTCACAAAACCCCAGAAAACCAAATAATCCTGGGTATGATTGCTAATTAAATTAAACACTATTAAGAAAACAGAAAGAATATTTAGGTGGTTTGGCTGTGCTCTTAACTGATTTATGATAATTTTAAATAGTAACTGCAGATGAATTATCCTCTGACTCTGTCTCATCTATACGTAGAGTCAGCTCACACTGCAGGCTTTCTAAACAGCAGATTATTGTGAAAAATAATATGTAATTATCACTCATTTTAGGATGCAAGAAAGGGCTGATTGTTGTTTTAATGTCGCAAGTCAAAATCCAGGGCTGCTAGGGAGGAGTGATTACTTTCCATAATATTATTCTTATTTTAACCACACTGTATCAGAAAATATAATGTAATAAACAGGTAAAAAATGTCAAAGCCTGTTTTAATGTGTCTGGCTCAAGAAAAACATTAGTACTAATTTATTCTCTTTTCCTGCAAAGAAGAGGAGTAGGATAGATCATGTGGGACAAAATATCTGTAATTATCAGCTGCCTTTTCCTATTCTCTTGGACCAGATGGCCTCAGAACTGGCTAAATATGTGTTTCACCAACCTCAGGTCTCGGACACAAAAAATGGCAAAAAAGACACCTGAGGCTGCTGCATAAGACCAAATTTCTCCTAGTTCCAGCCTCTTGTCTCAGAGAGATCAGCTCTCCTAGCTGGATCATGTAAAAGATAACTCTTTTCATCCACAATAATTGTACAAAAGGTGTAAAGCAGAACTGATATACTTGAGAAACAGCATGTTCTGTGGTGTAAAAAACATGCTCCTGATCCTTGTTTATCTCCCAGCTGGGCTCTGAAGCCCTCAGGCAGAGAGGTCCCTCTGGAGTCACCTCGCTGGCTACGTCAGGCTGTCAGTGAGAAGAGTCAGCACAGAGGTCACCGCACCCGAGATTTCAACAGCGAGGTCCACATCTGTTACCTTTTCCTTAGCACTTTTCCAGTGACCTCTTCCAGTTCTGTTGGTTTTAGAGATAGTGGGGTCTTTATTCTCTCCACCCCTTAAGAGACCCAGCATGCCGGAGGCATCCCAGACCATGGGATAGTAGAGAGGATGAGTAATCAAGAGAGTTAACTGGGAGAAGCAGAGATGTGCTTGCTGCATCACCCACCTCCTTGCAGAGTCCCAATCTGCAACATGCAATTCCTCAGGTAAAAAAACTCAGTGCAGTCTTCTTTTTTTATGAAACCAGTAAAGACGGGGAGGGAACCTGCAGCCAGCTCAGCCCCAGAGTGGCAGAAAGCTGGTGAGAAAGGAACCGTGCCAGACCCAGTGTCTGGCAAGCAGGGCAAAATGCTTTTGAAGCACAGCCAGCCTCACCCAAAGCAAAAAATTTCTGCTTTAACATCAGTATGTGCTGCCTCAAGCTGCACTTAAACTTGATTCTTTTCTCAGAGGATTACAGAATTACAGATTAAGGGGAAAGGGGTTTGAACGCTGGTACATATTCATAGGTCATTTTAATTTTTAAAAAAGCCCCATTCCCCAAACAAACAACAACACCAAAAGTTAGTCTGAAAGTCAAATGAAGGTCTGTATCAACAAGAACTTTAGCGGGCCAGCCAGTGTTCATCCAGCCTGCTTAACGGCCTTTCCCGTTGCTGCTTAATGAAATACAAACTTTGGTCAACAGAGGGCTCCAGTATGCGGCATACTCCTCACCATATACTTTTATTTCAGCCTGCATTACAGAATACATAATGATGGACATGGAGAAGGGGAATAAATGTTTGATCTTCACAGAATTGCCCTTTCCCCCGGAAAATGTTGCCTGTATCCTGATGCTTTTAATGGTTTCTCACAGCACGTTGTATGTGTATATTTTTCTCATTTTGTAACCTTTAAGCTACTCAGTTTCTTGACACTTACAACTAAGTTCACATCCAAAAGTGGTTTAGGCTCCTCATTTCCCTCTATGTTTTCTCTACCTGCATCATGAAAGCAATTCAGAACTACACTGAGCAAAACCAGAGCAGACTGGAGAGTCTCTAGGGCACCTGGCTTGGCTTTAAACATGTGATTTTTAGACTTGTAGTCCACAGTAAACTTTCTTAAAAGCAACCACAGGACCCCTGGGAGCCTTTGCCTTGACACTCCTCTGCCGTCTTGTCACTTCAACGCCCAAATTACCCATTAAAATGTGATCTGCCAGATACATCTCTTCTTCTGTCACGAAACAGATCTGCCTCGCTACTGCAATTCCACATTTTGACCACCATTCAAGTACACCTGCCCCAAGCAGACAGACGGCACTTGAGGTCTGTGCTGGTGAGAGCTGGATTCACATCTCTGAACTGCAGGCAGCTGCATAGTCGCTTGGACCCGACTTCTGTTCGCACACCCATTCCCAATCATTCCTGGGAAGCAGCAGCAGGACCAGGGGCAGAGGTCAGCTTGTTTTGGGACGTACCATATTTTGAGCTAATTTTTCTTGATTTTCATAAGTTTCCTGTAGAAAAGCCAGAGGCACTGCTAAGAAAAATGTTTTACTCATATTTGAGGCATTTAGCTAAAAAGTACCAAAATTTATCTTAATAAAAGTGACGGAGAAAAAGATTGCCACCTTGTTTTATGAACTGTATAGGTGGCACACTCAGGAATGGCTGACCCAGTTCCTAGACCTGTGTTCTCCACATTAAAAAATATAGTTTCTGAATCAAATGAGGCATGGAATATTGCGGGAGAAATGGACATGCGGACGATCACGCTGTGATTATGCAATGCCAATTTTATTATGGTGGAGCAAGCCTTTTATAATGCAGGTGAAAATCACATGATACAATCACATGGTATAATTCTTTCTGATTGGACAGTTAGCTTTGCACATGCTCCTTAAGCTCTCTTCTGATTGGATGAGAACTGCCACATCGACATTGTACAAACTTCTTTCTGTGCCCAGACCCACACCCTGAATTGTTTATCTTCCTGGGTTCTTCCTCATTCTTTCAGGGTCGTCTCCTCATCACATCCTCGTCGAAGCTGGGGCTTTGCCAGTCTTGCTCATATGCAGGATTGCTCACATGCCGATTTCCTCACAGGAAATCCTTCCGAATCCCCACAGAATATCTCCATGCTGTACTGCTTAGATTCAGCCCCAGAAACCTAACATGGGATCTAAGTTGTGCACGTCTTTCTATGTTATGCTGCATACAGATAATTTTAGCATAGAGGAGAAAAGTCCGTCAAATTATAGCTGATTAAATATTTCAAAATTTCGGATTTTTTCAAAATTACCAGGTTTCATTATCAGTTTTAAAATCAGCCTACCGAGTCTGGCATTTTTCTTATTCTCCAATGCTGGTAATGTTGATATGTCTAATAAAGCATTTTTTATTCATTTCTCCCTCAAAGCAGCTTGCTTGCTGGACCTCCAAGCCACACAAACAATAACCAAAACCTAACAGGACTGGAGCAAAGGAGATAATGATTAGGTCTGCCATGCTAAGGAAAAATAATTATCATGCAGTTTACATAATGCCTCCATTTGCATCTCATTTTCAGCTGTCTTACTGAGCACAATATAAAGTACAGTGAGGAATAGGGGGAAAGCTCCAAGGGTTTTTCTAACTTAACTCCGATAACTGACATATTCTCAAGACAAAAGAGGAACCTATGATTGAGCCAGGATGACCACCATCGCTTATGTCACAGCTCATGGAAAGCTCCTTCCTGGCCTATCTGAACTGAGATCCTAGTCCATATTGTTGAAGAACATATACAAGTTTCGGGCGAATCTTTCTTATCTCATCACTGCTTGTGTAATACTTTCATGCCATTCCTTCTCCCAGAAGCTATGAGATACACTTGTCTGGTAATGCATCTGTCTGTGTCCTGTAATGACAATTTCTGGTCTGACTCTCTACTCCATTACCTCGCATCTAGTCTGGTGTAACTCTGCTGGAATTGCTCAGGAGAAACACTGTTATAATGGAGAAAAGGGCTTGTGGTGCTCTGTGGTGGAAGAAGTATAACAATCCACAGTGTCACAGAATCATAGAATGGTTTGGGTTGGAAGGGACCTTAAAGATCACCCAGTCCCAACCCCCCTGCCACGGGCAGGGGCACTTTCCACTAGACCAGGTGAGCCAAAACCCTGTTCAACCTGGCCTTGAACACTTTCAGGGAGGGGACATCCACAACCTCTCTGAGCAACCTGTGCCAGTGTCTCACCACCCTCATAGGGAAGAATTTCTTCTTTAATCCTTGTTGATAATTCAATAGCATTTTGCCTGAGAGAGAAAATTGGTTGTGAGCAGAGAGGGAGGAAGAGGACTATATGTGGTCATTCAAAGGTTTTGTGGCAAGAGAGACTGGAGCAGCAACCACCAAATTGTGAAAGTCCATGCACAGAACAGTCAACCACAGTCTCTCTCTTTTGCAAGGAGAAGGAAAACTCCTGTCTTTGGCAATGGCAGTACCAAGGAGCGGCTGGGTTTCTGCTCCGTTTTTGAGACTGCAGCAGTCTCTGCACCTCACTAGTTTTGACTGTCTATATCTTCTAAAATAGGGCTGAGCCTCACCTCATGCAAGCTCGTAATGCAGAAATGAGTGTCTCACCTCAGGCTGTATTTTGGCCCCATGTAGATTTTATTTTTTTTTGGAGGGGGAGAATGCTTTAAGACCAGAGAGCTGTTTGTGATAACTATCCTAAACTAAAATTATACCCCAAATGATAGTGAAGTTTAATTTTTTTATCAGGCTACAAGCAGACATGATAAATACTTCTCTGTTCCTGCAAACCCAGGGGACAATTTAAACTGTATCTCCCTGGGCATTCACATGACATGTTTAAGTTACCAGACTTGAAGTCATTCTTTTTACAAATAAGGAGATCAAAACATGGCTGTGCAGACACCAGTGTAAGGAAAAAAGAGGGATAATTGGCATCAGAATTTGGATAAAAAGCAGAAACCACCCACAAGAAGACCCCTGTTAGATACCTGCTTTTATTCAGAAGATTATGGAAAAAGTCTTTATTGATTCTGCCTTTCAGACAAATTACTCTCATCTTAAAGAGGGTGTTTTCAGAAGTGAATTGCCTTTTTGGCAGCCATTTCCATTGGAACTGCTGCTGCAGGCACAAAGCAGTAAGTATCCCAAGGCTGACTCCTAGGCAATGGTGTGGGTCCCATTATCAACTGTCTATAGTGTGTATGGATCTGAACTGTCTACCATCCATCCAGCCAGATGTTTGTTCATGGTCCTGACTCCACAGCAGACTTTGTCCATCCAGGCGACATGCTGTGGCGCACAATAATGTACACTCAGGGGTGTACGTTACTTACATGAGTACATTACTTACACATAGTGTGAGTAAGTGTATGTGGTAATGTATACTTAAGGAAGTACATTGCTCAGCATTGTACATTCTCATTGCTGAGAAGCAGTGCTGGAGGAAAAGGCCTTTATGTTTCTCACCTAATGTACTTAACGACATCAATCTGCGACCACTGTGAAACAGCTGGATGTTGTTGCCATAACAGAAGATAGGACTATTAAAGGCTTCTAAAGATGAATTCTGGGGCATTTAGTTCACTTGGTGGCTCTCCAGTTGCCTTTGCAGCATTGTCTCACCTGTCTTACGCTCTCCTGTGCTGGATGCTGCAGTGGCAGTGGCTACAGTGCCGGTGGGGATTCACTCACGCCAAGACCTAGATGCAGTAGAAGGAAGAGAGGAAGACCTGGTGAGATGGGCAGAGAGACTGCTAGACAGAGCAAAAATATGTGTAAGTACACAGCATCTCACCTGAGGTGTCATCCACAGCGGGCAGCGTGGTCTGCAACAAATGCAGCTGCTTCCTCCGGCCCCAGCCCTGCTGCTCCTGCCTGTGCTGTCAGCTCAGGAGCAGTGACCTGTTCAGGGCTGACCACTCACAAAATCTCAGAAACATGCTGGATCTTTTGGGGTGATGAACTGTTGGCACATGAGCCCTGCTCCAGACTTACTGAGAAAGAGTTACCAGAATTCTGAGAAACAAACAGAGCACCGATGGCAGCGGTCTCAGAAACACTGGGAAGAGGAGATCAAAATGCCTAATGCTGGGGCCACAGCACTTCCACAGTGTGACCTGAATCCCTGGAAAAAACATGAACATCAATAACTTCCCGTGGGTATTAATTGCCACAAGACCATGACTTGCCATGCTTGATCCATGCCTGGAAATAACACTTTATTTTCTGCTGTTTAGTCTTCTTAAAGCACAAGAGTTTAAGCTAGTGAAGGTTTTCAGAGATCACACAATGCATTTATACAACCATTAAAAAGATACCAGGGAGCTAGTAGCTCACCACTTACTCTGCGCGCAGCTTTGCACAGGCATCTAAACTGTAAGGAAGCCAAGAAGCAACAGATTTACTCAAGAAAAAATATAGAGAGAAGTCAAAAGAATATGAATAATAACCTAAAGGAAATACTGGTGCAGCAGTTTTTCAGAGTTCAGGGAGAATTTCTGTTTGAAATCAAAACACATCAGTTCTCAACAGTTAAATAACTTATTCTTTTCTCAATGTACATCTCAGTTAGCAACCAAATGTTTTAAAATATATTTTTGAGTATGGATTGTCCATAGAAGGAAGGGAATTTTAATGGATGAGGGGAAAATACAACAAAACCTTTGAGTTTACCTTCTTTTGGTCTATTTCTTTACTATTGTCTAGTCCTTCTACTAACTGTCGAACTTTCTAAATGGCATTTCTACTGTTAATCTTAACAGATTAATCTCTGATTACATACTCACTGTCATTTCACTTAGGAAATGCTGCCTAACTGCTTCTTTATTTAGCACTTGCTTATTCGAGCTTTATAGCTACTCAGGCTTCTGCATACACTTGTCTCATTGAGATTCTGCTGCATTTCCTACTTTCTCAGGACACATCAAGTCATCGTACTTTCTCTGGTTTTTGCAAACTTCTATTATCTTCTGGTCCCTGTATCTCTCTCATTGCCATATGTTTTATTCTCGTCTTTGTTGTATGAGCCATTCCAGAGTTGGGTGTGAAGAACTGCAGTCAGTCTTCCAAATGTGGCCTCACCAGCTTGAGCAAAGCCAATTTCCAAATCTCATAGTTGATAAATGTATATATGCATATTGGAATGTTGTTGATTTTATTTTAACAGATGTTAAGCATTCTGCCAGGGAACTTACACTTTATCCACCACTACCTGTCATTCTTACCTGAAATTTAACAGCATATGGAAACAATGCTGTCTGTGTAATACAGCTCAGTAAAAGAAATTAAAAAAGCAGAATAGCTAGCAAGACTGGTTATATTCTCATTTGGTTAAAAAAAGAAAAATATAAAACCCCCAAACTTTCTTTTTGGATCTGAAAAGTGCTTTGTGGCCCATGTACACAATATATGACAGTGCTTTCATTCAGAACATATTGCTCTGAATTGACTGAGAATTAATTCCTGCCATAGAGCTTAGAAAAAATTTCTCCAGGTTTTGATATACAAAAGGATCTAAAGATTACATGGCATTCTTCTTAACCAGGACACTCTTCAATTTTATTGTAAATATTTCAATATATTCTGAATGTATAAACATAATCACATGACAGTTTTAATCAGACTGGCTTGAGTAACAGTTCAGTAGCAGTGCAGCAATGGACATGGGCTTCAACACCATCCCAGGTATCAACTGAGAGCCTCTGAAATCACAGGCTTTTGTGTAATAGTATTGTAGCAATAATCAGTTGTAAACTGGTACACTAAGGAAGACTGTTTTGGTACATAAGCATCTCAAACACTACCATGAGAAACTGATCGTCTCAGTATTGATTTTGATGATTGGCTGGTAGTCTTCCATTTGGGACAATATTTAAAATTAAAATGTTGAAAGGAAAAGCCAGCTGAGAAGAACAAGAGTTTTTCACATGCACATGTAAAAATAAGAAAGAATGAAAAAATATGCTTCACATTTCCCTGTAGGTATTTAAAAAGATTTTAATCCTGGTTTCAGTTCTATTTTTAGTTTAAAAATCTGTTTCAAAATAAGAACAAGTTGAAAACAAAGGCTAATAACTTTATCTTACTTGTATAATACAGAATATTTAGAGCTGGATTCCGTATTTATACCCAAGTCTTTCCACATAAAAAGAGCAGGTCTAAAAATCAAGGAGGTCAGTCCCACCATGTCTTACTAGGTGGTTTTTGTAAACCATGCTTTTTGACACCATACTTTAAACGCTTTCAGTGTGTATAATTACGTGACATTATTTGGCATTTGTGCAGGTATGGAAAGGCTTTTTGTGAGATAGAAAATTTAAAGAAGTATCCCAAAAACTTCCTGTGAGTTTCCAGCAATTGCCAGTAGCTAATCATCCTTTGAACCTCTTCTCATGCAGGCCAAGTGAGATGACGCAGCAGTGAGATCCTTGTTCCCCGCTTCTCCAGGAAACTATAATTTCTTGGAGCACACTTGGGCTACCAGTCTGGGTGGCTGCCATCAGGCAGCCCTGAAGATCTGCACCCTCTCCCTTGCTGTTAGTGATTTCAGGTAAACCAATATTTTTCTATAGAATGCAAACCAATATCTGTCAATGTTTTGAAAAAAAATCTGTTACAATGCAGACAGAGTCATGACGCTATCAAAATGCCATAAAGGTCAGCTTTCTTAAGAAGGAGAAAACCGCAGCATATAGGAAATCACTACCACACTGTTTCACAAACAATTATGTAGTTGGCCTTCTTTGCATAATAAACAAAAAGTATAATTCAGAACTCCTATTGTTGTCCATGCAAACCCTTCAACAAAGAGGATGATGGTAACACCCCAAATTTTCCCTTTTCCCTAAAAAAGACCTGGGAAAGTGTTGTTAAGACCTTCTGCAACAAGTGAGAGTGAAAATTAAAGGACACAACAGACAACGGAACTCTGGTGTGGAGAAAATGACAGTAACAACACTGGGAATATGTGAAGCAAAAGGAAGAATGGGCAAAATCATGCTACAGAAATGTTTATAGTGGGCATGAAGGCATGTAGAAAATAATGGCAATCAAAGAAAAGGACCCAAATATCCCAGTAAACCCAGCATGTTAAAACAGGTTGTGAAAGTGGTAGTGTGTTATTTATGCATATTTCTGATATTGTCTTTACCATCAGTTGTCTACAGATCCACAGAAACTGATGGAAAGAGACACTGAGCAGAGCAGTTGTATCCTCCTGACACCCCAGTCTAATGCTGCCATCCTTAACTGCACTGACTTGGAATTTAGGTGATCACACCTCTCTGCCCTGTCTTAAAACAAAGCTTCTAAAGGTGCTATGTCATCATTTAAAGAAACAGCAAGGAGAGTTCTAATTAGGTGTCAATATTCATTAATACATGAATGGGTGACACTGTGATTCAAAAGAAAAAATAAAAGATAGCTTGGAAACACTTTAAAACAGTTGATTACAATCTATAAAACACATTAATGATCATAATTTTTGAGTGATGATACATCTATTTCTAATAACCTTAGAAAGTTCATAGTAGGTAATATTTTGGCAGTCTTAAATATGCAGTCCAAATGCAATTACCAGTTGGTGGCTAAATTCAAAGTTGCTGCTGCAAGTCATCACAGTTTATGAAGTGAAACAATTCCTACAGTTCTCATTTCACAGTACAAGATATATAATATTAATTTCCTTAACATGCTTAAGATATATAATATTAAATTCCTTAACATGCTTTTGGATTATCCCTTAATATATGTCTTTTAATTTAAAACTTATTAAAAAACAGTGGAGAAGGGAAAGAAAGTGAGAGATAATCCACCAGTTGGATTATCCAAGATTTCAGCATCTTCATCCTGAGACAAATATAATAAAATTGAAACAGTGAAACTACACTGATACAAACTGAGTGCACAAAAAGGTCAAAGAGCATTTGCCTTTTGAATCAAGCAGTTTTAAATCTGATCTTGATCTTTTACTTCTTTTAGAAGAATTTAAATATTTAATGAAAAAAACCTGATGATCTCATTGAAAAAGTGTCCCTAATCAAACATATTGTCTAATAGTGTCTGACTATTAACCATCTTTCTATGATTAATTTATGAAATAGCTTTATTCCTTTTGCTGTACATTCATGTGTTTTAAGGAAAGTATCCTCTGAAGACTAGTTTCATGTTGCACTAGAGCAACATGTAGGAGACAGAAACTAGAAGAGACACTTAAAGCAATAAGAAAATTGAAACAAGAGCTCTGTTCCATAAGTAGTAACGAAATGTATAATTTATGAAAAAAATTAAGATACCATAAAACCAAATATAAATGCATCTGTGTATCTCTGTAGATATTTATGTGTTACTGAGCACTGTACATATCTATCCTTATATATGTATAGACACACATACACACATATATTATAAAATAAATAGGCACAATGAAAAAAAAAATTACATTTGATATCATGATGGACATATGCAGTGTGCCTTACACCTGCATAAATAAAATTATATTTTGCATATATATACATTACATAATTTAATGCAAATATGTTCACTCAAAATTATTTTTAAATTCTGTATAAATTGTATTTTGTACCCTCTTTGATTTTTTGCGATTAACTTCAAATGAAGAAGTAAGGAGGATTTGTTTGTAAAATGAATGTTCTTCCACATTTTCTTTCTCAGACAGAAAAAAAAAAGGAGGAATTGCAAAAGGAAGCCACTCCAAATGTTATTTATCTTTTCTTCTATTAATTGGTCAAAGAAGAACATAGGAGAAAGAAAGAAAAAAAGTAGTTGAATGAAAGAAAACAAAAAGAAGAAATCAGAGGATTTTCTTCATTAAGGAGAACACCTCTCACTTATCCTTTTCACTTTGTTCCCTAAAAAAGGGAAATAATATCAGCAGTGATTAGTGGTTTGGAGTGAGATGTCCTGTGTGTCCCTAGGAGGGTTGACTGAGTCCCAACCAAACAGCCCGCTTAGGGAGAAAAGAGAGCTGGGAAAAGGAAGGGCTCTGGTTTGTAATGATGTGTTAGGGCTGGAGGTGGAGCAGAAACATTGAACCACCAGGCATGGTAGGACACACGTGTGTCTCATGCCAGCTCTGCTCTGGCTGTGCCAGATGACAGCTCCTGGCAAACCTGAATGAGCTCATCCTTTTCTCCTCCCAGGCCAAGCTACCTGCCGACCTGTGTGGAGTCAGAGCAAGTACAAGGCATCTGTGAGGAGCAGCTGGTGCACCAGGGTCTCAGATCCTCACTCCCCATGCTGCAGCTTGTCCCATGCTCTGAGACACGAAGGCAGAGGAGATGCCACCAGCATCATGAGCCAATGCCACTGACATCCATGGATCACGCAGCTGATCCAAGGACCAGTCAAGCTCCTCAACTGTAAAATACATTGATCTCTCTTATAATGCCCGTGACCTGAGGTGTATGAACTCACCCATGTCAAACACACTGTCAAGTCATAAGCATGCATGGTGCCAATAAGAGAAAAACAAAAATGTTCTGCAGAATTTAGGGTGATCATTTCAGATGTGCAACAAAAGATTGTTAAGAAAAACCCCCACGATGCTAGAAGCTTAATGCTCTAGGGTATATTTTCCTGAATGTTTGTCTCACTCCTCTTGATTTACTTGCAATGTTTTTCCCCAGGAACTGTAGTGCAAGGCAAGAACATATTTCTTTAATCTCACATGTTGACCTGTCCAAATAGCAGCTTTTCTAGGGCCAACTCAAGAGAGCACTTAATTCCAGACAAAAGCCTCGTTAACAAAAGAAACTGAAAGCAACTGAGAAATGTTTGTTTAGAAGGTGTGTTTTCGAGAAGTATTTTATACTCTTTCATCATTACTCTTCCATCTACGTATTATTAAAAAAAATCATTATATCCAGATTTTCTGTTGCCAACTAACTCATAGTTTTCAACAACTGCAACAGGACAGCAAATACAGCAGTTAACAAGAAATCCTTCTGTTTTTTCTACTTGCACAAAAATTTTGCTTTAACAATAAGTGGGTGAGCACCAGTGACTGCAAGCTCTGTTAGGCCACACGTGCCCAAGCAGGAAGTCATCACCTGCTTCAATGTCAACAGCATCTCCCATGGCCTCCGATGGCCTGTGGGCTGAACTAGGGTCCATTACTGTCACACAGATGTCTCACAGAAACTGACTGAAAAGGAACAGCAAAACATGATGGTGAAGTTGCTCCTAGACCCAAGCTTGGGGTGAAAAGGTGTGTGCTTAATGCGGTGGTTTAGTTTGGTCTCTGGTGGAAAACCATGTGCTAGCCTGGTTAGTCTGACTGTTGCGGTTCCCTAAACCCTGAAGTACTGTTTCTTCTTCTGTGCCAGGCCCTGAACTGCTTCCCCACTGCTGCAGAAAGCCATCCAGATACAGGGATGCTCTCACCACTAAGTCAGGATCCCTAAGGCTCTGTCCTCAGAATGAAGTTGGTCCTCCAGGTCTGACACACAGTTTGGGAACTGACACCTGAAGGTCTCTGCAAACACCCTGAGGGATGAATGAAAAAAACCAGACACTTCCCAGAGGTGGCTCAGAGGTTGGAGGATCTTCCTGCAAGGGTAATCCAAGGTTCATCATTTATCATGTCTTTTTTTCCCATCAGACACCAGGTTCCCTCTGAAAACATTTTTCATTGCAATCTGTTTGCCAGCTCTTAAGCTCCCATTTCACATTAATTGTCCCCAAAATTTTAAGAGTTTATTTCCTGTTGCGTACCATCTTGCATCACTGCTGGAAAGAAGAAAGAAATGGATGATTAGTCATCTTCTTGGCAATTCAGGAGACCTGATGAATGTTAGCTCATGTTGTAGTGAATATGGAAGAAAGAGTAATGTGCTGAGTTTTAATTTGAAAGCAAATCTTGAATAAATAAATTTAAAAGTGCAGATTACATAAGCACAATGGATAAAAAGTCTGTTAGTGAGCTCCAAAGAGTCCTTTTTAAGTAGTAAAATAAAGTAAAGAAAATGTAACAGCATCTCAGAGCAAATGACAATTTTAGCCTTTATCAGCAAGGTTTAATTTAAGGGTGTTGGTCTTGCAACCTCTGCCACTTGTTCAGGGGAACTAGTGAATTCTAGCTAAGAGAATAGTGACAAAAAGAAACTACATCTCTGTAAGAGACACAGAGAAAATGCACCTCATCTTCAACATGCTATTGACTAAAACCCATACAAACAAATTTTAGAAGAAATATTATGTGATTACATGTCCAGAGAAGTACAGATCTGCAGTACCTTTAGTATGACAAGCTTGTGAGAGAACATCCATTTTGTCGTGAGGAGTCATGTCATCTCATGTCTTATGAGGAGTGGCTGAGGGAACTAGGGTTGTTTAGTCTGGAGAAGAGGAGGCTGAGGGGAGACCTCATCGTCCTCTACAGCTACCTGAAAGGAGGGTGCAGAGAGCTGGGGATGAGTTTCTTTAATGAAGCAAGAAGTGATAGGACAAGAGGGAATGGCCTCAAGTTGCGCCATGGAAGGTTTAGACTAGATATTAGGAAGTATTTCTTTCCAGAAGGGGTTGTTAGGTGTTGGAATGGGCTGCCCAGGGAGGTGGTGGAGTCCCCATCCCTGGAGGTGTTTAAGAGTCAGGTTGACATAGCGCTGAGGGATCTGGTGTAGTTGGGATCTGTCAGTGCTAGGTTAATGGTTGGACTGGATGATCTACAAGGTCTTTTCCAACCTAGATGATTCTGTGATTCTTTCTGGAGCTTTAGAAGGAACAAAAGCTGACAATAGCTGTATGAAAATCATAAGATATTTGTATTTGTAAATTTCTATTATTCTCAGAAATAACAGAATTAATAAATCTCAGTTAGAAAGGTCATTTGGACTCCATTATGGATTAATATACTACCATTATTTGAATTCATGAATTGCAAAAATGCACCAGCAAATATATAGATATGTACACACACATATACAAGTGTATTATTTTTTCCATTTTGGAAAAATAAATCAAAATCAGGGAAATTGGATATTTTTAAGTTTTTCTCAATAAATTTGTTCTTAGCTGGGGACCTTGCTATGCCAAATCGCAGTCTGAAGCAAATTGTCATGGTTTAGAAAAAGTTATAAATCCCTAAAATTATGGTTTCGCAATGGAAACTGTGACAGACTCTTAAATACAGCAGCAGGAACAAGAAATTTTATAATATAGATTAATATATCTCCTTGGAAAACACAATTGCAAAGCAATTAAGCATGAATCTCTCTACCTACCAACTTTTTTTTTTCCCTCTCAGGAGAATGTTGAGAGCAGTATTTAGCTAGGAAAGAATCATGCTGGCTGTGCAGCACAGTAGAATATCGTGTGTCCTTGCAAAGCTGGTTCCACTGGCTTTGAGGCACTGGGCTGTGACAGTGCTGTCCCCAACATTTTGCAGATGAAAGCTGACTGCCCTACAGGGCTGCTGAGCGATCAGTTTTCAACAGCCTTTCGGCCAGTGCTCGTGGCATCTGGAGCATTTACTCTCTGTCATCAAGCTGTGGAGCACAGGACCCGTCACCCTGGTTTTTTTGGACCACAGTGTGGCTATCGGTAGGTCAGACAAACCTCTGTCCCTCCCCTCACCCAAATGGCTCACACTGACCAAACTACTGGGCTAAAACTCAGGTGCCAGAAGTATATCCTGGGTGGTGTGTTCCAGAATTTCATTATTCTTGCTTTTTTGAGTCCAGAGAATATGAAAGGCACAGAGGTCACCTTAATATTGGACTGATACAATCCAGTCAGGGTACGACTGAGCAGACTTAATAATTGAGCTTCACTGGGTTTTGTGGATCCAAAAAGCCAGCACGGACTGCAGCTCTCCCTGGAACCTATTTCTTTTTGTCCATGGCATGCTCACATCTCTTGCTGGCTATTTCTGAGCGCCTCAAAAAGCCACCAGCATGGAAACTCCAGTGTTACCATTTATATTTTCTCTGGAAGCTTGGCAGGGTTAGTACCCTGACTATTCATGTTGAAAATTCAATGGCAGGGCTGGTGTCCTGCTCCATCCTGTGCAGCTCTGTTGGGCCAACACCTGTGCAGCTCCTGTATCCTGACCAATCCTATAAAAGTTCTGCACATAATCAGGCCTTGGGCCAGCTCTATAATTCGATCAGAAAAAAGGTTTGCATTCTGACTATGTCTTTGCAGGGGGTGTATCACTAAGAAACTAAACAGAAATATGCCTCTTATTTTTTTGTTGATAATAGGGATGAGGTGGAGAACATACCAACAGAGGACTAGTTGCTAGCAGTGCAGAACTCTGTGCATCCCATCCTTTTACTCTCTCCCTCCTCTCCCTGCTTCTGTGCACCACTTGCTGCTCCTGTCACACATTTCCATGCTGAGCTTGAAACCCGACTTGGCCCGAGATGTGGATATAGGCTGAAACTTCTGATTATAGCTCCTATTCCTCTTCTTTCTTACCTTGCCATACTCATTGGGTTGGACTGCACATCCACAATCCCTAAAAATTCTATTTCCCACCTTTTGCAAAAGCTGCAATGGGCTTCAAGTTGGAGTTCAGTTCACCCCCACTGACCATCAGTTCGTTGCACAGAACAAGGCAAGCTGTTCCCAGGAAGCGTTTTATCTGAAATCTCCTACAAGTTACGGCTCTCCTGTTCATCTGTGCAGATTCAGTATAGATGTACAGACTCACAAGAACACTTCCCTGGCAACAACACGTATGCTGCCTCTTTTTTTGTATACAGTAATTCAACTCTGTAAAGTACCAATAATAAGAATAATACTGGCTTTTATACAGAAATTGACAGATTGTATATACTCTAACAGAAAATAAGGTTTTGTTTCTGACCTCCTTATGCTTCCATTTTGCTGTAATAAAAGCAAAACCAGCCTTAGACTGGTTAGTCTTAGATATGTTTATCTCTTTAAAAAGAGTTGAATATCTTGTGTTTAAACAATGCTTGCTTTTTAACTAGCCAATGAAATATCAAAGTCCCTACTCAAGAACAGCTTTTCCCCTATAAATACATAAGTTTTGAGGTAACTGTCACCCTCTGAAAAGCCTGTGAGGCTGGAAAACCTTCTTACTTACTTGGAGCTGTTCTCATTCAGACTAAAACTAAGTTAATTTGTGCATTTTTGCTGAACAGTGACAAAAACCTCTGAGCAGGTCAGTTATGTCTTAGGGATAAAATGTCATATATTTTTTTAAAAGACAGACTATAGCACAAAAGTTTTAATTTCCCCAACCACTAGCAACACATGGTGACAGGAACAAATCAGACACCCCTTACTTTTTAAAAAATAAAGTTGATCATGTAATACCAGACAGAGTCTGTGCCGGTGTTAAAAGACAGATTCCCTCTAAATCTGGTGAAAAAATAGGAACACAGTGTCTCAGACTGTCTCTGACAAAATCAGGGCCTATGGAAGCTACAAAGGCATACAAAATTCCCTGAATTGTAACTGTTTTATTAGTGTTAATCTGGATATTTATACAAAATACATAAAAATAAATGTTTTCTTCCTTTACAGAGAGCTTACATGTGCGACAGCAGATTTTCAAGTGCTGTATTGAAAAGGGATCTATGAGGAGGATGGGGGAAGTGGGATTTATTCCTGAGTCTGGATATGAAATCACTCAGGTTGTATTATATTATTGTAGATGTCAGGAAAGCTAAGGAAGATCATTCACCACTCTTCTTCTAATCTAAAATAAATAAATAAATAAAGGAAGGTAACTCTGCTTTTACAGTTCAGAATATGAAATAGATTTTCATAGAATCATAGAATCATTCAGGTTGGAAAAGCCCCTGGGGATCATCGAGTCCAACCATCAGCCCTACTCTACAATGTTCTCCGCTACACCATATCCCCCAGCATCTCATCTAAACAACCTTTAAACACATCCAGGGATGGTGACTCCAACACCTCCCTGGGCAGCCTATTCCACTGTCTGACCACTCTTTCTACAAAAAATGTTTTCCTAATGTTCAGTCTAAACCTCCCGTGTTGCAGTTTAAAGTCCTTCCCCCTTGTTCTGTCACTAATCACCTGTGAGAAGAGACCAGCACCAACCTCTCCACAATGTCCTTTCAGGTAGTTGTAGAGAGTGATGAGGTCTCCCCTCAGCCTTCTCTTCCTCAAAATAAACAGTCCCACCTCCCTCAATCTCTCCTCATAGGATTTGTTCTCCAGGCCCTTCACCAGCTTTGTTGCCCTCCTCTGCACTCGCTCCAGCACCTCGATATCTCTCTCGTATTGAGGTGCCCAAAACTGACACAATACTCCAGGTGTGGCCTCATCCGTGCAGAGTACAGGGGGACTATCAGCTCCCTACTTCTGCTGGTCACACTATTTCTAATACAAGCCAGGATGCTGTTGGCTTTCTTGGCCACCTGGGCACACTGCCGGCTCATGTTCAGCTGCTTGTCAATTAGAACCCCCAGATCCTTCTCTTCCACACAGCTCTCCAGCCACACCTCCCCAAGGCTGTGGCCATGCAGTGGGTTGTTGTGGCCCAAGTGCAGGACCTGGCACTTGGCCTTGTTGAAGCTCATCCCATTAATGTTGGCCCACCAATCCAATCTATCCAAGTGTCTCTGTAGTGCCTCCTTATCTTCATGCAAATCGACATTCCCTGCTTTTTTTTCCCAACATTTTATATCCCTGCTTATATTTTTAAAATTCAAAATTATCATTTTGCTTTTTTCTTTTATGAAAACTTTTAATAAATGCTAATAGAAATACCGTAAAAAAATATATATATACAAGTGGTTAAAATGTTTAATAAAAAACATTGCAGTAAAAATTATTTCTACAGCCTTTTTCCAGAGGTTTCTTCTGTGAGCGAAACTATGTGTTTGCAAGAAAACCTATGTTAAAAGTTCCTGGGTATCATTCATTTATTGGTTATGGTGATACTTCTGGTGCTCTGCAGAGCTGGAATGGCATCTACAGAGGTTGTGCTGTATTCCTACTGAAACCTATATGCTCCTGTGAAAAAAGTTGCTAGTTATGGTGTCACACGTGTTGATATCTCAAGCCACTCGTAGTCTGAACTGACAGAGTCACGTAGGAAAATGTTTCCATGCTTTCCCACAGCACTACAGCCCTGCACAGGGTTAAGAACAACTCCAGGGTATATGATGCTCACACATCATATGACATTCAATGTCTTAACACCAAATGCATGGAACCCAACTGTTCTGTGTAAGGAAGGGCAATAAACTGCTAGGATTTGAGCCAAAATGGAAATTTCTCTGACTTCCAGCAGACTTGGCTTATGAATTTCTGAAGGCTCTGCCAAAAACCACTCCTGGGCTCTGCAGGACTCCCAGAGATCTCCGTTCACCTCCAGCTGCTGCACAAGCACTGTGATGGTGTGTATGAAATGAGCCTTATCTGCACCAGTCAGCCCAGTTAGTTTAACAGTGCTGGTGACAGTCAAGTCCTATGGACTCACCAGTAATACTCTCACCTCAGTAAGCCTCAGCATAAGGCTCCCAGTTACAGTTTGCCCCTGATCCCTCAGAGATGTTCTTCAGTAAGTGCCAAGTTGTCATCAAAAACCTGTGTTCTCAGATTTATCAAATGATAATATGAATGAGTAAATAAATAATCAGATAAGCAGAAGACACATAGAGTCTGATGATGCTGTCTTTTTGTCATCATTCCTGATGAAGAAATGACAGGAAGTACTACAAGATTGGAGAACAGGTTTGCAGTTGTTAGGAGTTCTAACATAACACACTGACAAGGACTTTGTCTGAAAAGTTTAATTAATTCAAGAATTATTTAATCTACAGACTATTGGAAGTAGTTGAAACCCTGAAGTGTAATAAATTCAGTGGATTGCGGATACACATTAAACACTCCATACTTCTTTACATAAAACTTACTAGCTAAAAGAGTAGAGATAAAAAAAAAAAAAAAAAAAAAAAGCCTAACATTATATATTCACTTTTTAGGCAGTGAAAATAAAAGAATTTCCACCTGAGCCAATCTGTTCCCAACAAGATTCAGTTCCTGTAAGCATGGGTACTGTATGGGAATATGTGTGACAATTATCTTCATTACTCACTGTAGGTGCAATACCAGAAATTTAAAACACTGATCACTGTTGGCATCAAAGGCTACATGTCACCTGTGCCGTCATGCCCAAAGAGGACAAGCCACTGAGGAATCACACTGAATCTTCTAAACCATATTGATAACACACTGGGAAATAAGAAACACATACCTGAGTCTAGAATTGAGAGATTAACTCGCACCATGAGCCATGCCTGTGTTTTGCAGGAAATGTGTGTCCAGAAATTTAGATAAGAGCAGGTTATATGTGTAGCCATCAGTACATTATTTTAATTATTGCAAATACTTAAGGTGAAAACTCTGCACCACTGCTGTGTTGTTCTGTAGGTTGGTTGTGCTGTGCTGCCCAGACTCCTTACAGTATTTCTTCCTGCTCCTGGATGCATGTTAGGTCAGGAGTCTGCAGCTACTTCATCAGCACAAGCTTTCCAAAACAATAATTCAGCCTCACAGTTCCAAGGGGAAAACAACAAAGTGTGCTTTAGAAAGGCTGTCTCAATCCTTTGAAATCATGGGAATCTCTGCAGAAATCACACCAGGTGTAATGCTGGGTGTAGACGAACTGTTGCCTGCTGCTGTGAAAAGCCTTTGCCTCCAGCTGCCTTAGGGCCAGAAACGAATACCAAACCTTGAGGTTGCTGAATATAACCATGCTCTACAGCTCTGGTTTTGTTTGTAGGCCGCTTTTCAAATACATGGGATAATGGACTTACATAGAAAGATATGCAAAAGTGGTTTTTTAAAAGGGTTAGTTTTTTTTCCCCAAGAAAAACAGTGATATATTTGTCTTTCTCAGCTGTAAGAGAGAAACATGTTTCTCCAATTCCTTTTTGTTTTGTTTTGGTTTTTTTTTTTTAATTATTTGGCAATCGTAAATAATGGAAATAGCTCTTTTATAAACATTTGGTCTGTAGTTGTCTTCAGGAAACAAACAAGCAAACAATTAAGTGAAAGCCTCAGGAAACTATAGTCTGGGTTAGGATGGGGGAACTAAAAATGTTTTTTTCAGAATTCTGGATATTCTTGGATGTGGAATAAATTTCAAGAGTACCTGATGTGATAAGACCCTGTACCTCTTAAAAAATAGGCCAGACATCTGTAGGTATGCCAGTGCTCACAAGCTAAGGGTCTGGACACAGAAAGCTTCAAAAAGGCTCTGAAAATTAAGTGTGGAAGGAAGACAAAATCGGCAGGGGTGCTCACAGCAATACTCTTTTATTATCCCTATTGTTCTACATTATATCACGAACAAGATATTATGCATTCTTCTTGTGTGCATGCAAAAAAGGTTTAAATTCATTACATACTTGGGAAACTACCAGTCTATATGAATGTGGTTTTGTGTGTGTATAAAAAGGCTGAACATCTGTTCCTATGGCATAATAAATGAAATTGCTCCTCCTAGGCCCATGATCTTCCTTCCAGCTTCAACCAGTGCACATGAAAGTATTAAAACCATGGATGCTGTTCCATCTAAAACAAGGGAGTATTTCCATTCATAATCACAGTATATAGCAAGATGGGAAAGGATGCCCTACTAAAAGAGAGGCAATACATTTGTAAATGCAAATCTGTTTATGCCACCACTTGAGCAGAGTTACTCCTGCTTGTATGGGGACCAGAATGTACAAGAAGCCACATATGTTTTCTTGCTTCACAAAGAGATGTGTCTGTTAGGGCTCCATGGGACTCTCTGAGGCCATACTGCTTATTTCTAAATTCCAGCTTGATTTTGCTCTGCAGAGTCTGAACAGAAGCTGAGTGTGAGAGGCAAATCTCACTGCAGAAAGGAAAGGCCATGCCCAGAGTGGAAAGGTTCCTGTTGGACATGCAGAGATGCATATTTCTTCAAGATGGTGGAAGAAGTGAAATCAGAAGTACAAACATTCTTATCTGAGAAAGTTGTGCAAAGTTCTTACTTTATTGGAAGAATAATGAAGGGTGACCAATTTTCATAAAATACCACCATCCAGCAACATGATTTCCCATTGGTTCCAGTTACCAAATGCAAAAGAATACACTTCTAGACCACCTGCAAACAGCAACGTCTGACTTCTAGACACACTTTGACACCAAGGATCAGTTTGCCTATTTAGAAAGATGATGACCACCAGGGCAACATGAGCACAATTTAGCCTTAAAAAATTTCTCTTGCTAGGAAAAAGGAGGACTTTAGACCAGTCATAGCATAGAGAGAGAGAGGATATGTGTGAGATGGTTAATTTTTATTAGTGGATCCTTGAATATGATTGTCTAAATATAGGGAAAGTAGGAAAAGTATCCTTATCATCAAGGTAAAAAAAATATATTGTCCAGTTAAGAAATAACACAGCTGACTTGCGCATTTGTGACTACTGGCTGCAAGTGTCAGTCCCTGCTGCACAGGCAGAGAAAGAAAAATTAAAGACTATAAGAGGGAAGATGTTTAGTTGCTTCCAGAATCTCTGTGCTGGCACACAGCCATGCAGAGAAGAGGCAACATGCCGTGCATCTGATCTTTTGCATCCCAAACTACTACACAGATAACCCCAGTCATGCTTAAGGTAGCATAAAATAAACTAAAAGCCTGGGCAGAAGTCTGCTAGAGACACGTCCATAACCCATCACCAACACATTCTTAAGATCAAACGTGATTTTGTAGTCTTAAATGATCTCATCACTTACTACAACATTGTTTTCTAAAGACTAAATAATTTGAGAGCTAAATCTTTGGGACTATAATAATTTGAAACAAGTATTTTTGTTTGTTTTTCAAGTCAATTGAGAGTCTTACCTGTGCTGTAGGTACAGATCTACCGTCTGTGCCAGCTGATCGTGCAACCTGGCTGAAGTTGGTATTAGCTCTGTGTGACACAATTTTAAGGAAAGTGCTCTATTGTGATTAGTGTACTTACCCATTCAATAGACCAGGAAGTCAATACTCAATCATCCTCTGACTATGCTCATACTGAGAATGATGAAAGACAAGAAAAGCTTTAGCAAAAAACACAACCAAGAGAAGTTTTTACCCTCAGCATAATTATAGCCAGAGATGGAGCAGGAACAAATCCACTGAGAAGAACAAGGTGAGACATTTTATTCTCTCATTAATATACACACAGCTATTCTACTTGATCAGCTGGGTGGTGGCCTTTCTTGGTAAACAATTATTTACCTAGACAATTACTTGTCTCCTCGTCACCTTGATGGAAGGAATATGTTCTTCCTCTATGTCTTGGTGCCTTAGAACAGGACATGAGTTTCTCTGAATAATTTACAAATGTTTAATTTACAACACCATTAAGAGCAAGAAATTATATCCCCTCCTTTCTTGTTTCTTTTCACCGGCATTTACCTAATTAAGAAAAGAAGGGAATAACTATAGTATTGATTCTTTAAAGTTATATAGGTAATAATAATAATGGCTTGATTACAGAAATAAGAAAACCTCCCATTGGAAAGTAAAGCTCTTCATGAACAAAAAGATTTCACCACAACAGATATTTACATTCCATTTCAGAACTCTTTACTGCTGACATAGGTTTGGAGATTTGATTTTGTATTTAATAGTTCTTGAGATTTTTATTCTTCTAAGGCTCAGCAGTCCCATATGATTTATAGTTGTACTTTGCACATTTTTGACAAATACTCCAAAAGAATTTCAGTTATAACTCAAACCTGGCACAAGGGAGCAGCGACAGTAATAAAACTTTGATATAAATTAATTGCAGATCTCAAGAATGAATTCAGCATTGGATAGTGCATAGGTTAAAAACAGCTACGTGTTCATATGGACCTTGGCTCAATGACACAATTAACTAAGAATCTTGAAGCTAATGAGAGTATGTAAAGATTTTAGGTCAGATCCATAATAATAGTTTGTTGAAAAGGAATGAAATTGTACGGGTTTTTTTGCCTAACAATAACTGGATGTACTCAATCCCATCTCTTTACAAATAACAAAGTTTGAAGAAGAGAAAAGCATTTGTGCTGTAATATTCAGATGCATTGAAGGTAAGGTCTTCACTTCTTCCTTAGGTGCAAATATTTTAATTTTAATGCTAGTGGACAAGGTATTTACAAACTTATTTTGTCATGAAGGTGCTATAACAACTATGCTTTCTTTTCCAAATCCTTCTCACCTGATGAAATGGTACTCCAATTCTACAGGCTAAAAGTTGTATATTGGGAAATATGTAGCAAGCAATCCTGATCTGTATTTGGTCAAATAGGCAGTGAGTCTAAAAGGTAAAATGGAACAACAAAATATAATTATGAGACAAAGCTAAACCACAAGTTTTTTAGTTCAAACGAAGAATTCTGCCTAATTTTTATGTTATTATATCTTTTTCATTTTCTGTTGTAATGAATTGGTTTGAAAAGACTAATGCATTTCAGAAACAAAAGACTTCCTGAAAAATAATTAGAAAAAATTTTGAAATCAAGAATACTTCTCTCCATGTTTTGCATCTGTTGTGGTTTGAACTCAACTGGTAGCCAATCACCGTGTGGCCAGTCATTTACTTCCCCTCCCTCCTCCCTGGTGAAATCAGGGAAGGACAAAAAAAAAAAAGAAATTAATAGGTTGAATAAAATAAAATAAAAAGTAATAGTAACAAAACAGTAACAATAGTAAGTCCAAATGGGTAAAATACAGCAGTGGCTCACTGATCGGCATGTAGCTTGCCTCTGGCAGCGATCCTGACTGCACCAGAAATCCCACCACCAACCGGGAAATGGAAACTGAAACGGAAAATGAGAGAGCACGCATCCCCTTATATACTGAACACAACTTCACATGATATGGAATACTCCAGCGATTGATCCAGGCCTGGCTCTCTAGCTATTGCTCCCTCTCAGCCCAAGGAAAGTTATCTCTATCCTGGACAAAACCAGGACAGCATCTGAAAATAATTTCACATTCCATTTCCTATCATAAATACTTTGGAATACCCTGTTTCCAAATATATGCTGTCACAATTGTATATATTTGATGAAAAAACCCCACCCAGTTGCACTTATCATAAAGAATGCCAAACAAATTTCTCTGTTGTGTCTCTTTCTGAAATTCGACTTATGACCATCAACTCTAAGAATGACTACAAAAAGCAAGAAAATGGACAACATACAATAGTCCATTTGCTGCAGTTGCTAATGGTTTGTCATTTTATTTAAACTCACTTCTGCAATCCTAAACATATTGTACAGTATATTCTCTATCTACAGGCTCATTAATTTCAATGAATATCAGTACCCAGCAGCAATGACATCTTTAATGCTTAAACCACAGATGTTTAAAAGGCCTGAGAATATTACACTCTGAAGTCTTTTCAAATTGCAATAACACTGGGGACCTTTAAGTCCCTTTAAGAATCATGTTTTGATTTTTTTTTTATTGGTAAGATTTTCTTCTGTAGCTAAATTAGTAACTACCATGGTCCTAGGATGTGATAGCTATGACCTTGTAATACACTCTGTCAGACTGAATTGGAAAGTTACACTTTGCTGTTACGCTATCTGTACCCAGATATCTGGGTATCAACCAAAGATCTCATATCAACAGTAGTACAAGCTGCTTGCAACTCCCTTTTGTTTCTGGTGATTTTGAGATTGGATTGTCTGAAGGGTGCAAACTTTAGGGTGCTCAATATACCAGAAGACTCTAATTCCTTGAGTTTAAAAATGTTATAGTAATGCTATTGAAAAAGTGAAGGGCATTTTGTGTTTTCTAGCTCTTAGTGCACACATAAATACTTTACATTGTCCTGCCTGGTGACCCACATAGTCTTCAAAAAACTTAAAAGTAATGGCTGTGTGATTGAATATTTGCATTTCATAAAAATTTAGGAAAATAGCTTTTTGTTCCATCTGGTGACTGAGCTGTAACAAGGAAGTCTCACTATGAGATTCAGTGATTTGATCATGCTAAGGTCCCAAAGGAATCTAAATCTCTATGAATCCACACTGTACTAATGCATCTCTCAAAGACAACTCAGTCTGGCATTTCACTTGGCAGTGTATCCTATTTTTGACTGGAAAATAATACTTATCTCCTTCAGGTTCAAAGCTAGCAAGTTCTGCATGGAATGCTATGTTCAAGCAAACATAAAAAATATCCTACAACAGCTGTTGAATCAACCTGATGGAAACTAGATAAAAATCTAAATATAAATTTTTATCTGGTTCCTACCAGGCTTGTTTAACACTCAACCCAAACATTTCAAAAAGTTCATGAAAATAAAAATCTTCTGGAGCTTATAAAGTGAACTTGCAATCAACAAGAGTAGAAACACTTTCCCTTTTTCCACTGAGCCTTTATAAAAGCAACTTAAGCTTTGCCAACAACACCTGCCCTGATAAGATTTCCAAATGAAAGAAAAAATGTCTAAATAGCTGTCTTTTATTGAGATTAAGTCTGTGAAACTGAACAATGAATGATAAATAAATAACAGATATTAAAGGAAAATCCACAAGCTCATCAACTCATTCTATTTTGTTCTTACCAGATTTGGTCAACTGTCAGGATATTTCAGATACGTTATTTTCAAACAAGGTCAGATATACCCTTACAATACTACTCCAGAAATACCCTTACAGTACTACTTTCATTACTTGGCATGTATACTCCCTACATGAATGAGAACCCAGTTGTTCTCATGTTGAAGAACTTTCTTCATACATACAGATAAAATTTCTCCCAAAGCAACTTGTGTTCACTGCTACAGTGTGCATTTTTGTGAAGTACCTCCCTCTCCTCTATGGCAGGCATTGAAATAGGGGTAGACTGGGTTTAGATTCCTCTACCCCCAAGACCTTCTATTCTCTAGGCTGCACAGACCCAGTTCCTTCAACCTGTCTCCACATATATGTCAAGTTCTCCAATCCTCTAGTCATTTTTGTGAACTTCTAGTGGGCCCTCTCCAATTTTTTGATGTATCTTTTGAAATGAGAGAATAAGAAAATGAGCACAATATTCCCAGTGTGGCTGGGCAAGTGGAGAATGGAGTGGTATAATCACATCCTTTGATCTGCTAGCTATCTTTATACCAGTTCAGAGCAGGGTGCTGCTGGTCCTTGTTGCTGGGTCATGATCAGCTCACTCCCATGCAAGGGGTCTGCAAAGGACCTCCAGAGTTTTTCCATTACAGCTGATCCAAAGGCAGTCAGGCTTTAGCTTTTACTAATGTTTCAATACCAGGTGCAGGATTTTACACTTATCTTTGTTAAACCTCAGTCATCTCTTGTTGGTCAATCTTCCAGGCTGTTGAGGTCTCTAAATTGTTGCTTCTACCTCCAGCATAACTCCCTCTCCTCCTGGTATAGTGCCATCCAAAAACTTGGTGAGGGGGCATTTAATCCTATTATCCTGACAGGATATTGAGTATTATTGAATACTGTCAGGTACCAGTAATGGCTTCCAAAGAACTGCTCCATTGATTAGTTGCCAGTTTGACTCTGAGACATTAACCACCAGCTCTTCAGTCAGGATTTAGTCCATTTTCCACAGAGTCAGTGGTCCATCCATTGTGAAAGATCAGGTCAAATACCTTGCTAAAATCAAGGTAGATGAAGTTCACAGCTCTTCTCTTGTCCATGAGCAATTTCTGTAAATATAGAAAACATTCTGGTTCATCAAGACACATTCTGATCTTCATAACTCCCTATTGGTTTCTTCCAGATGTCTTTTTGTACCTCATGTGCCTGGAAAGAACTTCCATAACAACTTGTTTCATAATCTTACCGGGGACTGAAATGTGCCTGACTGATTTGTGGTTTCTCAATTAATCCTTTTTTTGCCTTTTCATAGATGGGCATAATATTTATCCTTTCGCAGTCATCATGGACTTCCCCTGATCCCCATGGGTTTTCAAAGATTGTAGATATACTCTGTAAGGATGTCAGTCAATTCTCTTGACTCCCTCAATGCATCCCATTAGGTCCTCCCTGTCCAACTTGTGCAAATGGTCCCTGACTCTACCCTCTTTCCTTGAAAGAAAGTTGTAATATGAGCTCAGGAAGTAATTAATCTTACTTTCTTTCTTAGACAATGATGGGTGTCTTTCTATGTATAATTTAATTAACTTAATTGATTATTGATTCAACTTGTCATATCAGTTAAACAGAGAGGTCAAAGAAGAGAACAAACATGTAGATTGCTTATTTTCCCCCAGCCTGTTAATCTTAACTAACAGATAGAATATGTTTCAGTGAAAGCATGTCAAGGGAGGGATATGTCAATATTTTCCTCTTCCATTCCCAATTCAGAATGCAGCAGTTTCTACCAACATTTATTATAAATGTTTAAAACTTGCTGATAACTGCTTAAATAGAGCCATTTTCTTACCTTTAACTATTTCTACCAAAAGAAATAGAATAAAATCTTACATTTAAAACAAGGAAACTAAAAATCCTGGAAGAAAAAAATCAATTTAAGCAAAACAAAGACCTAAAGAGACCTTCAGAGAGGAATATGTATCTATATCTAGAATGTTTGGATGAAAAATTAAGTTATTGACACATTTCAGGAAAGAGAGAGATGCATATCTCATGAACATCTTAGGGGAAACAATTCATCAAGGGAGGAAATATCAGAAAAAAACCAATGTAATCTGAAAACATTGGAAATTTCAACAGAACAACTTTGACTTCACATGGCTCTGACAGCAACTGAATAGCAGATGAAATGCTAACACTACTCAATTCAGTTTTCCAAACTGATTCTGTTAGTTCTTTAATATTGGAGTTGTCTGTGCACCATGTTTAATTTTGCCTTTCATTATTAGTGCTCAAGAGAATTTATTTGCACTTCCCAATCCATTAAAGAGAATTGAATTAAGATATCTAATAAAAAAGAGCCTTTGAAACGGAAGTTTTTAATGAATCTCATAAATAGTAACCTACTTATCCCTTTACATATATAGTGGAAATAAAATGACAGTGTTTGCTTAAGCAGATCTAAAAGTCCTGTATCTATACAGATGTTTGTAAAACTAACAATTCCAAGAGCAGTTAATAAAAATAAGGCCCATTTCTACAAAAATCTCACTGATTCAAGCTCCAGATGAAGTTTTTCCTATTATTTTTTCCTATGTATTAACAAGAACTCCCTTAACTAAGTTGGTTGGAAAAGGCTCAAAAATACCTGGAGAGTGGGAGGAGAGGGGAAGGGAAAGGTGCAGGGGAAGGACTAAAATATATACAGACTAGTATAATGTCTTACAAGACTCTGACTCAGTTTAGAATTTGGTTTGACAGAAATATCCCCTTTACATTTCCAATCATGTTGGTTATAACTACTGAATATGATGGAGTAGAATGGTGTTTCAAATTCCAAGCACGTCAATTCCAAATTTCTCATTAAGGTAGTTCTTAAATCCAGATGTGAAGAAAACAAATACCAAATACAATGAACAGCGATAGTCTGAAGTAGGCACCACATCCCACTGAAAACATACTTCGAAAACTGTTATGCTTTCTAGCTGCCACCTGCATACATTGAATTACCAAAAGTATTGGAACAGATGTAAAACATTCCAACTGAACAGGTATTCAATGAAGTCTAAACAACAACATGGCCAACATCACTGGAGACTACCAAAAGTTCAAATATTCCTTATCTCTATCATAAGGCCCTAAGATACAGTTGGACACACTTGAAGAGAGTAGTTCTGATGAATTTTTCTCAATGGAAAGGTTTAATCCTTAATAGTATTCAGATATAAACACTATTTCCAAATCTCCAAATTTCCTTTAACTTTTCGGATCCAGTGTGAGCTCCAGCACTTCACTGCTGCAAAGAGGGAAGATTGGTCTGAGTGTCTTTTCCTTCATTTCTCCCTCCTCCCCAGCCTTGCTCCTCCTTCTCTCTGTCTTTGTTCCTACAAAAAAATATCACTCCAGCCCTTTCTCAGTTATGGACCTTGCTAGATCCTGCACTGTGCAGTCTGAAATGATTAAAACAACCTGGGTTGACTGAGCTCACTTACACAGAGCTCTCCAACAAGCAGCAGGTCACTTAGGGTCAGACAGCAGGTGGACACCTTTAGTAATTAGTATTTTCCAGACAGATGTGAGCTCCCTTTGCCATGTTCTGGAGTGACTAACATCATGTGCATGTAGGAGAACATCAGGCTTACGTTGGACAACTCATCTCCCTGCTGGGCCCAGGATCATGCTAGCTTTCTTTGCCTTTGTCCACAACAGCAGGCTAGGCATCCCATCTTCAAAGAGTCTTAATCACATCTGAAAAACAAAATATAGGTTCTTTTGTTAGTTCATACTTCTAGCATATACAGCAGCACCCTTTCTGTGTTCTAGTTTGGCTGGAAATGTATAATGGGGGGAGAAAACATGACTGTACTAGATTCCTGTTCGATGAAATAGTTACAGGGACAATGTCAAATATACTTAGGGGTTTAAAAACAAAGGTTAAATTGTTGCTCCATTTGACATTACATTTTCTTTGAAAGGTGGCAACAAGAAACATTCTTCAAACAAAATCTTATCTCACAATAACAGAAATTAACTTTTGACAGTAAATAGTTTTAAAGGCACCTTTCTAGAGAAAAAAGTCCCTAAAGAAAATATCTGTCAAGAAATTGAATTTTAGGAAAAGGTCAGAAAAATTTAGGGTGTCTGACCAGGAAGCTAGGCACTGAGAAAGCTAACAGTTGGGTAGCATCTCCAGATATGCTCACTCACTATGATGTGAGGGCTCTAGACAGTGCTGAAAATAAAATTAATTAAAACAAAAAAACCCAAACAAGCAAAAACCAAAAAAAACCCACCCAAAAACTTTTAATGGCAAAATTATTTTGAGTGTTTTAAAGACAACACTGGAAAGTTAACTAGGGACCACTGTGGATATCTGTCTGGTTTACAATAAATGAATACAATTAATTTAAGGGGCCATTCATCCCACACCTGCTTCCATTTTGCTTAATAATGAGATTCTTCTATCTGTGAGCAAGATAATGATATGGTATTAAATATGCAAGCAAAGGGAAAAGGAGACAAGATTCCTTCCACCAAAAAGAAATGGCACAAATAATTTTTTATGTCATTTTAGGGGAAAAAACTTCTTGTCTCTCCTTGCCTACCCTAAGAAGATGACTTACCTGATTCCAGCATGGCTTACATGAATTCACCAGCACACTGGTGTTAGGAACACATAAGAAAATCAAAAGTAGAGTGTCTGAAAGTGTCACAACTCCATAAATACTCTTCATTGTTCTTTGTTTTGGGCTTTTATACTTTTTACAGTCAGATACTAGAACCTTCTCTGCTGTTTCCTCTTTCTCCCTCTTAATCACAAACATTTCTCATAAAATACCAGGGATAATTACGTTGCTGATGTATATTAAAAGGGGGGAAAGACAACATTTTCCAAGTTAGGTATAAAAAGATGATCAATTGAAGAGCAAAGCATGATCTTTGCTCACTCCAAATTTCACTTCTTTTGGAAGTAGACATCAGTTATAATGCTAGAATTTTGCACTCACCATTATGAGTACAGCAATGAAAGCAGTGTAAGGTGATGATCACAACAAAAGGTTTAATAAATTGCTAGAGGCATAAAACAAGAAAAAATAAATACATACAAAATAAATTATAACATCACACCGCTGAAAGCTAAGTATATACAAATACCTACCTGTCTGATTAGTTTTGGTTTGGTTTGGTTTGTTTCACTAGTCAAAATTATGAATTATCAGAAACACTGCATTTTGACTAGGAGGTTGACTTGGGAATTACTGGTTCATATCTTCTGGCTGACATTACGCAAGACCAGCTAAGTCCCTTCTAGTCATTATCTACTAACAAAGCCATAAAAAAAAAAAAATCTTAACCTTCTGTTTTCCTGCTCATCTAGCATTCAGTAGAGATTGATTAAGAAAGAAATTATAAAATAATCTTAGAATGTTACTGAGGTGAATGAAAGCTATCACTTTGATTGAAGAACAACACTATCCATGTGCAAAACTTCACAGTTAAAAGAAGCGTCATCGAGACTGGACTTAAAACAGAAAATATATTCATGGAAACAGAGAATCTGAATTGCTTTCTTGTTTTAAATTTATTTTTAGGGTTTACATGTTACTTTTAGTTAACACACTTGTGTTGCATTCATCTGTCTCAAAAGGTAACAGAGCCAACATGGACTTCATGGTGAAAAAACACTGCTGGATTTAAATTTTTGTTGGTTAAATACAAAATAAGTACACAAAGCAATCTACAACATACAAGAAGGATGAAAGATCAGTGTTCTGAGGAAAAGGTTGCATTTTAAGTGTATCAGATATAGGAGAATGTAATGAGATCTGCTGCAGCAAACACTACAGTAATGAAGCATTTCAGAGTCACAGGCCCTGAAATCAGGATTGACTAGGAAAGGAAAATATTATACTGCCAGCACAGAGGTGACTGACTCGCTCGAGGAGTTTCACCAGCACCGAACTTACACCAGGGTCCTGATTCTGCAGCTGTGTCAGGCACGACATCTGCAGCAGTGAGAAAACTGCACCTCAGGTACATACAAACCAAAACCTTCTAAAAGTTTTGAGGATCTCCAGCTTTGGCTAAAAGCTTGTGTATGCCAGTCAATGCCTGTATTAATTTGAAATACTGAGAATAAGATGCCATGTTGTGATCAACAGATTGGAAGAGTCCATTAAGGTATTAGACCTGCAAGCTCAGCATATTTTTCTCTTCTGATCTGGCAGGGCAGGTTGTTCAGGTTCCTCTTTTATACTTGCTAGACAGCAAAGAAAACAACTCCAAGAAGCCCTCGAAAAGCTTTGCCGTGTATGTAAAGACTTACGAGTTAAGAAGTCTGGACTCATACTGCCATTTTCTTTGCAAAATGAGATGAAATCTCATAATCCTTCAAGAATAAAAAGGATGGGAACATTGAGAGGAAACACCAGCATAAGTGAAAAAGATCATAGCTGATGGAGGAGGGTAAACAACTGAAAACTAGTTGCTTATTGGTCAGAGTAGTCTTACTGTGACAAATTGAAAGTGCCACAAGAAAATGAATGATGAAGGTACACACCTGGCAGAAGGGCATTTTAATAGCCAGCATGGTGGTTGTATTTTGTGTAATGTGTGGTGATATGCCTGTTGAATATGCAGGTTATTTACCTGGTAAACTCAAGTAGGTTTTCCAACATTCCCAAAAATATAGCAAGCCCATCTGCTTAAGGCATCACCATATGGAGTGATAACTCATGTTTTCAAAGCAATTTCAACAGTGTGTGAGCAGTCTCCTCTCTCAAGGAGCTGCACTGATATTAATCTAGTGCTCTGGAGATTGTCTGGACAGGAACCAGGACTCCAAAGGAAGGCAGTGATTGAACTCCTGATTTCAGGGCTAGTAAAGAACTGTATTTAAAACAGGTTGTGTTTAATTACTACACAAATCACACACTATTGATTTTTCTGACTAGAAAAAAATATCTGAATCCTCAGTCAAAGCTGAGAATGGAAAAGCACATACTGATGCTAGGAAAAAAATGTCCTATATTACAATATTATTAAACACAGCAGAGCACATTTGATCAAATCTTAAGAACCAGAAGCACTAATTAAATCCCAAAAAAGATGCTGACTTAAACATGAGGATATTTTAAGCTCCTTCATCACAAATATAGCATTGGTTTTAAGGTATAGCCAAATCAGAAAAAGGAAAAAAACTAAAAGTCAAACCTAAATCCAGCCAACCAATTAAAAAAAACAGAAAAAAAAAAAAAAAATAATTCAACAAATGTGTTCCCAGTATATTTTAAGTCATACAGCTTATTTTAATGGAGAACAACCAAGATACAATGCTAATAAAGTACAAGATTCATGAGCTTGCACAGTAATAAAGCTGGTGTACTGATTTGCTCAGAAGGACACAATATCTGACTAGTACTCAGTAAAATATTTTCATCACTGTTTTTCTGTAAGAACAAAACCTATTTTTATAACCCTTATAGAAGGAATTGCACAGCCTCCAATACTTTGAAATGTTGAAATATTTTTAAATATGTAAATTGTCCAGTAAATATGTAAATCTTCTGTTCTTCATATAATGCTTCATATAATGACATCCCAATAGTGTTACTGTGGTGAAAAATAGACTACTTTAATTATGATATGTCTTTAAGAGATGTTGGTAATGCTAAGAGCATTTGAAAAATATATTCTATAAGACTTTCTGGAGTGTTTTATAAGAATTTCTGTGTGGAGACTGATTTGCAGAAGACTAGCAGCTCATTAGTCACTGGTACTTGTCAATAAGAATTTATTTTTTTAAAAACTCCAACTCCGTACAGCAATTCACAGTACAACACAGAACCAGCATCTCCTGGGACTTGGTGTACTATGATTAGGCTGACAGCCTGCCCAGCATGGCTGTTAGAAATGCAGAAAGATCCCTCCCAGTTGAAGAATACAGATTATTCCACCTCTTCAAGGCAAACAAAGAATTGTGGAACCAGATGTCAACAAACTGTTCGCTGCTTGTGCAGGCTATTTCATCCACAGCTCCCTGAAACTGTTCAGGAACACACATTTCCTAATGTCTTTTGGACGAAAGTTCTGTCAACTGCGTCAGATGGAATAAACACACCTCAACCTTGGGATGATGGCTAAGCTACCAAGGATGCTGGTGAGGCATGAGGATCCCTGTGAATTGAGGAGTCAGTCTATTGAATTTGCTGGCACAGTGATCTGGAATCACACAAAGTCATGACAGCAATTTTAGGAGTGGAGCTTTTTCCAATTAAGAAAAGAAAATAGAAAAATGGGGCTAATAGTGTAGTTGAAAGTGTTCTAGGGATGATTATAACTATCTCTCATTTAAAAATAAAGCTGTTCAGATATACATTATGAAGATTCAATTTGCAGAAGAGATATCCTAATTTTCTGGCTCTCTGCAATATAATTAATCTCTAAAGGAAGCAAAAATTTGCAATGAATTCTAAAGAGCTCCACTCACCATATATTTTTATTAGACATTTTTCTGTTTAGTATAATAAAGGAAAAAAGTTTTTCACACACTTCAGGTAGGAGGTCCAGGAATTAGGGAGAAAATATAGAAGAAGGAAAAAATCACATGTGGATTCAGTTCTCTCCAGCATGTTTTAGAAAAAGTCCCAGTCTGTAGTATAGAGGTTTGCACTAAGCAGTTCTTTAACAAAAATTGGTATCAGTCCTTCATGAAGTAGACATGCAGTGGGTGGTTTCATTGCCTTGTGATATTTAAGCTTGAGGCATGTTCAGACCCTTAAAGATAACAGAAAATATGTCTGGTAGGTGCCTGCTGCAGGGTAATGGGGAACATTTAAGGCATTGACTGATATTAATGGTAGTTATGACCTTTCCTCTGCCTGCTTCCCGGACCCCATTCCAAATCCACACCTGGACAATAACACAGCCAGACTCCCAATATTAATGCTTATGGCAGGCGATCATTCTCATGTCACAAGTACTTTTAAAGACAGACAAAAACTGTGTCTCCTTTTATAGTTTCTCTGATTCTTTCAGGGATTATAAATTTGTCCTATTGAAATAGACAGAGACCATAATTAAATGCTCACATTTATTCTCTCTTTTGGGGCATCCAGAATATTGACCTGATGTCACAGAACAACAGCAATAGACGGTTCCATCATTTTTTTCTCCAGCTACATCCCAATGGTGTGTAAATACATCCCCATTAAAGACACCACTCGGTTCTCTCTCCTTTTCTGTTCCCAGATAAAGAGCAGCTGACTTAGACTCACTGAAGAGAAACACAAGATGATGACAAGATAGGAAAGCTGCTTCAAAGAGCTCATCAGCATGCACTTCCCTTCCACAGAGATCTTCTCGCTCTCTGTTATCAGAGCACCGTGGCGCTTTTGGTCATGTTCATTTTTTTGTTAAATGTGGATGATGACAGTGAAAAGTTGTTCTTTCACCTTGTACACACTAAAAAAGATTTTTCTTTTTTTCCCTGGCTGAATGAATTACACTCCCACTAACCTCTTATTGCTAGCTGTTCCTTTTTCCATCCATTCTGTAGAAAAGACATGAAAAAGCTTGAAAAAAATCTCCTGAAAAAAATACATGGGAAAGAAGGACTGTCTGAGGACAATTATGTCTAGTGGTGTTTTGTTATTTGTTTCCATTCTCCAAGGCTGTTTGGGTTTACTAAAGACAATTGCTTTCATTTGCTGATTAATAACATAAAAGGGTGATTTGCGATGAATGACACTGTTATAAAACCTTTTTGAAAAAGCAGAACATATGAAATTGATCGTTAGATATAAAATAAGATGATGACTGAGGAGCTAAAGTGTGGTCTCCTGAAAGTTATAGTAGTTTATATTTCTAGCACAAGCCAGCACATGATTGCATATTATTTCTTGTCATCTTCTCATTCTCTGGTTTTGATAAGCTCCATAACTAGTACAAAAATTTGCAAGGTCCTGTACCACAATGAAGGTTGCAAATACATTATGTAGTTCATTACTAGCACAGAGCGGTGAAGTAAGAAGTCACTTCTCATATTTTTACCCTTTCAGAATTCTTTGCTGGAAGACAAGAGCTGATTCAGGAAATAATTTTCAGATAATTTTGACATCATCACTGAATGTTAACAACGACAAGTTTTTAAAAACCTTTTTGCAGATCCCATGCATTTTAATACATCACAGCTTACTTCTCCAAATCATTAGGTGATTTACAGATAATCAGTTTCCAAGCAACTATATTTGACTCATGACTGTTTGTCCAGGAGCAACAGAAGAAAAAAAATGGAGCAAGGAGTGTGTGTCAAAACTCAGTCCTTTTTACCTCTTACAGGTAAAAAAATACTTATTACCTCTGCCTGCTGCTGTCTTCCAATATCTCCCTGCAGCTACTATACACATCCAGGTTTCTTCACCATACATTGAGGAAAAACACTCATGGACCGTGCCACACTTGTGCAGGGTTGACCATATTTTCCAGAGCCACTCACATCCCTAGTATGGACACAGAGGTTGGATATTGCTTTGCCATGTGGACGTCAAGCCAAGTTAACTCAAAGGAGGAAGTGGGTAAGAGTTCATGTTACACTACCCTGGAGACCCCAGGGGATCTTAGGTGTGCCAGGAAAATCACAGCTTTCATAACAACGAGCTTGTCTTTCTATGCATGATTTTCCATTTTGTTTCAAGCCAGCAAGTCTGATTTTCTTCCAAATGAAGAAAAGCTTACCCAGGGAATGATTGAGGGTTGTAAGATCTGTGCTGGTCACAGGAGACACAAACCTGGGGAGACTTGACTAACAGTCACACTGATCTGTGGCTGGATCAGCATGAACCAGTGTTGACAGGGGTCCTTCTGCAGAGACTGTTGTCGGCCTGGGAATGCTATCCTGAACTTAGAAATCTGGACAACAAAGAGAGCAAATGAGTGTGCTCTAACCTCTTCCATGCAGACAAATGAAAATCCTGAAATTGTCGGTTTACATCTACTTTATTGTCTCAGTTTATAGTTAAATTATAATTACAAGTTATAATTAATTATAAGTTATACTTAATTATAAGTTATAATTAAAAATTAAAACTAACCTTTTTTCCTGTTTAGATCTTTATGTAGTTACGGACTGATTCACGTCATGTGATGTGTACCTATGCTGACTCCCCCAGGAAGATGCGAGGTTTCTCTATTGCACTCAAATCTTTCTGGAAGCTGAGTAACCTCTGTGTGCCGGTGAAGGAGCTGGAGCTTACACCGTTGCAACCATCGTTACCTGTTTATAGACAACAATAAACAAATATGCATAGTTTATTTAGTAAAGCACGGCTCAATACTACTTAGATCCTGGAACAGAGCAATAAAAAGCTGTCAGCTTCAGTTACTCTTCTGTTACTTCTGGAGGGCAGTAATTTCTCTTCTGCTGCTCCCAGTCAGCATGGGAGTGTCTCTTCTGTGCCTGAAGAGGACATTCTGTCCACCTGGGAGCCCTAAGAACATACAGAGTAAGCCTTTACATTTGAGAGATTACCTTGTGTTTAACAGCTGACAAGAAAAGGGTATGGATTTGCTGTAGGTCTTTAAGGGCAATGCTGTTCTGCAGCTCTGTGTGTGCCTGTGTGCACAGGGAATGATGTAACTGAATATACTTATACAGACATATATATGTATTTATGTATTTATCTATGTATATGTACATCAGGGAGTTACAGATCACTGTGATGAGAGTGTTTAGACACAAGTCATCTTAGTTTACAATTTTAAAATAAAACTTCATTGAATTCATTCACTGCAAATACATTTATGCTAAAGGTTTGTGTTTGCATGATTTCACTACTTATTGTTCCATATGCCAAACTGTTAAATTTCCAATACTTATCCTAAATCAGCTGCGGGCATGAAATCCCAGGGAGCGGATGCCATACAGCCAGCATTGATGACTGCGGGGATTTGATGAAACCATCACCTTGCTGAGGTCAAAGTTGCTGGGGCTAAGGTGGTCAGGCTTGGGAGACCCTTAACAAGAAAAGTGAACACAAAAGCAGGAAACTTCTTTCTACCCCATCCCTCCCTCCTTATATTTGGTCTTTCTATACCACTTGCCCCCTTACTGCCAGAGAGAATCACATCAGCTGCTAGAGTTGTTTCACTTCTTTTAGGTTTTGTGAGTAATCTTTCCTCCCTGTTCACCAGCATGCCTTGCTTATTTGCTGTCCTTGTGTTCATCTTGTTCTTTGGAAACTCTTTGCTACGTGGATGCTTTCCAAGTGCAACTGCAATGTCATTGTTCGCCCCTTTGATACTTATATTTCTCCTATTCATGTAAAGTGCTGATACGTTGTGTCTGGTTACAAAACACTTGCATGTTCTTGTGGTTACATTATTTTAGCAGATCTATATTTGGTTCAAGGCAAGATAACATTATTTACATCTTCATTAATGCATTTTACATTGTGGAGTTCACAGGTCTCTGATTTATCTACAGCTATATCTTTTAATAATATACACCCCCCACACACACACACTATATGTCAAGCAATCAATTATTGAAAGAATCTTTTATGTTTTTGTAGTTTACCTGCTTCTATTTTCAAATAAACAAACAAACAAACAAGCCAGCGATCGCACAAAACCCAGAGTTTCAGTTCCTGACTATGTTTAAATGTGGTATGGCAGAACTTAAAACATCACAGGCAATTACTCTCCAGCATTTGCTGGGTCACAGCAATTGGGTGGGTCTTGCCCTGAAGAAAATACAACAAAACCACATCAAGAACAGAAATGGCTCCTTAGTCTGCAAAACATGGAATTCCACTTAAACCGACTTCAAATATGAGCAGTACCACTTTAATCTTTCCTTTCTTCATGTCACAACTCTTCCTATCTTCCATCCATCATGAGCAGCAGGAGCAACCTGTTTTTACACTCATTACCACTTCACAGAGCTGAAGATAAACCCCAAACACTAACTGAAACCTTTTAATGCAGATATGGAAGCTAAAAAGCTGAATGCAAGGCAGCAATTTGATAATTCCTATTGTCCTCACCAGAATGCAGCTCTCTAGGTGGCCCAAGAGAGATATTGATCATCTCTCCTGCTTCCTCAAGGCCAGCAGACTGTGCTTGAAAAATTTAAAGTGCTTCAGCTTCTCATGGCTGTGACAGTGACCATAGACATCACAGGGCTGAGTCTAAACTAAAATGGTGATGGTCAGAATGAAAGACTGCTGGAAGAAGACTTTTAGTAAAAGAAGTTCTGGTCTGCTTTATTTGAGAAGTTCTTGGAACTTAAACCACCCAGATGTATTTATTTTCTTTTATCCACATATTTGAAATATGACACTGAAAAGTTACTTACTCCTTAGTATGTTTTCTCTGTAGTGGTTTGTCTAGACTTCTGAAAACCCTTGCTTTCATTTTGAATGCATTTGGCTTTATTCTTAGAGACAGGTTCTTACTGGGGTTCTCTTTAAGATCAGAGTTCATTAATGACCTGAAGATTCTGCTTTCAAAGGCTTATTTACAACATAGTTTACCTGTTAATCCTTCTTTTAATAAAGTGGACAGATTTTGCTCCTTCACCCCATGCTGCAGAATATTTTGTTGATTCATTAGGAATTTTAAGACTTTTCTCTTTAGCCAGTCCAGGCTTGTAATCATCCTTTCAGAATGTTGACATTAGACACTGGATCACAGGTATTTGTCTTAGCAAAGCTGTATAGGTGTTTCCTATATTCTGCTGCCTTCCTGTTGGGCTAGACCAGTAAAAAAACCCCAACAAAATTGTCAACATTTTTCAGGTTTTCCCTTAAAACATAAACAAGGCAGTATAATATGTAAATTCATAAATGAAATCCTTATTTTCTGTTTTCAAAGAAGCTTAGAAAGGATTTTGAAAGTGTCTCAATTGTCCTAAAAATCAAGGCATGTTTTGCCCTTTCTTTCAGAAATCGTGGGATCAGTTCCAGGAAAAATGTGTCATCAATACTTGCAAAATAAATCCTGGCAGTTTCTCCTTCATTTCTCTGAACAAATTTTAATTTAAAGGACACTCATTTTTAATTGACAAGACACTCTTTAAATACAACTCAGCTAGGAAATGGTGATAAATTAATCAATGTTTGTAGAATAGGATAATAGATAGATATTTAGTTATGTTGATTTATTGATTTTATTTTCTCTGGATAATTTCAAGTGGAATTACAAAGAATATTATAATCTTATTTAAAAATATGAGTCAGAGGACTCATGAAATATGTAGTATTTTATTTTATAGGAATATCCTCAAAGAGGCACACTTCACTATATTTATTTTTTGGCTTGTATTAATTTTACAGGTTACATTATCTGGACATCAGTCTATTTGGCTTCAAGTGAACCATTTTCTTATTCGTGTAAGATATCCTATACTATGATTAATTCATCTGGGATTCACCAATAAAAAGCAAAACAAAAATCATGTAGGCAGGCATTTTTTTCTAAGAACAAGATTAAAAACAATTATTTTGGTACTAGATAAAACCACAACAGTTCTACTATTTTCTATCATCCAGCATTCATAATATTTCCTCTTCTGACCGTCCGAACACAAGCACGTACTGTGAGCATCAGTCTGTACACTGGAGGGCAAGATATTGTCCAGAGGGACCTGGACAGGGAGGAAAGGGCTGGCGGCGGTCCTGTGCAGTCCTACCCGGGGAAGTCACAGCCATCAGGCAGGTGGATGTGATTATTCCCCTCTATTTGGGAGGCTGGATCTAGCTACTGTATCCGGGTTTGGGATACCCTGTACAGGAAAGATGTCAAGAAACCTGAGGGGGTTCAAGGGAGGCCATTGAGATGGTGGGGCTGAAGCACTTACCCTGTGAGGAGTGGCTACAAGGCTGATGTTGACTGAGCTCAAGCAGAGATGGCTTCTGCAGAGATCTTATTGCTGTCTGCAACTACCTGTCAGCAGGGTGCAGAGAAAATGGAGCAGGGTGAAGAGAAAATGGAGCAGGACCCTTCTCAGAGACACATGGTGGAAGGAAGAGAGGCAACAGGAACAGGTGGGAGCATGGGAAATTCCAAATTTAGATTTAAAAAAAAATTATAATGGGGAAGTCAAACACAGGAACAGAAGCTTAGAGAGAGGCCATGGGAGCTCTATCCTTGGGGACATTCAAAACTCAACTGGGGACAGCACTGGGCAACTTGCTCTGCTTGGTATGACTGGTCTAAGGAGCAGATCGAACTGGACGTCTTCTAAAGACCCTTCCCACACACTTGACTTTATATTTCTGTGATTCTAAAATGTATCTTTATTGTCAGTTTGAAAGGGAAAAGTTGTTGGTTTGAGTTTTTTTAAAAGTTAGTATGTTCTATTTCAGAGGCATTCCAATGTAAAATTGCATTGCAAATGGTTGATCAACTCTGGAAACTGAACATAAAACCCTGCTGTCTGCTTGCTGAAGAGCAGAAACTGGAAAAATAATTGCATATAGTGGTGACCTATTAAATCAATGTTATTTATTATATTTCAAACCTGAGTGTAAAAAGATATATGAAAAAATTATATTATGTCACTGTAGGAATAATCAAAGATTACCTTAAAGGAAAAGAATCCAAAAATTAAAAAATCAAAACTCCAAATATATTTTTTATCAAAAAATGTCTTTATGTTTCCACCCAATGGAGCCAGCAAAGTCTCACATTAGCTCTTCACACTTGGGTGTGTTCTGTATGCTCGAACATTTCGCTCATTTCTCAAGGCAGAGGGGGAAAACAGTTTCAGCACACTCAGAAAACCACAGATTCTGAGATGATAAATAACCAAGGTTAAATACAATTTCCTGCCAAGTCAGTTCAACATTACAACTTCTCCCGTTATTCCCCCAGCTATTACCCCTGCAATGGACCGAGGCATTTTGATTAAATTCAGATTTCAGAGCTCCTTTCCCTGGGTGAACAACACAATTATCAGCTAAATCAAGCCGTTAGTGATAAGCAGAAATGTGTGATGCGCTCAAGCCCTGAAGCACTCCTGTTTCAGAAGGGCCGAACAGGCAAACCCTTTGCGTCTCCCTCAGACCGGCACAGTGGCCTGTCAGACACAAGATCAAAGTATGCTGTGAGCTAGTGCACAGGCTCTGCAGGCATTTTACTTTCTCTGCCTGCCTTGCTCACCCTCCTCCCAACGGGCTGCAGGGAAAGGTGCTCCCTTCCTAAACTGCTGCATCCCCACCATGGGAAAGCGCAGAGATGTCTCTGGTGCTGAACCTGATCTCCTCAATCTCGCCCTGGGAAGAAATTGGTTCTGGAAGAGAAACAGGGGAACTTCCACAAGTTCCACAGGAATCATGTCCAACATTATACTGAAATGAAACAACAGAGCACATGATGTCTCTGTGAAACACTGGTAAATAACCTCTGCCACTGAAGCTCTTCACTTACTCACTCTTCTGAAAGAGGAGGCTAGGGTTTGGGACAATGCCTTTGCCAACAGCTGGAATCATGGTTGGTCCTCTGAGATGGAGGAGAAAGTTCTTCAAGCTCTTTTAAGACTCCTCAGCTCAACTGGTTCCCTGACCAGGGAGTGTGTAACAAAAGATATCCAGAGCTCAGATGTCTTGCAGTCATGGAACTGGGAGAGGACACAGAGTCCTACACATTTTATGAAGAGAACTGACAATTTTACAAAATGTATAGCACTAAAATATATTGCTTAAAATAACTGTGTATATTAAAAAAGGACTACATAATAGTTAACTACAAATAATTGTTTATAACATTACTATAGGCTATAAAATATGTAGAATTCTAATAAATGAATAATTTTATCACACTAGTTTTGTATCTTCATGTGCATTTAATTCTTAGAATCCATGTAAAATTATTACATTCCTTAAACAGTTACCAATAAAACTCTACCTACTCTATGCACATATACATAAATACATTATTTTGCAATATATGTAATGTATTTTTCATTTAATCATTCTAGTAAAAAATAGTGCATAGAAATGGGAAGGCTGTGTGAACTATTTCTTATTTATTTCTTTATAATATACTGGAATTACTTATTATTTGTAATAAATGGAAATGTAATTGCCTATTATTTCTCCATTATAAGTCAAATGAATGTTTACTTATCACTGGTTTGATGTTGTCAACATGAGACAACTTTTTTTCCTCACATTATGTGTATTGCAAACCTCACGGACTATGACAGAAGAGTCTTCTATGGTGTGACTTTTAATGTGCTGACTTGCAACCAAGAAGAATTTCAACTAGTCTAAATCAGATTGACTCCTCTGAGGGATTGGGATGTGCTGAGAGTCTGGCCCTGGTAATATTTCTGTTCCTTTCCTCTCTACAGATAGGCAGTAAACAAACATTTTCTAAAATACAAAATATTGTTTGCAGGTGTCTCTGCAGATCAGAGTTGAAGTTTGTGGGCTTTTTACAACTTATGGTTACTTCAAAATGTAATTTGATGCTGGGATAGAGAAATACTTGCAATGTGTATATCCCAGTGCCTGCTTGCCACCATGTGTAACTGGGCACCTCTACCTTCAATTGTTGAAGCAATTCAAACATCGTTCTATTTAGTGGAGGTTCCTGTATTCTTTCTGCTGAGGAATACTTAAATTACTCATGACCATTAAATACAATGACTCTTCAGAAGTAGTCTGCTCCACTTTGACCCTTATTGTACAAATTTTTGCTTGCACAAGTGATTTACAAATTTCAAGCTTGCACAACTGAGTGTACACAGGTGAAGTCTTTGAGATAGATTCCTGCTAACTAAAGTTGATAACTCAACACCATCAATGAAGCATTTATTGGCATGGATTTATGTATAAATTAATATTTAATTCCATATTTTGCCAATAATATGTGAAATCAGCCAAGGAAATCTCATTATTTCAAAGCTCTTGCACGCAAAAATCATTAGAGGTCATTGAGGCACTGCTGATAAATATTTGCACATCTTATTGCTCCATTGTTCATGTTCTGTGTTTTTACAGCTGACAAAACCAAGCTTTATTTTACCCAGTAGCTATAAACAACTAGTTCACAGACCTTTCCTCATAACAACATTAAGACCAAAGACCTCTGCTTAACGTGGTTTTGTTCATCTGAGTGATGATTTTGACCACTGCTTTGTCATCTGAATTTTGTTCAGGAACCAATGATGCTCTGGTCCTGCTATGGGGAACACCTTTAGCACAATTCTATTTCAAGTCTGTGTTTAGTACGTTGACAGGAAAAAACAAATTCTTCAAATTATTTTTTCCAACCGAAATTATTTTTTCCAAGCTTCTCAGTGAAGCTATCTTTTCCCGTACTGACAGACAGCTCACCAGTGTGTTTCCAACAGATTCTGTTGTTGGAAGAAAATTAAAACTAGAACAACTATTCTGCAGTCAAAGAGGTTATTTTGACTTTGTATGAATTCTGGCCTCAATCTAATAATTTTCTCTGTTCTTCAGACACGTGTTAGTCCTGCCTGACAGTCCTATTTGACAACAGGTGTTCTCTATAGCTTCCTGCAATTTCTGAATTTAATCTCACTGTAATATTCTGAATACTGAAGATGGACACTCATTTTATTTTTTCAGTTACAGTCGGCTTTAAATCCAATATCCATGGCATATAGTCACCTTGTAGAAAAACTCTACTCTACACAGGGACCTTTTTCTGTTTGTGTTCAGGTTATTTCTAAGAGTCATTTTGTATACCCATAATTCAACATGATAAAGTCTCCAATCCTGTGCCTGTCACTTCCTCTTGCTCACTAAGTCTGTTTCTGACAAATCAGGTCAGTTGTTTTTCACCCTCTTGGTGCATATAATGTTCCGTTCTCCTTTACCAAGTGTTGCCATAATGGAATGGTCACTTTATTCACAGGCCCCTTGTTCCCTGAGAGGCAATCGCCCCCCCCTGAAATCTCTGTATTTACAGGAAAACAGTGAATTCATTAGAGTATTAGACCTAGTTTCACAGCGTTCTTATTAACCACAATATTCCACAATTAAATGAGAAGTAGTCCTGGGGAGTGCACTACTCCGTTTGTCTTCTTAAAGACATTCACATTCCTAAATACCTTACAGAATTAGCTATTTATGGTGTAATGATGCAGAAAGGGCATTAGGAAGCACTGCCTCCACCAGCCATAACAGAGAGCAGCTAGAAAGCTAAATTCTCAATTCCTGCAGATGAAGAACCTGGGACTTAATAACTTGACTTTAAACAGTAATTTTCTTCAGCTGAGATAATGGCAAGATTGTTGCATTTCTTGACAAAACATCCTTCCCAATTTGTGCGCCAGGCAGATAACAACAGGCATCTTTCAAGGCAGTTTTGTTACCAGGCAAGTTGTCAACATTTTGCTCTTACAGAAAACAGCTATCCTATCTCTGCTACATTTTGTGCTACTGCTTCACCCTTCAATAAGTACAAGATCACTTCTCTGGGAGGATGAAAGAAATTACACCGTTAAATATGGAGTCATGGTAGCCAGGCATACAGCTATCAGCTAGTCTACCAGAAAGGTTCTCCCACACAGATCTTTTAGACCCCACGACTGCTTGCAGATGAGATTTGAGGGACCCACCTCCAGTATACAAAGTGTCCTACCCTCACATCCTTCCCCATGGTAAACATTGGTTATCTCCTCCACAGCAGAGGCACTGGAGAGGAATTTATGTCCGTACCACTGCCATGCCACGCATTGAAATGCTCAAGTTAAATGTTGACAGAGGTCGGTTTGAACAAGGGCACCAGGTTATGAACTGAGATGGCTGAGCTGCAGGTGCTGATACTTTTTTTTCCATTTCTGTTATAGACACATCCACCCCTGGATGGGTGGGCAGGAAGGGCACTGCAGCATATTGAATGCCTACTGGAGTTTGCTGCACAAAGCTGTAGTCAAAGCCTTTGTTTTTCTTCACACTCGAAATTGTCTCTGAATCCCTTTTCTTTTTTGCCTCCTGTTTTTAAAAAAGATTTCTGGTGTTTACTGTAATGTCATTAGGATAAACAGAGCTATTTGCAGTTCTGAGAAAGAGCAGAGAGATCAAGATACTGGTTTAAGATCTATAGAGGTCAATGTAATCTCAGTCTGAATGTGAGGGTTGTATTGCTTCCAACTTTTTTTCCTTATAGATGCTGGAGAGTTGAGGCATCAGAATCAATCTCAGAGCAATGCTGGTGGCTTAGTCATAGCAATAGTGAAGTTTCCTTAATTTCTTTATCTTCTACATTTATGAATTTTTACTTGGCTCCAAAAGCAGTAAATTTGACTCTCAAGGTCCTTTTTAGCACACTTGGCCCATTAGCAGTTAAAATTTAACAGTGCCTCTTTATAGTGATCCAGACACAAAAGATTAAGTTGCCTAAGCTTTGCATGTTTTAATAACTTTATATTAATGTATTTTCTCATTATCACTACACTTCTTGATCTATTTCCAATCATCTGTTTCATCTTTGGCTACTCTAACTCTGCCAGTCACTTTACTGACATAAATAAGACCCGAGTTTAGTGCTGTATCTGTATTTTCTGCATATGTTGTTCTTCAGTTTCTTTTTATCTTCCAGGAGACAAAAATTATTTTCTTCATATGCTCTCATTCAGGCTTCAGAACCATCAAGAATTTCTTTTGCTCCTCACCTGCCTTTCTCTTCCACAATTACTTGTAAAGGGGAAGATTAGCACCAAGTAGCTATAGTTCCAGCTCAGTTTACCAGTAGAGATGACTGACCTATTGGATGTCCTTGCTCCTACCCAGGGCTTCAAAAAATACCCTCATTTAGTGATATTTTCCCAGTCCTAAGTTAACAAGAGCTCATCAGAAACCTTGAAGCTTAACAGGCTGAACATGTCCCAAAGTGTACAGGCTGCACTTTATCAGAGCTGCTTGTGGTTTTTTTTGTACTGGTGTTTTGTGACTCACAAGCCTGTGCTGCTGTCAGAAAAGAAAGTACCAGCAGAAAGCTATCTTTTTTTTAATTGAGTTTCTATTTGATGAGATATATCAGACCACAGATCAGCAGTTCCTGTCCTTGTAAGTGTTATATCTGTCTCAAAGAGCTCACAGATATGTGGAAATGGGTATTTGGTGCTCTAGTAAAATATAACCATTAACCCCTTTCTAGTACTGCCTGAAGAGAGTTTAGGCTTTACTTTTTTCTTCCATCTCCTCTAAAAGCCACGTCACACTGAAAAGGTGCTAGGAGGTGAAGTCCTGTCTACCTCTTTCTTTCCTTCTAGCATTTACAGAAAGATACCCTGGTGCTTCCATAAGCCATGTAGAAACTAAATGTGAAACTCAACAGAAGCACCTCCCAGATGAAAACAGCTCTATACCATCCCCGTCCTTATCTTACAATTCTTAAGTTCTAAAAACAAACCCAAGTAAGGCTTATCTGAATGATTTTATGTGGAGCCAGCTTCAGGGTAGGTCCAAGCACAAAATAAAATTTCTTGAGACCTTTTGATGTAAGGATGCCTTCTTCCAAATCTTTACCAGCTGTGCTGTTCTGTAAAGAACTACATTCTTCTTGGGAGTAAAGTGCATTTCAAAACTGTGGGGGACAGTTTAACCTGAGGAGAGTCTTTCCGTTCTCAGCCAAACACATGTAGCAACACCAATTTCATGAATAACCTTGAGATCTATGGATCAAAGAGGAGATTGACTCCATCTGCATCCGCCTTAGTATGGTTCAATTGGCAACAGCTCTTGCACAGTGATAAAACAGAGCTCAGGTGAGGAATTACCTTCCTTGAATTCTCTTGTCCCTGCTACGCCTTCTACAGTTAACCTTTCCAAGTGATGTAAACATTAGAGCTGGTTTGTTCATGGACAGTATATTTTTCAGATGGTAATTCAGCAACATGCTGATGCTCACCAAGAAAAAAGATATACTGAAGTAGGTTTGGCCATGAACATAACCAAGACATTGGCTCAGCTCAGTAAGAACAAGGTGTTTTTTATGTTGTGAGTGAATTTAAAAGAAACATTGAGAATTTACTGAGAACATAAGTTCTTAGACAAACTCACCTCTGACATGATACTGATTGTAGACTACTTTATCAGTATCTTCCCTTGTACGGTGTTCTTCCTTTTTCCTTCACTCTAGTTTCCTTCCTTCATAAATCTTGCTTTGTATTTTCCTGCTCTGTTTCTCACATTCATCTTTGTGCTGCAGTTGCAATATGTTTGAAGCCACCTTCTGTTCCTGTGGAAAGTAATGCAAGATCTCATTGATTTTCAGTGGCACATGAGGGAACAAGACCTTCAGAAGGTGTTCTTGAAGCGTTCTGACGTGGTCATATTAATGATGGCTTATGACAAAGTTCAGTCACCAGCTGAAGCAAGGCTCTTTCGCTCTTAGGGATTTCTGAGCATTCTGGTGAAAAATCAAGTTCTAGGAACGAAAACAGCTGCCACATTCTGATCCCTGAGTCAGAGCAGTTTATGCCAGATCTATCATGGAATTAAAATATTTCCCCCATAATTCAAAACAGATTTTTTGTGAAGAAGCCTAATGGCCATTCCTCTATTGACCTGTTCTGGAGAACTGGATGCTCTCTCTAGTGCCATCTTAGATATACACCTTGTTTCCTGGAGGAGGCAATGCTTAGAAATAGTATGCTTCCTATGTGTATGAGCTGTACAGCTAACACTGTTATCTGCCAAGCTGTAGGTTGCAGAGTTAATTCATCAACTGCTTGGTTGTGGTGTGTATACAGCTGAGCAATTCTTTTAGTCACTGGTACAACATTTAATTTGGTGCACACTTAGTACAGCTTTCTATCAACTTCAGTTTCCAGCAGTCATCATTCACAGCTACACAGGCTCATTGCTCCTGAATTATCTCATGAGACATATCTCTACATGACTCTATAACAAGTATTTAAAAATAGCAGTTTATCAGCTGGAAGATTAATTTTCCCGTAAAACTCTAGGACCTATTTTCAGGAAGGAGATAGGCAGAAACCTGAAAAATCTGAGTGTATTAGAGGTTTTGTTCTCCTGCCACCTGGGAGCTCACATGAACTGCAGTATTAATCTTACACAGACAGCTTATAAAACACAATACAGCTTCACAACAACCTGGTTGAAGGACCAGTACATATGTAAATTTGATGTTAAATGCCCCTTGTCTGCAAATTGTTTATAAAATGCACTTAGGAAAGGACTACAGCAGCATATGGTTAAATGTTCTTGTGGGGAAATAGCAACAACAACAACCAGTCAAATGTCACCATCCCAGCGTGTGGTGGTATGTGCTGAACGAAAGCCTTTGCAATGCCACAGTCTCTCTTCTCCCACATGCTATCTGTGGTAGCTGAACTGCTAAAACTACTCAGGCTGAAAACGTGTCCTCATTAATTGCCTCAACCAAATGCAAAATTTCCACTCTTGCCTTGAAACATGTCTTCATCTACTGGTTCCTACTCAACTTCTACCTACCCAGGAAATCACTCCCTCCCTCCAAACACAGCTTCCTCCAGCTTCCGCAGAACCCACTACTCTTGTTTGTGATTTCCTCACCGTACCTCTCTTTGTTGTCCAAAGGGCAGCCAGAGGTTGGATTTCCCTCTACTTAAATCCATAGGGAGATTTCTGACAGATTCAGCTTTGTTTCCCTTCCTGAATAGGCATTCAGTATAAAAGCACCTTCAAAATAATCTCAGGTACATGCTCATCCTAATACAGGTCTAATCCTCTAACTACAACTAAGAGATACTTTCTTCCTGGTACTGTTTAAGAGTGGGAGTACAGCTGTCTCATACATACACACACTGAAATTTGTGCTTAATCCTCCTGTCCTCTCCAGACAGCATCTCCCACCACACTGCATGGAAAACATGGACCAACATAGTGCACTACCTGGAACGTCATTCTAGATAAACCAGAACTGCTATGTCCCAAACTAAAGTTTTCCTGCTTCACAAACAGACACAGGCAGTAACTTAACAAAGCAGTGCCTCTATGTGACTCTTTGCAAACAAGACATTGGTTTTATTGGTTTTCAAAGAAAAAGGACTTGAGATTATGTTTTCAGCTGCAAGAGGTTACTCTCAGCAACAGCATGGGGTGAAAGAGAAAGAAGATAATAATAATAATAATAATAATAATAATAATAATAATAGATGTTTACTAATCTTCTGTTCCATTCCAAAACCTGAGAATATTAAGGAATATTTACACTGTGTCCTCTCCCTTTGTAAAGTTTGGTTCTTGTAAATTGTTCAGGGAGGGGGAAAAAGTTGCAGTGAAGTCTGGTATAGACAACAGAATGACAAATTGCTGTGTCTTCCAAGACTGTCAATGTTTCAGCTATAAAACTGAAGTGTGGATGTAACAATTCTGCCATTCATTCTGTCTTTATAAAGTTAGGCCATTTCACAGCAGCAGTTGCATTCTACCTTCTCCTATCCTCATTACAACAGAGCTGATCTGAATGAGAAATCAGAGCTTTAGCACATAATGAAGTCTTTAAGTTACCACCCTATTCTGTACTTGACCCTGTCAACACCATCCCTTCTGACTGCCTGTTCCCAAATGAGCAAGATATCAACATGTGCCTGTCTAAAGCTCTGCTGGGCTTGGTCAGTCAGAGCCCTTTGATGGCCATTTCCACTTGTCTCCTTCCACACTGAATTACGCTACAGTTCTTCCACCTCCCTGTCCTCATCCGAGCACATGCAGACCCCTCCAGACGAACGTGGGGATGAGGAGTGAAGCTGACAGTCAGCAGCTCTGCTTCTGGGGTCAAGTCCCTCCTCGTTCCATCCCTGGTGCAAAGAGTGTCAACAGGAAAGATGTAAGGGCAGACTACAAAGGCACAAAAATAGTATCAGCAGATTCAGCTGGTATTCAGCTATTTCCTAGACAATTTAACAATTCTTTACATTTCACAAAACAATAATGTCTGTGTTATCTGTGGGCAGGAAGAAAACACAGCACTGAGAGGCTGTTCAGCACCGTAATGAAGGCAAAAGCACAGGTGTTTGCCTGATCTTTCCTTTTGAACCCGAAGCACTTGCAGGTCGTGCTCTGTCCACAGTCTACTCCATTTTCAACTCACCCCGCTGTTCAATCTAATCACCTGAAATCTTCCTTGCTACTTTAAACTTATCACTTCCTATTGTTCATGTGGGTCACCAAGAACAATCTAGTTTGTTTCTCTTTTTAGCTGCCTTTTAAATATTGGAATGTTTTCATGTCTCCCCCAGGCTACTGTTTTGTCAGCTAAACAATCTTTACTCCAAGCACGATCATGGACTCTCTGAAGTTGTTCCACAACTTCCTTTAAATACTTTGCCTATATTGGACATACTTGCTCACCTGAGGCCTCCAGATAAATGGTTTCTTTCCTTCCTGCTAAAATGTGCTGGAGTGATGCCGCTGGCACAGCAGACCAGTTCACAGTCTGCTGTAAGTGCCTGGTCTTTTTCCACCTCAATGGTGCACTCACCTTCTTAATGATGGCTAGTTGTCTCCTGGGTCAAAATCACAATTATTTTTATACTTCTACAAAATAAAGAGACCTTAGGGTTTAGGAAGAAACCTCAGGTGTTTTCCTGCTCTATATCATAGACCACAAGAGTGAACAAGGAGACATCACCAGCATTTAAAATGCAAGAAGACACCATTCCTTAAGAAGCCTGCAGCTTCCTGAAAATCAGTGATTTAGGAGCTTAACTAAATCACTTTTGAGAAGGAGCTGTTACCCATAAATCACTTAGAGTAGTCATGAAATTCCTCCCTCTCCCAACCTCCATTTTCTATTTATCGGTGATAGACTTTTGCTGAGTTAGCATCCCTTGCACTAGCAGTTATCTTTGAGCTGTTGAAATGCAGTCTAATAAAGAAAATCAATTTGTGGAAGCATTTGTATTCTGCACTTCACATGCCTATCTGAGCTAAAACTCAGAATTATCCTCACTATGCAAATAAGAATTAACATTAGAAGTGTGTTCAAAATGACAAGTCCTTGAATGAATGCACAGCCTGCAGCTGAAAGAGTCTATATTAAAGAAATGCCACTAACCATTAAGGCTAGATGACTGTCTCTTTCTCATGAAGCCAAGAATATAGTTTTACTCATGATGGATTAGACCTACTTGCTCCCCCTCACCTTTTTTTGATGAAAATCTAAATAATCACAGTAAAAGTAAGTTAGTTCATAAATCACGAAGAATGCAAACAATACATCCAGGGCAATATTGTTAACATTAATTCCCATCTAAACATTGACCCTTCAGAACTGCCTGTCTTACAGTATTTACAGAGCTGTGGACCTCACCTCTTGATGCTTGATGATTCATTATTTCCCATTACTGCTCCCCTGACCGATAAGAACCATGTCTGGTGTGCTGTTCCTTGCCTAATTACAACCACTTCATGAATGATATGAACACCATTCTGCAAGTCACTTACAATATCCATTAAAATGTATATAACCATGACTAGAGTCACCTTAAACCATTTCTCCGTGATAAAGTGCATGTGCTGAACATGGTTCTAGCAGCATACTGCAGAAAAATCTCCAGTCCCAACACTGCTATTTCCCCAGTAAGAAAAAGGCCTAGATAAATGCCTTTCTAGTTATTTCAAGAGATTTTTGGTTAGCTCATATTGGACTGAAGGTTGTTGTAGGTACAAGAAGCTGAAAATGCATTAGAAACACAAACGAGAGGTTATCATTTAGAAGCTGGTTAAACTCAGAGATTATTTAATAAACTAGTCCACTACTCACTGTTTAAACACAAAATAGATGAATGAGACCTCTTATTTGTCTTTAAAAACTCATTAAAGTAAACAACCTTTAATGAACTTCTGATTACTGATTATTGCTTGGAGGAAAAGTGATATAAATAGACAAATAATCATGGTGGAAGCCTTTGTCTCACTAAAGTCAATGAAGAAGTATTTAATTGATTATGTACTTATGGCCAAAAAGAAACAACAATTTCACACCTCCTGTATTACTAGTGAAAAAAATTTCACAGTGTGGTAAGCAATATATTACTTATTATCATCTATCTGGCTTAAAAAACCACTACAAGATATGTAAATAAAGAAGCATTGAAATAGTTTGCCAATTGAGTATCTTTTTTCTGTCCACTCTTCTGAGGGGACAGATATATTTAACAGAATCTGCAATTTGGTTTTGATGGAGTAGTTCCTATTAAAGATGTAGATGAGTTGAAACTAAAAAGACTCTCTGCAGACATATGTCACTTGGAATGACAGACCTAAAATGGGAAAAAAAAATCACAAGACTTCCTTCAATAGTTTTTAATTATTCTATAAGAATTTTTTAACATTAAATTGAAACAATATATGCATATATTTAGCATAGCATCATAACATTTTACATATTTAATGCAAACAATAAAATTAATTACAAACTTACAATGCTTTCTTTTAAAATTTGTGTCAGTTTTGATATTGACAGGTACAGGCAGAGGGTTTTTTAGTTATTTTTTTAATGATAAGCAGCATTGAAAGAAAATCACTTGTGTTTATTTCATCAACAAAATGCAGGTGACCAACCCAGAAGAATGATTTCTCAAGATTCAGCAGCTATCACCATTTGTTCTTAGACATAGAATTGTAAAGCAGTGGTGATGATTATCAGAGGCAGACACTTTGGAAGTGGGAAAATTATTTTTTATGTTCAGAAGGAGATTTTCTGCCTTAGGTGCACTAATTTTTTATGTCTCATACTGTCCCGTTCTAATTAGACTTGCTCCCGGCTTTGAAGCTGCTGTCACTGAAGACTTTTCCTGGACTTATTTCCTCTAACTGACAATCACTGACTCTCATCCTGCCCCCAAATTAAAATACCCACTTTCAGTTCTATCCACCACCATCTGCACTGCAGTTAGGGCATCTCCAATACGGTGTGTTTCTGCTCCTCCAGCACACGGACTTCTTCACGGACTGTGGAATCCAGGTCTTTACCAGCTGTGAAGTTTTCATGGACTCATGGGGAAAACCACAAAAACTATGGCAAAAGGTCTGTCCTGTGCTGGTTTCTGTAACTCACTGTGCTGAATGTTTTCAATGTTGTGTAATCGAGTCAAAACATGTTTCTGGAAAATAATGTCATGCTTTACCAAAAGACATATTTGATGCCATCCCCTCACTCATTTTCAATGGAGTAAGACAGCAGTAAAAAAAAGAAGATAAAATCTGAAATTTGGAAAAATATACAAGTAGGAAAAGGTAAGTGTAGGTATGCTTGTAGGCTCTACCAGTTTTGGCATGCTGCTTACCTGGACCAATAGCCTTTGCATATTTATGCAAATAAAGATGGTGCATGAATTTAGGTGACAATAATACAGTTTAGGCAGAACCTCATCTTGAAAGGCTGGTGATGAAATATTCTAGCAGCACCTATCATTTTAATTATGAGATGTAATGAGGAAAATTAAAGCAAAGTGGAATGACTGCTTCCCTAGTGACCATCTGTTTAATGTTGATTTAGAAACTCATCGAAGCTCATTCTTAGAGCTGCAGTCAGGAATCTCACTGAATATTTGGGGGAATTATTTAGAAAAACACTTGGGAAAATAGACTCAGATGTTCTAAATGTTGACTGGAAGCCTGTAAGGGTGTTACCCTTACCCCTTTAATGTTTTTCCTTCTCATAAATAACTTCATTAAGTTTATGGAAATGGCATATTTTCTGGGAAATTGATATTGCAAGCATGATAAATTGTTTGTGTGCAGAGAGATTCTGGACAGTGCTTGGAATTAGGTATAACAGATGTCACATTAACATTTGGCTGCTGAGATGACAGATGAGTGATTGCAGCACGGAAGCATTAGGCAAGTTGGTAATGGGCTTCCTAACACAAGCTGCTGTTGTTTCATATTGTTGAACTGAAAGAGCACCCTGACTGAACATAACAGTGAAATAGAAACAAAAGCTATATTACATTCTGTAATATTCCAGAATATTCAGTAATATTCGGTAATATTCAGTCAAGTTCAGCATTTCACACATTTCACTATTTAGCATACACTATCATATTATAACAACATTCAAGATATGGTTACGTTACTGAAAAAAAATTTCCACGGATTAGGGAAAAAACCCAACCCCCTAAAAAAGTCTATGTTTTCTATTATAAGACTCCTGTTTCTGTAAGTACAGATGCCTTTCCCAATGTAAAACAAAACCAAAAAAAAATACACTATGAAAAATGTTTAGAAAGCCTCCCTCATTCAACAGGTACTGGTGGAATGAAGGAAGATCAGTGGATCTAAAGCTAGTCAGTCTCATCTCTGTGCCTGGCAAGATCATGGAGTAGATTTTCCTGGAAACTGTGCTAAAGCACAGGGAAAATAAGGAGGTGATTGGTGACAATAAGCATGGTTCCACTAAGGGTAAACTGTGCCTGACAAATTTGGTGGCCTTCTATGACAGGGTTACACTATTGGTGGATAAGGGAAGAGAAATTGTTATCATCTGCCTGGACTTGTGCAAAGCATTTCACACTGTTCCACACAACATCCTCGTCTCTAAATTGGAGACACATGGATTTGATGTGTGGACCACTTGGCGAATAAGGAATTGGCTGGATGGTCACACTGAAGGAGTTGTGGTCAACGGCTCAATATCCAAGTGGAGAGCAGTGACAAGTGGCATTCTTCAGGGGTCAATGTTGGGACCAGCGCTGTTTAAAACCTTTGTTGGTGACATGGACAGTGGGATTGAGTGCACCCGCAGCAAGTTTGCCAATGACACCAAGCTGTGTGGTGTGGTCAACACACTGGAGGGAAGGAGTGTGCCATCCAGAGGGACCTGGACAAGCTGGAGAGGTGGCCTGTGCAAACCTCATGAAGTTCAACAAAGCCAAGTGCAGGGTGCTGCACATGGGTGAAGGCAATCCCATACATAAATGCAGGCTGGGAAATGAGTGGATTGAGAGCAGAGAAGGACTGTGGGGTCTTAGTGGATGGAAAACTGACTGTGAGCCAGCAATGTGTGCTCGCAGCCCAGAAGGCTAACTGTATCGTGGGCTGCATGAAGAGAAGTGTGGCCAGCAGGTCGAGGGAGGGGATTCTCCCCTTCTACTCTGCTCTTGTGAGACCCTCCCTGCAGTGATGTATCCAGATCTGGGGCCCTGTTTAAGTTAATGAATTAATTTAGTAAGAGACAAATCCCCTTGTGTTCTAGCCAGTCCTCAGAGATTAGAGGGCCTAGGGGTGGCTGGACTTATCTCTTAATAAGTATGCCAATTGGGGCTGGAACTATAGGCCTGACACCAGATGCACGAACAGCCCATATGCTGTAGGTCTGGTTGCAGTCAGGTTCACGAACAGTACAGTTTATTCTTATGTAACATCTGCAGATTCTTTGAGACTGCCTAAGATAAATGCACCAACTGCGGGTTGGCTATATAGCACTACACACAAAAAATTATTGCAATCACATACATTTAATTCCTGGGTAATCACTCAGCATAGCCAAGGGCCCAAATCTTACCAAAAGGTATCCCTTCAGGGGTAGGGGGGGACAAGGAGCAAAACCCCATTGATTTCTCCCCTGATTTCATATCAGATTATTATCTCTCTGAGTTAGATACAAACTCTGGGTGGTATTTATCTAAGTATGCATGTGCAAGTGGGTGGGACTGTGGTCAAGTCATTGTTTCTTGAGTAACAACACAGCACATTCCTTGGTGCAAGTTGTGTGCTGGTTTTGTGGGAAAAGAGGAAGAATAAGACATAAGGTCTTCAGAGTACTGCAAAACAGTCCTTGAGAGAAGAGGAAGAGCAGGAGATAAATCTGCATAGTCGTGTCAAATGTTCCTTGAGAGAAGTGGAAGAACGGGACAGTGTGGCCTCCACCTCACTTTGCAATCCTCCTTGGTGCCATGGCAATACAAATCACAGGATCTCCATCCTGTCCTGTGTCTGTTCTGGGCACCATGTATTAAGGAAATTTGTTTTTTGCAGTTTTTCACTGTTTTGCTTTTCCCACACTTCCAACAGGTCCCCAACATAAGAAGGACATGGACCTGCTGGAGCGAGTCCAGAGAAGGGTCATGAATATCATCAGGACGCTGGAGCACCTCCCATATGAGGACAGGCTGAGACAGTTGGGAGTATTCAGCCTGGAGAAGAGAAAGCTTCGGGGAGACCTTATAGCGGCCTTACAGTGTCACAGAATCACAGAAGCATTCAGGTTGGAAAAGACCCTTGGGATCATTGACTCCAACCATCAGCCCTACTCTACAAAGTTATCCCCTACATCATATCCCCCAGCATCTCATCTAAACAACCCTTAAACACATCCAGGGATGGTGACTCCAACACCTCCCTGGGCAGCCTATTCCACTGTCTGACCACTCTTTCTGTGAAAAATGTTTTCCTAATGTTCAGTCTAAACCTCCCCTGTTGCAGTTTAAAGCTGTTCCCCCTTGTTCTGTCACTAATCACGTGTGAGAAGAGACCAGCACCAACCTCTCTACAATGTCCTTTCAGGCACTTGTAGAGAGTGATAAGGTCTCCCCTCAGCCTTCTCTTCCTCAAAATAAACAGTCCCAGCTCCTTCAATCTCTCCTCATAGGATTTATTCTCCAGGCCCTTCACCAGCTTTGTTGCCCTTCTCTGCACTCGCTCCAGCACCTCGATATCTCTCTCGTATTGAGGTGCCCAAAACTGGACACAATACTCCAGGTGTGGCCTCATCCATGCAGAGTGCAGGGGGACTATCACCTTCCTACTTCTGCTGGTCACACTATTTCTAATACAAGCCAGGATGCCGTTGGCTTTCTTGGCCACCTGGGCACACTGCGGGCTCATGTTCAGCTGCTTGTCAATTAGAACTCCCAGATCTTTCTCTTCCACACAGCTCTCCAGCCACACCTCCCCAAGGCTGTGGCCATGCAGGGGGTTGTTGTGGCCCAAGTGTAGGACCTGGCACTTGGCCTTGTTGAAGCTCATCCTGTTAACACTGGCCCACCAATCCAACCTATCCAAGTCCCTCTGTAGTCCTTCCCTATCTTCATGCAGATCGACACTCCCGCTTAACTTGGTGTCATCTGAGAACTTACTGATGATACACTCTATGTCCTTATCAAGATCATCAATAAAGATGTTGAACAGAAATGGTCCCAACACCGAGCCCTGTGACTGGCCACCAGCTGGATTTAGCTCCATTGACCACCACTCTCTGGGACCGTCCATCCAGCCAGTGCTTGACCCAGCAGACCGTTCACTCATCCAGGCCATGGGCAGCCAGTTTTTCTATGAGAATTCTATGCAGAACTGTGTTGAATGCTTTTCAAAAATCCAGGTAGATAATATCCACAGCTTTTCCCTTGTCCAATAGTTGGGTCATTTTGTCATAGAAGGAGATCAGGTTTGTCAGGCAGGACCTGCCTTTCATAAACCCATGCTGACTAGGCCTGATCCCCTGGTTGTCCATTATATGACTTCTAATGGCACTCGAGATGACCTGCTCCATGACCTTCCCTGGCACCGAGGTCAGACTGACAGGTCTATAGTTTCCTGGATCCTCCTTCCTGCCTTTCTTGTAGATGGGTGTCACATATGCCACCCTGCAGTCCAATGGGACCTCCCCAGTTAGCCATGACTTCAGGTAAATCATGGAAAGTGACTTGGTGAGCACATCTGCCAACTCCCTCAGCACCCTTGGGTGTAACCCATCCGGTCCCAGAGGCTTGTTGCATCCAAGTAGTGTAGCCCATCTCTGAGCACTTCCTCTTTAATTGTCCTGACCTCATTCTGCTTCCCCTCCCCATCTCCCAGCTCATGAGGCTGGGTGTCCAGGGAACAGCCAGTTCCACTGCTAAAGACTGAGGCAAAGTAGGCGTTGAGCACCTCATCCTTTTCCTCATCCTTAGTTACCATGTTTCCCTCTGTATCCAATAAAGGAGGGAGATTTTCCCTAATCCTCCTTTTGCTGTTAACGAATTTAGAGAAACATTTTTTATTGTCCTTAACAGCTGTAGCCAAGTTGAGCTCTAGCTGTGCTTTGGCTCTCCTAATGTTCTCCCTGCATAACTTCACTACATCTTTATTGTCTTCATGAGACACCTGGCCCCTCTTCCAAAGGCAATAGATTTTCCTTTTGTTCTTGAGATCCAGCCAAAGGTCCCTGTTTATCCAGGCTGGTCTCCTTCCCCGCCTGCTTGTTTTTCAGCACACGGGAACAGCCTGCTCCTGTGCCTTTAAGACTTCGCTCTTGAAGTATGTCCAGCCTTCCTGGACTGCCATATCTTTCAAGGCAGCCTCCCAAGGGATTTTGTTAATCAGTCTTTTGAACAGGTCAAAGTTAGCCCTCCGGAAGTCTAAGGTGGCAGTTTTACTAACCCCTCTCTTTGTTTCTCCAAGGATCAAAAACTCAATCATCTCATGATCACTGCACCCTAGACGACCTCCAAATTTTACCTCCCCCACAAGCTCTTCCCTGTTCACAAGAAGCAGGTCCAGGAGGGCACCTTCCCTGGTCAGCTCACTCACCAGCTGTGTGAGGAAGTTATCCTCCACACATTCCAGGAACCTCCTGGATTGTTCCCCCTCCGCTGTGTTGTCATCCCAGCAGATACCCAGGAGGTTAAAGTCCCCCACAAGAACAACGACAAGTGACCGCAAGATTTCTCCCATCTGTTTATGGAAAGCTTCATCCCCCTCACTGCTTTGGTTGGGGGGTCTATAGCAGACTCCCACAGCAAGATCTGCTTTATTGGCCCTTAACCTAATCCAAACACTCTCAACCCCTTTATCACTCTACTTGATTTCTGAGCTGTCATAGCATTCTCTAACATACAGGGCCACTCCACCACCTCTCCTTCCTTGTCTATCCCTCCTGAAGAGCTTGTAGTCATCGATTGCAGCACTCCACTCGTGTGAGGCATCCCACCACGTTTCTGTTATAGCTACTATGTCATATTTCTCATGCTGCATCATGGCTTCAAGCTCCCCCTGTTTGTTGCTCATACTGCATGCATTGGTATAGATGCACTTGAAATGAGCTAATGAATCCAACACCTTTTTGTTAGTGTGGTCCCCATTCCCTACCAGACCCTTCTCAGGTGCTTACACGGTTCCTGAATATCTTTCCCTTCTCTCAAATGAAGTGGCAGAGGGAGAGCCCTCACCAGTCCACCATCCTTCAAGCCTTGGCATGCCTCCCTTGAGCCTATACGTAACAGGTTCAGTTATCTCCCCGCCCCCCCTCATATCTAATTTAAAGCCCTGTCAATAAGCCCTGTTAACTCCTGCCCCAGAATCCTTTTCCCCCTCTGCATCCCACAGCTTCATCCCACCTGTCTCATTTGTTGCCAGCAGACTAGGTGCCTTATAAACCTTGCCATGATCAAAGAACCTAAAATTCCGATGGTGGCACCAGTCTCTGAGCCACGTGCTAATCAGATATGTTCTCCACCCTCTCTCAGTGGTTTTCCCTTCCACTTGAGGGATTGATGAAAACATGACCGGAGCTCCTGAGCCTTCAATTAACCACCCCCGTGCCTTGAAGTACTTCAGGAAAAGACTCTCTTCATCAGGGACAGTAAGGATAGGACAAGGGATAACACTTTTAAACTGAATGAGCATAGCTGTATGTTAGATATCAGGAAGAAATTCTTCACAGTGACGATGTTGAGCACTAGAACATGTTGCCCAGAGAGGTTGTGGATGCCCCTTCCCTGTAATTGTTCAAGGCCAGGTTGCCTGGAGCTTTTCCAGCAACCTGGTCTAGTGAAAGGTGTCCCTACCCACAGCAGGGGCAATAGAAATAGATATTCTTTAGGGTCTTATACAACCCAAACCATTCTATGATTCGATGATTCTATGTTTTAAAATATGTATCTGATATTTTATTAAGCTGCTGTCTGGGTTAGGCTCAGATTCTTTTAATTAAACATAAATCTAAGAAAGTGACTCAGTCAAGTAAAGCAGCTTAATTTTATGTCCCCAAAGATTCAACTGAACCATCTTTGTACCGCTTCTAAGTAGGTGATACCTTGATCTCGACTGGGTCTCTAAGTTTTGTTGTGACCACAGATTTCTGTGATAACTCAGCCAGTTATCAAGAGTTGAAACTCACTGGACTTTCTTGTCTTCCAGTAAATTACTCTATTTTTCCAGAGGGAAGTTCATTGTAAAACTAATGATCCACAGTAATGAAAATCCTATATGACTTTTTAAATCCTTCTTTTTCCCCCGACTAGAACTTTCCAACACTTTAGATATGAATCTACATTACTTAAGTCAACCTTGTATAACTGCAGGTTCACTTTCCCTGTTCACTTGGCCCAGAGTAGGATGGGAAAGGAAGCCACGCAGGGTATTCACCAGCAGGTTGCTACCACCAGATGAATAGGTCCCAACATAACACCCACAGGAAAGCTCTGTCTAATAAAATTCTTGCAACTGAACTAGACTCCATCAAAGCATGGACAAAACACCAAAACTGAATATATATTCCTTCCCACTTAAATTTGACTTATCAGATCACTTCCACAACAGTGACCTTGCTTTGTTTCTCAAATTCTCCTTCTCTGTTTGGTTATTTTTGGGTTTTATTGAGTCTTGATCTATTTTTGTGTTATCACTCATTTACTTTGTATTTGCCTTAACCACCCAGAACTAATCCTATATTGGCAAGGCTATTCAAGGTCTTTCAGATCATGACTCCACTGAAGCTGGTGATACAGAAGTTGTCTGAATGTTGTGTTCAGAATGTATAGACATAAAATATTAAACCTGATACTTCAAAAGCTTGTACTGGAGCAATTCAACATTTACCTGAAATGATACTTTCAAGTCTGCTTGATCTATATCCATTAATTTAATGGTCAGGTTTTTTACCTGTGATTTTTCTTCATAGGTAGAATTTCACTCCAATTAGTGAAAATCACTCTCTTTCAATTTAGGTGATTATTCTTTGTCTGCTGAGTGCCCTGGGGAAACATAATGAAGAGACAATTTGCTTTAAATTCAATCCTGATATTATTTCATCTAGTCATATCATTTTCCAAGATATTACCATTTGTGGATAAACAAAGCCACATGCTGCTGGCCAGTAAGCAGTGTGTGAGTGCGTGTGTGTGTAAGAGAGAGAGTGTGTGTAACTATTTTCATTTTAAAACAGGAATTGCACTTGAATGACATTTCTGAAAGGATGTATCACCACTAAAGACTTCTTAAAATTGCTCTGTAATTCTAGAGAAAAAAACCTGATGCTGGAAATCTTGGAAAGCAGTTTTTGGGGTTTTGTTCTGATAGATCTAGGAAAAAGAAGGATTTGAAGAATTTTTTGAGCAAGGACAAGCATAACTGGGACAATGAATAAAAACAGTTCATAAGACTGGCTGCTTTGGGGTAGGCCAGCTGTGCTTTGTCCGTCATTTTATATTTTTATAGAAATAGAAATTCCAGTTCCAGCTGGAAGCTTGCTGGTTCGGGGAAGACTGAGAAGACATGTGTTTCTTTGCCAAACAGTCTCACTACCTGTAGCCATACGTTGGCTGGTGTATCTCCATTAATTCAACTGTCACTCAGGCTCAATCTCTGCAAAGCCAACAGAGCAATTCCCTGCTGCTCTGGACCAGCTGAAAGCAACCCCTCCTCCTTGTAAAGCAGCCAAACCCAGGGAGTTCCTCTGAGCTACCAGCAGCAAAGTCCCTTTTGTCCTGGTTCCCATGCTGAGACAGCCAAGGAAGTGGCTGGGTACCAAACAGTTTGCTCTAGACTCTGTTTTTAGTGCGGGCTTAGATTCACACTTGGAGAGCAGAAAAGAACAATTGGGGTGCTACCAGCATTAATGATGGCCACTGCTATGTGTCTGTCACTGAAAATGGGATTTAAAACAGAGAGGAAATGAGGTCAAACTTGTTAAAGCATCATTTCTGGTATCTGTAACACCTCTGACAACACAAATTAAGTGCAGTTTCAAAGTCCCTGTTGGGGATTATTCATTGCACTTGTGAAAATGTAGTTTTTCTAAGACAAAAGAGTGAGGTCTCCAAACATTAATTCTTCTCCTTATCCATCTTTACCATTTTCCCCTTTTTCTTTCGCCATTCCTTTTGCTTCATTGATATTCTAGAAGACCAACTCTTTATAAATTTGAAATAGACTTGGAATCAAGCTCTTGGCTTTTTTCCCTTAACACAGAGCACACACGCTCTTCATTAATCAAAGAGATAAAAGGAGATTAAAACATCAGGTGAAATGAACTATGTGTATAAGGAGAAAGAATTAAGACTGGACTGAACGGGTACAGGAGACACACAATGCACAGCATGGATGCCATCTGTGCCCTCCCCAGGTTTTATCTCACATTACAACAAAATGTTCAAGGCTCAAAAACTCACAATGTATCACACAATGACACTTACTCATCAGTTGTAGAGATTAATAGCTTCTGCTAAGATCTTACTGCTGCAGATGGGTTAGTGAAAAATGTTTCCTGTGTGACTGTTACTTTAACTGAAAATCACAGTGTCCATCATAGGGAACCTTTCCATTGACAGAAACTTTCCTTTTTCCTCTCTCTCGACATAAGCTCATTTGCAGGGTCAAAGTGGCTTTATAACCTTCCAGCAAAGTAGTGAAGTCTCATTTAGGGGTTGGGAGAGCTCTGCTACTGACTTTCGCTGTGACCTTGAGCAAGTCATATTCAACATTTCTTCTCAGTCCCTTCATCTGCCTACATCTGCCCCACACATACCTGTGTGCACATGTGTACAAAGGTTGCCTTCTGCAAGCTTATGCCAGTTTCTCTCTCTGTTCGAGGACTCCAGAAACCACTATGATACCAATAAGAATTTGTTTTCCTTTATGGCAGTCTGAAAACCCATGAACAAAAGGAATCACCCCCTTCAGCACATCTTTCTAGTCATGTCTGTGTCATGCATAGCTTTATTTTGCGTACAGCTCCAGGAGCCAGAACATTATAAACCCCGATCTACAAAATTCCTTAAGACCTACAAATATCAGAGACCCTGGCAATGCTGCACTCATTTTGACATTTAGTGATTCTTCTGTAACAACCTGCATGACTGTCACAGTCCACTCGGTGGACTCGTGATGGTTCGCTTGCTACGATCTCGAAAGTGCAAAATTAAGATGACCAACACCAAAGGGGATAGCAGTAATCAAACAGTGAAACTTTACTGGGTTGCCTGTGAAGAGGCACGTGATAGTTAGAGATGGGTGAAAGAAAGGAGAAAAGTAAAGTTAAGTTTAGAGAGAGAAGGAAGAGAGGTTATAGCTACCACCGCTGATCTCACGACGTCCTAACGGTCCTGGGTCCAGCTGGTGCTGCGTCATCGATCATCGTGGTCCTTGGTGGGGAAGCTTCCAATTTTCGTTGTCCAGAAGTCATCTTTTATGCTTAGTAACACACCTTGCTCCACCTCTGCCTCGGGGGTCTCCGCCCTTCTCAGAATTTGATTATCATATCTCCACCCTTCTCGAGCAAGGCCATCGCGCGTGCACAGTGGGGAGTGTCCTAGGTGTGGTCAGTCTCGGAAGCGGGTAACCTTCAACCAGGAGGTGTGTTTTGGTATTATAATGAAGCAAAGTTCATCTGAGGTTCATGATTTCTTCATCGGTGTTATTGCAACTGTCGCGATCCATCTTTTTTGACAATGGCTATACAATTATCACTAACCGCTCTGGCTAGGCCCAGGTACCGAACAATAGCACAACACTCTTTGTACTACACGGCTCAGGCACCAAAGAACAGCACTGCACTGTCTGCACCACACGGTTCAGTACTCAGGAGAACAGCACAGCACTGGCTGTGCCACACAGTTCTGCATTCAGGAGCCTTTGCACCACATTCCGTTCCAGGGGTCGGCAACTGCGCTCCAAACAGGCCGTTGTCGGGTACCTCACTGTCCATGTCCCTGATGACAATGTTGAGACAATGCTGATCTTCTGACCGACTCTTACAATGACTGACTTCAGTCACCTTTGGACAGGGACAAAACCATCAAGAATTCATTCAATTTGTCAATGTGGTGTGACTTCCACTGACTTCGCCCTGTTAACAACTCATACACTATGCTAAATAGCAGGATTAGAATTAAGTTAGGAACATTTTAAAAAGTCAATTTCTATCTAGTAACAAGGTCCAGAATTTATTAATTATTTAACTTTGAGACTTCAAAAACTCTGAAAAACAAACACAGAAATTCAAGTACATATGTTTGTACACAAGCATGACTTCCAAGCTTGCAATATAGAAGTATTTTACTGCAAGCCTTGCTCATTTATTTTTCTAATTAGAACTCATAATAGACTGAGGGGGATAATCACTACGTTCATTACAGTGTGTTTCTCTGTTTGAAAAATTTAATTTAAGGCTTAACATCTTGAAATATGTAAACTTAACATTTAATCAGGCAGCATCAATTTCTACAACCTATTTTTCCAATCAATGCTGCAATTATAGATCAGGAAACACCACTCAGAAGCAGGTAGTAGCTACTGATAAATCTCTGGTTTAAAATTTAAAACATTGTGAAGGAAATTAAATGCAACTTTATAGCCTTTTAAAAGAAACATAAACTGTTTAGAACATTAAGAGAGTAGAGGTAGCAGTATATTTTAATTTTGATGCAGTCAAAGTTTCTTTTTATGAATATTCTTTTGAAATAAAGTATGTTTTGCTTTCAAAATATTGAAAAAAATATTTTTTCTCATCTCTTATTTGCAGTCTTTGACAAAAAATAGCTTCTAATTTTAACTCAAATTCATAAATATTTAAAATATTTTAGCTACCATCAAACTATTGACGATGATATCCTAGTGTTACCTATGACATTTTGGAAAGCATAATTATATATTTTTTCAGAAAAGTCCAAGGAGATCCTGTGATTTCCATATATGGGTCTTGAAAAAACATGCATTTCACAAGAATTAAACATACTCTCCAGCATTACTCTGGAATTTTGCAGTTACTATATTATTAGTGACCATTTGATTAAATAGAAGGGGAAAAAAAAAAGAAGAAGTTATCTTCCCTATGTTTTATGCAACTGAATGTGGTCAGGTGTTTTTAAAAAAAAAGACAAAATCAAAACACTACATGCATTAATCAGGAACAAGAAGGTCCTTGTTTTTAACAACAAGCCATTTTATGGCTTTTACTCAGAATATCTTTATGCTCCACCAAAGTTTGGGACATCCATAAAAGCACCCAAAATTTTAGGTTACTAAATGATATCATCCAAGGACAACAGAAATAGCAATTATTTTGTGTGACGCAGATCTTCACATGTATGAGGCTTTTCAGTTGCTTACACACCCATTACTCCTGGAAATGCTTGTGTGCACTGGGATGCTCCAAAGACCTTTGCATACGACACCATCATTGGACAAGATCGTTTTCCCTGTCCTTACAAATTGTAAATAAAATAATTAACCATTTTTGTGTGAAAAACATTTTACCCAGTTGACCTCGATCTCTCTGAAACCTGCACATAGATTTTTCAATCAGAAAGAAAGCTGAAAACCAAACCTTTCACAGTACCACCACTCTACTAATTCTTCAGGTTTTTTTCCATCTAATTTTCATTACATAAATTTACATAGTCAATTAGTAATGTCATTCCAGTTAGTCTTTTCTCTGGGGATACTTTGAATAATTTGAGTTCCTTCATAACCACTATAGTAATTAATCACTGCATTTAAGTATCTGAAACTCCAAAACAGTCAAACATATTAGGGGCATCATGAGTTACAAAAAAATCAATCAATTCCTTTCTGTGAAGAAAGCATATTTTTCTCTTCAGTACCAATGCATGGGGGGATAGGAAAGTAGTTTTCACGTAGTGGTTCTGCTTGACAGAAAAGTACCTCTGGTAGTAAAATTGACTAGGTAAGACTAAGTGTAGTGCTCCGAACTTACTTAATACTTCCAGAGATGACTTTGAAAGGCTTGCTCACAGTGCCATTCATTCGCTCTTGGCCAGATCACAGGTATTATCTCGGTTTTGTTCTTGTCCTGATTATTTTCAGATATCGCTTTGATTTTCTCCAAGATGCAAACACAGAGTTTTCCCTAAACCAAACAGCCCCCAGCCAACAAACTCAGATCTTTTGTATCAGTATTGCTCTTACTGCCTTGGACTGGACAACTGAAAATTGTCACAGACAAAATACAAATTGGGTAGATTGCAAACTCACCTCTGTGGCCAATAAAGTTCCTGAAAGGGAACGTTTCCCCCTCAGACAGCAGAGACCGTGCGCACCATATGACATGCAGAGGTAGCTAGATTTCAAGACTTGATTTGGCATAGTTAAGTTTGCACTGTAAAAGCATGTGTGCAAATGCACAGAATGATTTCCTGAGTGTGGTTTCAAATGCCATTGTCTCTGAAAGTTGTGGGGTTTGGGTACAACTCTCCCAAACAGCCCCAACCTTAGTACATGACATCCAAAATTTGCCAGAATTGTGCTGATCCCTGGTTAATTTGGAATCAAGAGTCCAATGACTAAATTGTCACATAATTCCACAAAAAATCCCTCAGAGATGATTTACATCATTCATGACTGAAGAGAAGTTGAAGCCTGAGTCATGCAGAAGATCCCAGAGAGAGCATAAAGCACAGTATAAAAGTTAGGCCTAAAAGTATTCTTGTTATTCCTATTTAAGCATCTTTTTAAGCATCCACATCCTGTGCTGCTTCACTTCACGACATGCTGTGTTTGCTTTTTCATCATCAAAACTTTACCGCAAGGCATGTATCAAGTTAGAAACCTTGAAAAATCTTGTCTACATTTAGTTTCCTGTCTCCTCTACCAGGACACAAACAAGAAAACCTCCCATTTAATTGCCTGCAACATCTCCTTGTGACATTTCAGGTTCGCTTTGCTGCTGCATTATTCTTTGATGAAGACACAAAACTGAGTTCATATCGTGAAACTTGCCCCAGGCTTTTCTCAACAATATGTGATAGGCTTTTGCAGGTATGAAATTGTGGCATGTTGCAGAGAATCTAAAGTCCAAGAGGTTCTTTCAACTTGTACATTGTTGTCTATTATAGCAGTGTGAAAAGGTGATAAAATGCAACATTTTTTTCTGTCGTGATCATCATTTGCATAAAGCTGATCTCTGAAATGAGTAACTCAGTCATACCAAGGAGTGATATTTACATGTGATAAATAATTCTCTCATGTATCTGAGCATCCCATGTAATTAATACATTTATCCTAAGAGTGCTAATGAGATAGAGATGGTTCATCTCTGGATGAGTGGCGTCTAAGGCAACAGCTGATTTGTTCAAGGTCACACGCAGTAGTTGTGGTAGAGTACAAAATCCTCACGCCTTCAGTATCCCAAGGTCACATCTTAACCATTGCATCATTTATAATCCATATACTGCCATCCAAACGCATAGTGCTCAGAAGACTTTCTATATTATCCTCAAAGGTGTCTTTCTCACGTATTCCTTCAGGACCCTCAGAAATTCTACCACCTCAAGAAGCAGATGTTTGTTTCCACCCTGTCTCTCAGAGATCTGAGACCATCCCATTGCCCAGGGATATACTCTATTGGCCACCACCGTAACTAGGTGTGGAGCCTAGTTAGGCCTTGGGGTTTGCTACTGGGGAAGACATTGTACAAAGCCAAAGGAGTTAGTTTTCCAGCCTTTAGCTTTTCATTCGAAGCAAACCCATGATCCCAGGTGCTTGAATTTAAGCTTGTCCTGTTTCCTAGGAGCTGGCTGCTGTCCTCTGCACTAGACAGTTACACTTGAAAGTGCAAAGTGGTTCTGGAGTAGCTCTCAAACTTGAAAGGCAAGAGGGAGTATTTTCCTTCCTCTCTTGTTTGACAGGAAGAGTTTGTGCTCAGAAAAGAGATAACTGTAGGACATTGACTTTAATGAAGCCAGGGAAACGTCATCAGCTTCAGTGGTTGGCTGATGTATAACCTCGGTCACTCTGATGTCAAAGTTTTGCGCCTGTTCTTTGTCAAAATGGGAAGCATATCAGAAAGGCAATAAAATATCTAGGATATGTTTTTCAGGTAGCAGGAGTTGTATACAGCACGTGCTATGGTGAAGCACATATTTTTTTTCTGTGTGGTAAAGGTTAGGAAAGCAGCATCTAGAAAGATATTAGAACCATCAGCAGAAAAATATGTTACAGCAGTTAAGAAACACTTCTGCATCCAATGGCATTCTTCTTGAGGATGTACCAAGGACAAAACTGTAGGCACTATTAAAGTATGCATTTCATTTCCAGTTAAGATTTTCCCCCCCAATAATTAGAAGTATGCAGAGTAGGTTAGAAATGCTTTAATGTATTACACATTAAACAGGCTATAGCTCAGAAGGATGAGGGATACAAGTGGGTGGGCAAAGAGAGGACACTGGAAGAAGAAGAAGAGAATTAAAAAGCATTAGTCTGTGTGTACAACCATGTGCAATTCCTTCAAAGTTAAACTAGGCTCTGTGTAAGATGAGCTAACGTTAATGTCAAACAGAAATGCAGCCCTGTTGGTGGGACTGTACAGCGGGTAAGTAAGCTGAGGAAGCACTCTATAAACCAGATACCTGTAATCTATGACTATGCAAATTGCTTTCTTTATTTATAACTGCTTTTCATGACATTTCTATTTCTCTTCTTCAGACAGTTGAGAACTCTGTAAGTCCTCATGGAAACAATATTCTGCTTGTTTATGGGCTTTAGATTTTCCACAGAATAACGAAAATGTCAGATTTATTTCAGTACACATGCTTAAATGTCTAAATGGCACCTGTGATAATCTGATGTTGTGCTGGAAGAGCAAGGGGAAAATCACCAGAGATACAGGCCTGCCTTTCTTCCAGGGGAATCAATACACTCCCACCAAAGAACCACTTACTGAAGAGATGTCATATAAAATCAATCTCAAACATTTGAATTACACCATTGATTTTCTGGGGTGGTTAATAATACTTGCCATTGCATTCTATTTAGCTTGTTTTAACCTTTTTATTTTTATGGGTTGTTTCCTACCATTCTTCCTCATATGGGCTGTACATGAGGGTGATAGGACAAAACTGGCTCCCCTGTAACCGGTTTGTGTTAGTAACAGCAATGCACTAGGACTCCCTCAGCCCTGTTCTCTCTGCCAGTGAAGCCTATCTGATACAACCTTGAACTGACAGGACTTTTAAGCCTCCAGTCCCAGGAATATTCTTCAGCTTTCATTGTCAATGAATCTTTTGCTTAGAGAAGAGTAGTTCAGGGGACACTTAACTTGTTAATGACCAGCGGAGCTGTATCTCAGACAGCAAGGAAATTAGGCAGTGAATTTAGAGAAACTAGTTCTGTAATCTTGGTTCCAGGCATTATTCCTCTCTATCTTCAGGAAACGCAGCAGCTGAGAATCTCGCGTGTCAAGGATGGACCCCTGTGGAAATGCAAGGCGCTAGCTTATGACTAAGTTGTGCATTTGGAGAAATCTTCCAAACTGAGAATCCTTTGTTAAAGAACAGGATGACATTTACCTTCGTTTCTTGAACTTACATCAACCAGCCTTTTGTGTAGCATTATCAATGCAAGGGTACCAGTATTTGTCTTACAGATGCTGGTGAAGGCTTCCTTCCACAGGTCAGATTGTCGAACAGGAAAGCTCCTGCCTCCCAGACCTCAGAAGCGAACTCCCAGGTAATAAAGTCCTGAAAGCAAGCATTTCTAGATTCATGCACTGAAAGGTTAAATTAATTCAATGGCATTACCATACACTACATGACATAACGCATGTATTTAATTCCTTGCAGGATCAATGCCTTCTTAATATTGTTGTTCTGTTGCCAATAGACCCGAGTTATGGCCAAATTACAGGACACATGCTAGAAAGTCCCCTCACAGTTTAAAGAACCATTGGTTAAGTGACAGACACATTTGCCTAAGCATCCCAGTCTGACTGGGAAGTCATTTAACTTACTGTCATTTAACTTACGAGATGACTCAAATATGCTTTCCCTCTTTACAGTGCATATCAGTGTATTATTGTGAATAAATATCAGTGAGAGGCATTAAATTCTTTCCTTGGCTTGGTTGAATATCAATAACATTATAAGATTCTGTGTCAGGAAAAGCTATGCTTATTTATATCTTGAGTAGATAGTCTTAAAATACACTGGACAAGTCCTCTAAGAAATCACTAAAACTAGAGAAATTAAAACAATCACAGTTCATGCTATAGTACTGGAAAATAAAATTATTATTTTAAGATGATATCTCCCCAAATCTCTCTATAATCAAAAAGAAATGTTATGTTTGCCTTGCAAAGACAAAAATTAGTTTAACAAATTATGCGATGACTTAAGGCTTGTAGGAGCAGTTGTCGTAACTGTCAGAATATATTCTGAAGTACATTGACTTGGTTTTGTTTTTCTTAAAAATTAGGCAGAAATATTTTTTTTAAACAAATGAAAGCAAATGTAAAAATCGAAACTAATATTGATTTCACCTCCATATAAAATATGTTGGATTACACAAATTGTGGAAAAAGTTACACCAGAAACTGATTTGAAAGATCCAGCCTCCAGAGAGATGAGGAGCAATTTGAGCAGTTTACATAGCCAGTTACAGAGTTTGATCATCTAGAAATTATATTCATTTAGGCTTCAGAAACATATTTTTGCTATAACCAGCTAATGCACTTTCTCGAGAGTCTTTTATTACACTGTGTTTCTTTAAACTTGTTTTATGTCCCTGACTCATATGTGTTTAAAAATTTTAATTAACAGCAACAGAAGATGTGATTTATTCACAGGGAAAAAACAGTCAACATACTCCCACACCAATCAACAGCTTAACTATCAAAATACTTCTGGTTACAGCTGGTTACTAGCAACATCATTTTTGTGCACACTCATCTATTTCTCCATGGTGCAAAGTGTTATTAATTTATTGCCATGACACATTTACTTTCTCAATATTGCAGATGGCTCAAGGTCAGTGGGATTTCCTTTGGAGGGCTACTGGACTAACCATCTGCTGCTATGATCAAAAGGGACTGAAAAACAGCTCACTTAATGGGAATCCAGCATAAGAAGTCAGATGCCACCACTCAGAACCCAACTGTTAAGAGGGCAATGTCAACGTGTCATCTGCCACCAGATGGGAGAATTGAGATACCTTAAAGATATTATCAGAACCAGAGAAAAGGTCACAGTGCCCCACAGGAAGATCTGGTAAGATCCAGAGCAAAACTCAACCCTAAGTTAAGCAGCTGTTTTCCATTGTAAGGTTTTGACATCTTTCCTGAAGCATTATGATAATGCTCTCTGATGGAGATACAATGACTCTAGATTAGACAATGCTTTCTTTTATATGAACCAAAATTTCTATGTCTACAAATTACCAAAGTGGAAAAGAATACAGCCCAAGGAAGAATTCTCAAGCAGAATATTTAGAGTTTAAAATTAATTTATTTTCCCATGCTGCACTCAGCTCAGCTCTAACTAAAGTCAAACCCAGGGTATTTTGGCCAACTCCTGAGGACAAACAGCACCCAGAAAAGAGGAAGATAATAAGATCTGCTTCAGATCACCAGAGCTGCTTTTCGCTAGATAAATATAAAATTCCAGGAGATCAAGAGGCATTCTGTCACATCCTACTGCAGGAGAATGACTAGTTCCATCATGACTGCCCCAGGGAGAGCCTTTCTGGGGGAAAGAGGAGCAACAGCGTGGTGGCACAGGCACCTCCCGGTGGGAAAAGAAATTATATGCTGGAGAGCCTGAACACAGATGATCAGATTAAGATAGAAAGTTCTTCACATCCTTCTCACTTCTAGCTCACTTTAGGCATATTCTTCTCATGCCCAAATGAGCACAACTAAGTATATGATGCAGAGCTCCCCAAAAGGAGGGGAAGAGGCAGGTTTATCCCCAGCCACATAACATGCATGTCACGTACCACTACTTGCAGCAAAATCCTATGGTAAAAGTGTTGCCAGAAAGTAGCTTCTTCCAAGATAGACTCCTCTGAACAGACTTTTGAGCAACTAATTTCCTTACTTAAGTAGCAAAGAGACAGAGAGATGTCCCTCATAGAGTGGCACACTGAGGCTTGTGCCCTGAAGTAATGAGGTTTCTCCTGAATCCCAGTTCAGGGAACCTGTTAACAATTTACTTTTTACGGTCTTTTAATAGGATGTAAAGACTTCTCAAATGTTCTCTATTGTATTAAATGATTTGTTAAGCAAAGAGAGTTTAAGAGGATTGGGGGGAAGGGTTTTTTTTAACTGTGCTAAAAACAAAGAATTGAATTCTGACTGCTCCCTGCAGATAAATTTGAAACACTGCAAAGGAAAGTTAAAGAATGAAAAGTTCAGTTAAAACCAGAATAACTTAACTTTTGCTGTAGAAAGTTTCAAGGATCAAAGCTAATGTCTTTTACAAAAAAGCAAGCTCATGTTTTGGTAACTGGACCATTTGGTTTATTTTTCTCCAACTGGCTCTGAATGCACAATGGGAACTGAGTTAACATAATTTTTCTCTGCCATTTTATTTACAGGTCAAGTAGATCTTCATTAGATAAGAAAGGTGTGATTTCTAGAATCCAAAAATCAGGAGAATGTCTCTTTGCTCTTACATGTAGAGCAACTACATTTCTGGCAAGGTGTGAATTGAAAAGGCACTCTAGTGAAATGCTGGAAGTGTGAACTATCAAGAGAAATTATTTTCTGAAGATTATTTCTTAAAGCAGCCTTGAAAGATCCAGTTTTCCATTCTTTAAGTCTCATGAGTTTGAGTCTTCACTGCTTTGCCCAGCTGCCTTGCCTGCAAATGCTCCTCTCTCTTCCATAGACAATGCCCCCAGTTTGAAGTCTTAAAGATCAGTTCTGACACCCTTCATTGAAGAAAAAGCTTGTCCACAGTTAATTTCAATGTCTTGTCCTACACTGAGGAGTTAAACCATCTGAAAAGTAGGATTTTACTCCTTTCTTGTTCACTTTGCTTTTGTTCAGCTGCTGAGACAACTGTATGAAAAAATCCTTTGACAGGCACAGCTGGAATAACCTGTGATGATGAAGCATCTACTCAGGAGCTTGCCCTCTCACTCGCAGAAACACTCCTCGTATTTCTGCCCAGGTCCATGGGGGCCCAATAAAATGCCTTTGTTTAACTTTGTTTCTAGGTCAACTCATACCCCCCATTTCAGGTATAAGGAATGCAACATTGGGGGGGGGGAAATGCTGCAAGAACAGTCAATGTGTTCAGGATAAGATACTCAATTCTGACTAGAAGCAAGTGTTATCACTGTGTACAGTATATTGTTCCTGCAATTATAAAATAGTAATGTTTCAGTGACTGAGGGACTGCACTGTGCACAGAGTAGAGGATTGAATATCTTCTGTAAAGAGAAGTTTTCAGTATAAGCCTTCGAGGCTGATCAATGGTGGGCAACAGCCACAGGAATGAGGAGACAGTGGTATATCTAACCTATATAGGCTACCAAGGAAAACTAATCGATTTTTTTTTTTTTAAATCCTCTCAAATCTGTGTTGATTGTTACTGACTTTTTCATATTACAATACATTCTTATAAACATGTCAACAGCGAAATGGAAATAAATCCCCACGCCACACAGAATTGCTTTCCTAAACATAGGAATTGAGCAGTTTGGCTTGTAATTCTTCAGCCCTATTTTTCACTCCACCAAAAGGGTAAAAAATCCCCACAGATATACAGTTACAGAGACACTTTGTCTGCCACAATCATTTTCATCTTCTTTTCTTATATTTTTGCCTTCTACGCACTAGTGAGTATCCCACAAACTCAGGCCGGAAAACTTAGATCCTCCTCCACAAAGATGGCATGCAGCTAAGGGTACACTGTGATTTCTAACAAAAACCTCCAAAACCTTCAAAGTCTCACACACATGAAATTATGTGAGACTTGAAAAATCCTCAGAGATGAATTGGATGCCTCCCTTTCATGTCAGCAGCTTTCATTCCAAACTTGCATAATCGTAATGTCATTCCTGTTGATCAGGCACAGTGTTTTGGAATCAAGACATTGAAAATCCGAGCCAGCCCCCTTTGCCTTTGCTGAATGTCCATCATTTGGAAGTTTAGAGTATTCTTTTCCTGTATATGCAGCCATACAGAGGCTCCATGAGTATCATTTTTGTAAGTACTGCTCTTTGAAAGTTCCCAAACAGGAGCTTCTGTAAAATGAAGGTAAAAACTTGTGATAGGTAGTACTATTAGTTATAATCTTTCTGAACACAGAAAAGTGGTTGGGAAATTCTCTAAATTGCCTGTAATGGCAGTCACATTTCACTGCCTGACGTTTGCATGCAATCAAAGTGTCAAGAGGTTTCACTGTTGTAGCCCAAATGATATTGTAAAAAGAGAACGAACACTGCATTTAAGCACATGCCAAGTACCTTCAGCATCAAATAGAAAGGTGTGAGGAGTATGTTAATGACACAGCTTTTCTGGGTTTTCTGATACTGTCTGGAGTAAAACAGGAAAAAAGGGACATTACCTGTGTGTAACATGGTTTCATTCATTCCAGCTCTGAACTGAAATCACATTGTGAAATTGGAGAAGTATTGTCTTTCTACAGATTCTTTCACAAGCTCTTGATCCTAGTGTAAGTTCTCATCCAGAGTCACACATGTCTGCTGCAGAGGAGTACAGTTCCTTCTTCCTCTTCCAGAGTCAGCCTCTTTAAAAGGACTGCACTGAAAATACAAATACCTGTATTGGAAAGAAATTAAGTGTCAAAGCAAAAAGAAAAATCTGGCATAATACTTCTGCAAGCTATCCTAAGCAAGGAAATGCAGCATTTGTTCACTACTTCAGCCCTTACTATTAAGTGCTTAAGTTTTGGTGTTCTTGAACACAGATCAATGGCAAAACTCCCCCTTCCTACATGGCTGGCACAGTCAGGGTGTCCAACAGCGGGGCTGCTAGTCTGGCCCCATCTGTAGGCAAATGTTTTGCTGGTCTACCTCAGTGATATTACATTTGGCGTTATCAACACCACAGCCTTCAAATACCAGATAAGTCAGCCATGAAGACAGCAGTTTTCAGGGTGAAGTGGAACCCACTGCTCTACCACCAATATCATTTTACCTGTAGAAAGCTTTGCATGGAAGAAAGATCTAAACAAGAGACCTTGCTACCCAGGATTTAACTCCCCTTATCCAGGACAGCACACCTTCTGCATGCTCTGTTTTGTTGCTCAGCTAGGCTTTACAGTTCCTAAACTTTCTGAAGAACTTTGTGATGACATCTGTGTATTACTACACATTCAAGTTAAACCACCACAAGATTCAAGTTAAACACTTACAGAGAAAGGCCATCTACTGCTTCTCATAGCTGGAAGAAAAGGAGATCACAACCAAGAACCATTTTAGTGTGTTCACCCTTAGAATATTAATTTTTACCTGTCCTTTTTCCTTAGCTCTCCTCGACAACAGCCTTGAAAATCCAGACGTTAAATTATGGACAAGATATGCTATTTATTCTCACAGGAATAAATACTTAGTCTCACAGGAATGACTCAGAGCTGTATCAGGGAAGGCTCAGACTTGACATTATGAAACATTCTTTTACTGAGACAGAGGTCAAACACTGGAACAGGCTTCCCAGAGAGGTGGTCGATGCCCCCAGTCTGTCAGTGTTCAGGAAGCATTTGGACAATGCCTTTAATAATATGCTTTAACTTTTGGTCAGCCTTGAAGTGGTCAGGCAGTTGGGCCACATGATCGTTGTAGGTCCCTTCCAGCTGAACTAGTCTAGTCTAGTCTAGTCTAGTCTAGTCTAGTCCACTGTATTGTAGCTGTCAGTTTACTGCATTGAAAACGAGCATTGAGGGGAAATGAGACTCATCTAGAACTCGTTAATATATGGATAACTTTTTCAGGGGAATTCTGAGATTGAGATCACTGTATCTGCACACAATGAGAAGTTCATTACTGTTTATTATTAAGTTGCCTGAAGCAGAGATTCAATTAGAGCCTTGCTTGTCAGTACCTAGTTCCTGCAGAGCTGCACAGTCAGGGTTTGTCCCTCTTAAAACTGCCTGTGTAACAAATGGGAGCCGATTACACCTGATCTGTCTCTGTTCCCTTCAGCAGTTATTACACCAGAAATTAACCCGTGCTGCAGAAAAACTTTGTCATCTGAAACACAGCAACTGTGACTGGCTAACTTATTTTTTGACTCCGGAAGACTTTCTTCTGAATTTTGATCTCAAATCCACAGTTTTTATTCTGTTTCACTATTTAGTGCAAGACAATGAGCAAAATCTTTCTTCATAATATGCCTTCCCTGGGAGTAGTCGATTAAGAGAGGAAGTTCTGCTTTCTGACACACAGAGTATGTGCCATGACAATGCAAGCGACTACCACAAGTTTCTGTCTAAATTTCCAGGCCTCCCCACAAGAATGAAGACAAATGTTCACAGAAATTAACAAACCCAGAGAGAGTCATGGTGGGTTCCTATTAGCTTATTGCTTTGAAACAGCTCAACGTTCCTTTCCTTGAGAGCATTCCCATGTCGAGAAAGAACTGATGAGGTCATGGTGTTATCTCAAGACAAGTGAGCCTGATCAAGCATGTTTTAGGACAGGAGCTGGAGACTGTTTCACAAAAAACACACCTAAGTGAGGTTTAATGAATTTCAGAGCAATCAAAATGCTTATTTTTTGAGTTTGTTTCTCTAATATGTCCATCTTCTGAAATGGAATCAAGATCCGACAACAGTGATTATGAAAATTCCTCTCTTTGCATTCAGAGCTTTCCAATTATTCTCAAGGAAGAGAGGATAGAATCAATGACAGCTATAAAAAAAATCTGCTTCTATTTAGTTAATGAGCAGACTCTGAAAACAATGCCCCTGAAGAATGGGGTGTAACACCTACTTTGCATCAGTAATCCCTTTCACATCAAGAACCAATGCAGAGGCTTTTCTGTAAGAACAACAATGATAAAAAGAAGATTTCTCTTGATTGTAGAATTAAGACCATGTTCCTTGCCATTCTCAACTCAGAGTGATCAACAAGCTAGTTTGTTTTCCAAAGTCCAGTTTACTTAAATACAGGACCTGGAAGAAATGCTTTGAAATCTGGACTGACTAAAATTAACATGCATAGATCTCATTGATTTCAAAGGTAGGAAAGTTTTTAGGAACTCATGTTGATAGAAATATTTTTGTTAAGCGATCTTTTGGGCTGTTGTTACGGAGGCTTCCAAATGAGCAACCCACCACCAGTTTAAAAAAATAAATAGATTTATTTTTTTCATAAAACCACCAGTCAGCTCTCCGTAGATTACAGATCTGAATGTCCTCAAGAGGAGAACAGAATAACTTTCTGGGGTTTAACAATAACCCGAAATACTTCACAAAGCTTCACACCCCAGGGGTTTAACGACAACCCCAAGCATAAACAAAGCTTCACTACCTAGGGTTTAATGACAACCCAAAACGCTCTATCACTCACCTAGAAAGTGAGGGCTCTCAACCTCGAGGACCTGCTCAGGGCAGCGTCCCAACCCAAGGCACCTCGAGGAGTTTCCCTGGGCGGCGTCCCGAACCCAAGGGGAGAGTCCTGACCACAGCGTGCAGCTCCAGGGGACGAGCTCAAAATGGCTCCCCCAGGGGACTCAGTTTATACCCAGGCCGAATCTGACCTGTGGTCAATAGCGGCTCCCATTGGCCAAAGGCCCCAACTACCGTGAAGCCCCAAGAACAAAGGCAATCAATAGCTGCTAGTCTTTAGCAACCAAGAAGCCCTATCTTCACTGAGCGAATGCACCTGCCACAGACAACAGCATTCTGTGCTTGCTCTGCTTTTCAGTTTTTCTCTGTGTATCTGTTGTTTGTTTCTTGGAGACAGAATAATGGGTTAAAATGAATATTTGGTCTGACACAGTAAAACTATTCGTATTTGCTTACATTCCATTCTGGATTTGTGGGATTTGTCTTCTGTTGTAGATGGCTATTCTTATTGACTCTGCTTTGGACTCGCCATTTAGGGACACATAGTTCTGTAAGTGCAATATGCTAGAGGGACCAAGAACTTTAGTCAAAACTTTACCAGAACAAAATCAACAGAGTATAGACCTTTCAATAATGAAATGCTTTCCAGTTTCTTGGCATCACAAATGAAAGAGTCTTCTACAAGACCCACAAGAGATAGAAGAGAACTCTACCTTTTGTAAGGAAGAGCTCCTGAAGATAAGAAAAGCTATGAAAAAGAAAACATAAAAGTAAAAAACTGTGCAATGGTTTCCTGATTTTGACTGGGATAGAGTTAATTTTCTTCCTAGCAGCTGGTATAGTGTTGTGGTTTGGGTTTAGTGTGAGAATAATATGGCTAACACACAGACGGTTTTAGTTGTTATTAAGTAGTATTTATACTAAGTCAAGGATTTTTCGGTTTCTCATGCCCTGCCAACAAGAAGGCTGGAGGGGCAAAAGAAGTTGGGAGGGGACACAGTCAGGTCAGCTGACCCAAACTGGCCAAAGGAATATTCCATAGCATATGACACCATGCCCAGTATATAAACTAGGGGGAGGGGCAGATCGCTGCTCGGGGACTGGCTGGGCATCAGACAGCAGGTGGTGAGCATCGTGCATCACTTGTATTTCTCAGGTTTTCTTTAACTTATTTTTGTTATCTCCCTTTTCGTAGCTATTATTAGTAGTGTTATTAGTAATATTATTATCATTATTATTTATTTATTTCCATTATTAATCTGTTCTTACCTCAACCCACCAGTTTTAGTTATTTTTGGTTCTTCTCACCATCCCACCAGAGTGGGGCAGGGAGGATTGAGCAAGCAGCTGCATGGTGCTTAGTTGCTGGCTGGTGTTAAACCATGACAGTTGTACAGATTTAAGGAATGACTGAGAGATAGGTATAATGAAAGGCTTTAGACAAACTGTGCAACACTGACTGATGCATCATTTCAGCTGAGAGCTCACTGAGATCCAGTGCCAGGGTCTCATAATCTGTAGCAAACTGGGGGAAGCTTGAAAACTAATTAGAAAAATGGCTCTCACCCTTGAAATATTTTGAAAAAAACAAGCAATCCCTTTCCTTTAGAGGAACTTTTAGTGGAAATCAGCAAAAGTAATTAATCCAGCTCTTTTGTGTTATATCAAGCAGAGCTTCAAATGTGTTCCAGAGCACGTGGGCTCTTAGACAGGCACAAATCACCTATGCATATGAAGAAAGACTTGGTGAAGGTTGACAGAAATGAGAAACAACAATGCAAGCATCTTTGTGATGGCAGTTCTTGAGGTATATTCCAAATAAAAAAAACCCTTTAACATTAGAGAGTGCAGCTGAATAGGAGGGTGGGGATACCCAATGCCAAATTTCATGGCTGCTGTCAAAACAGGTTACTAACAGAGCTCCCTCCAGCTTTAGTCTACATTCTTGATGACACTATGAATCTTTCCACAGCCTGTGCTACCCATTAACTCCTAGACCAACTGCACCAAGAGCAAGGCTGCATGTTTCTTTTCTTCCCATACAAGCTTTGTCATTCTGTATCCATTTTTGTCCATTCCTCTTGGATTTTGGCTCAAATTTCACTGACTTCCCCAGGCTGGTTGACAGCACCAATAGACAACTCTCTGCTGTAGCTTTCTTAAAATTTTGAAGCACCCACTGGCTCCTTGTCCCCATAACAGTTCCCACCTCAGTCTTCTCTCTTCAGCCATCTGGCCTCAGGATTTCTGCAATATCCCCATCAAGCTATACAGAGAAATGAGTAACAGGGTATTACGCCCAAAGTGCTCTGTCATAAACCTCAAAAATGGAAGGACACTCAACGGAGATGGACAAGGGTGCTGTGTTCATGAAGCTCAGGGAATAATACAGGGTGTGACCCACTGAAGCTGTTGCAAATAAAGCTGACTTTATCTCAACACAAGGGGGACCACTGGAGGGTGGCCTTTGTTTTAAATAAACACCTCTCAACAGTTGAGTGGATCAACTGGTGGTGTAAATGTTTCTCCCAGAGTTCATTGAAAGAGTGCGAATGTCTCCCAGTCAGCCAGACCAGCATGGGGGGAGTGAATATGTGGCTCAGCCCAATCCAGAGGATGAAAACTAGACAAGCAAAGAATTTTGAAGACAGCAATGGGCTTGAGCTGGCTTCTACCCACATATTCTTTCCCGGTGACTGGGGACACCGAGTCTCCAGGTGGTGAGAAAATTATAGAGAAGTAATGAGAATCATGGTAGTATTGTGGTTGAACTGTGCATTGTGACTGTGATATTTTGTTAATTAAGTGTAACTTAGATTTCTGTTGTGTTTTCTGTATATTTTGTATCACTCTGCTAAATCAGAAATCTCATGTAATATCAAATATCTTCAGATAATTAAACCTGATATTAAACATTACACCCTTTATGTATGGAAAATCTAAAAGAACCTGGTCATAGAGTACTGGACTCTGACACTTACCTGCGCAGAAACATATCTGCCAGACAATCTTTCAGCATCTTCACTGCACTCTTTTTGAGCCTCTCTTCCAGGAGAACACAGCTGCTTGCTGTTTCTGATGCTCATGAGTTGTCCCTCTTACTTTCTGGAAAAGGGATACACTTGTGTTATCAACATCAGAGAGTCACAGGAGACAAATTTTGTATATAGTTGAAATTAAGTAGAGGTAAGTAGGAGATCACATGGAAAGATTTTTCAAAGAATAGACTGCTTTGTCCTTCTGCAAACCTTAAGTCTTTCTCTACTGAAGATTCCTCAAACCTCACTTTTCTGTGTACATTGTCTGGTTGTGTCACCAAAACAGGATGAAAGAACTTATTGACACCAACGGGATGTAGATAAGCAGACACCCCTTTATTAATGGCCGAGTGCGTAGGGGAGTTGTCTCACCAGCAGCGCACACCTAACTCGTGTAGCATGCTGATTATAAAGGATACAGTAATAGATAATAAACATGTTCTCATACATAAACATGATAATTTCCATAACTCATTTTCTTATTCCCACCCCTTTCCAGTCATGCGCACTTGGGTCCTGAAATGAGTCAGGGGGCTGCTTTTGCAAACACCACGGACTACTGACCTAAAAGAAAGACCCTCCAATACCCTTGACCCAAGGATTTTTGACTCAAATTGCAATTTTAACACGCTTTGAGGCCCTTTCACAATATAACTTTTAGAGCATCCCGGTCTACAGGAGAATAAATTGTCCTCATGAAACATTCTAACAAAAGTACCTTGTCATGAGTCTTAGTCTTTGGATAGAAATCTGGTTAATGATTATTACCAGCTTCCGTGGCCTTAACCTGGGACTTTACCAAGGACTTTGTACCAGCATAACTGGTTGTATGGTTATTTTAAATAATTCCTTATTTAAATCCAAATCACCAAAAAATCATTAAAATTAGCTCAAATTAATAACAAATCAGTAACAGATGCTTCCAAGAATTGTCCCAGAAGGATGACATCGTCCATCTGTTTTTTAGCTTCTCAGAATGTGTCTCTCTATTCTTCCTTGCTTTACTGTAATATATCCAAGGAAAAACCTGTGGGTTTTGGAACTCTTCAAGATAATGTAATCTATAAATAATGCAGTCATACAAAAAAACCCCCTGGACCATAACACTTTGCATGTGATTAGGCCTAAATGACCTTGCTCTGATTTCTGAAGGGTCGTTTTGTAATTTAATGGTTCACATGAGTTCCTTGTCCTGAAAGATTAAACTTCTCATAAGCTCACTGAACAAAGATGGAGCCACTCCAGACACTCTCAAGATGAAACCAGCCATGAGATTACTGCACATGTATGTGGAAACCTCATTTTTCTAAGTGATTACTTTCCTTGTGTAGTCTGACACAAAAAGTAGCCTGCTGAAAAACAATTGCAGTTGAACTGAAAGCCTGCTACGTAAAATTTCTTCCAAAGCATAGATTTAATAAAGTTATATATAAAGGAAAACATCAGTTATTGCCAGAGAGTCTTTATACTACTATTCTAAAAACTTTCTATTGTTGGGAGAAATTCCTGCCCTCTTTTTTCAGTCCCACAATTACAGAGAATACTATAAAACAAATTACAATTCATATTTTCAACTCATGTAGAAAAGGTAAGCAAAAGAGCAGAAATAGTTACATTTGAGCTGCATTTCCAAAGCAGATGGTTTACTTTAAAGCTTAAGGCAAGAGAAGGTCGAAGGAGAGGATCAGCGTGTTTGAAAAAAAGCTGTAATGGAACTGTGCAAATTCATTCTGTTCCTCCCCCAAATGAATATTCTCATATTCAAAACATTACTGAAGATTGAGGCCAAAATTTCAAGTGATCTTATTTCAAACAGCTGTCTTAAACCGTTAATAAGAGCATTATTGGTCCGGTTTAACAAGAGACTGAAAGAATGATCTGCAGAAAATCTGCACATTCATAATGAAACTTCCTCGGATAAGTCAGATTTTCCAGGGATTCAGGGAACAAGTGGGTTTTTTCTCTCTAAAAAAAGCCAAAAGAACTCATGCCTTCACTTAGTCAGTTAAATGCAAACAGGTTCTGAGGAGTCACTTGGCTACTACCTACGTCGAAGATATGGGATATTGGATAAAAAGATGTCCTTGATTTTCAGAATTATCACAGAAAAAATGTTATCAAAGAAAAAATGAAATAAATTGAATTCAGACACTGCTTCACCCTCCATTAAGTGGCAAACATACCCTCTACCCTTCTTATTAGTACAAATGTGAAAACGCTGACAGCGCTGGTCTGGATAAAAATGAAAAGGAAAACTAACACTACCTGTCGCATCATCTGGATGAGAGCAGTTAACATTGGCAGGGCAGTGCCAGAAATCCTGTCTTTCTCTGCATTTAGGTCTCTAGCCATTCTATTGATTTACTGTTTTCAGAGTAAAAAGAGAAAAATGCAAAATAAACATAATATTTATCCCCAAATGAGCTACTGTGAATATAAATTTACTTGCATGTTTGTCACCCAGTTCTTTATAATGAAAGGGAATATAACATGAATCCCACAGAGAAGACTTCTTTTCACCCTAATAACACTGTTGGTTTATTGATCCTTTAAAATGAATTATAAATATTTAAAATACCTGTGGCTCTGCACTCTGAGGATTTATATCTATATTTCCTAGATACATCCAACTGTCATTTGACTATTGTAATCCTGTCCTCAGGAAGTAAGATCCTATAAAACAGCTAGTTGAAAATGAAATGTAAAGGTAGAGCTCTGAAAGATTCTGTACATTCAGGTGTATGAAAAGCTTGCACATTCCATAACACACCTCTGTGAGGGAAAACAGTCATCTGAGGCTGCATTAATTATATAATACATGATGTTAGTTAACTCATTAAAACATTCTTTTGAATGCTAATGCAACACAAACCCTACTTTAAAAAAATAAGTCATCTAGAATGTCCCATTGCCAGTTCAAAGCACCATCCCCACAATGCTAACCTCTGCCTTAAAGAAGCGTCCAGAAATGGATGGATCTCTTGACTGTACGTGGAGCCTGCACTAGAAAAGGGTTGTCCTTACCAAGAGCATACACTGCCAAAGATCCTGCAGTTGTCACAGCAGCCATGAAACGTCCCCTTAGGTCCACACAAACATTGTCTGTGTCATGTACAGAGCATGGCCGAGCCATTTCGTCTTTCTCATCTCCAGCAGCATCAGCAGGGGGAAACACTGCTAGCTCTCCTGCCTCCCCTTGGCAATAAATTTAGCTTTATGACAGCCAAGGATTGATGAAGATTAGTTGCTTCTATCAGGTATCAAGAAGGATCACCTTCTGCCTCTGCACTGAGTACAAACAAAATTATATATATATATATGAATATAAATAGATATATATAGATAAATTTAATTTTTTTTTCTCCCTGTAGGTACAAAGCCTGGAATGAGCCAGAAGTGAAAGTATTTCAAAAGCAAGTATTCCCCTTCTGGCCTCTTCTGAGCAGGGCCCACCCCAGGAGTTTCTCTGAAGCAGGGTTTGGGTCTTGGCCAGTGGGTGTTTTCCTCTGCTCTGTTTTCGCTGGTCTTTTCCCTGCAAATGCAGGAAGGGAGAAACGCCTGCACTGTTTTTTGGTTTGCAATGGAGTTGTATTACCTGGGTGTATTGGAGGCTATAGCCACTGCTTGCTGCTGCTCAAAAAAACTTCCGGCATCATCCCAGTAGAAACTGGATGTTTGCACAAAGTAAGATAAACTGATGACACAGGTGTAAGCTTCAGGACTCTGAACCACACAAGGAGAACACAATTAACAAGAGACATGGAAATTAAGGTGATGTCAAGCAGGAAAACTATACCAATCTACGTTTAAATACATGTCTTAACAGAGGAGCCTGAAATATAGAACAAATGCTTAACTCACTCAGATGTGACCTGGAAGTAACAAGATAGATCACATTAGTAAGCTGGATCACAGATTGCACAGAAATTTTTTTGACATTTAAATAATCCGAATGTATTGATTTCAAGAAGCTTCCTTCACACACCGATTATGTAATATGCCTGATCCAGCGATGTTTATTTAAGGACAGCATCCATTGCATAGGCAAGTTTTCCTGTCCATGAATCCAGAGGCAAGTCTGATGCATCACCCAGTGAGAGGGAAATTACATGTCAGAAAGGTCTCACAGGGCAAGAGCTAGGACCAGAAATGCAAGTTAATTTTGAAACCTAGGCTATAGACAGTCATTTTCAAAAGTGATCAAATAAAAACTACTCATTAAACCACCACTCACAAAGTGGAGGTAAAACTGAAGAAGTCTGAGAGACTCAGTTTTGGTTAGAAAGTCCTAGTTTTGAAAGAGGCAAGTTCAAATTTCATGCTGCATTGCTATAACTCAAGTGGGGCAACTTAATCCTGCCCCTAAGGCACCATTACTTGTGAAAAATCTGGTCACAATTAAAAATATCTGGTATGTCTTGGAACACTAAGGCAAGATTTTTTCATACGTACATGGTCTCTTCAGGAAGGATGTGTGTTCCTCCTGATGGAAGTAGATGTCAATGCTTTTGGAAGGATTTCTTTTTATTCTTGGAAATGAGTGTTTCTTTATACTTCTCCTTGTATTGCTCATTTTGAAATCTGAGTGCACTTCAGTTTGGAAGTCGGTTAAGAGAGTCAATCTTCTTCTAGCTTTAAAAATGGGAGATGTCATTTGGGTACCAAAAACTGGATGAAAGGTTCTGCTGTCATTTATGTTACTGCAAGTCTGGCATAATCCCATAAAAGTTCTTTTGGTGTCACTGAGCATTTAACAGTAGTTGAATTTAAGCAATGGTAATGACCCTACTCCATTATAATTTACCAGTATGATGACTTCGGAGAGTATTAAAAATTCTAATAGGTATAGTATGCAGAGGACGACATAATTTATAGTTTCAACATGGGTAACTTCCAACTGCCCGAGCTGCATTCGGTTATTGTTGCATCTTCCTTCCCTGTTAGCTCATGACAGCTAATAAAAAAACCAACAGATGAGACAAGAAGGCATGCTCTCTTTCCCTGTGCTTGTGCAGTGACAGTTTCAATAATTCTTTTATCAAGTTCTGGGCCAGAACACTCTTGTATCAGACAAACAACAGCATCGTTCTTAATGAAGTCCATTGGCTTTCTGAGAACCTGAGATTTGTTGCAGTACAAAGTATAAAGAGAGTCATTCTTTGGCACAGATGTCTTGCGATAATAAAATAAAAATCTTACCTCTGTTACAGTGATGGCCAGAAATAGCAGACATCAACTTTGTGGGTTTTTTTCCAAAACCTCTTAGCAAAAACTGTCCAATTCATGAAAGAAATTAATGGTATCTAATATTTCAAAAATCAACAGTCTAATTAACATTAACAGCATTATTATTTGGATGATTAACTCCTTTGGTAGCTGAATTAAAATTGCACATGTAATGAGAACAGTGAAGGACCAAAAAAAAAAAAAAAATAGAGAAAAGAAGAAGCCATCTGGCTTGGGTATTTTTTTACCAGATCATGTCAGAAATTCAGAGGTGTGAAGATGGCAGTCCTTTCCTGGCGAATTGTAAAATTAATGTTGTATTATTACACGTCCTGTAGAAGGTGTGTGCCTAATGAAATGATTAATATGCTGTTAGGCGTTCATTATCTTGCTCATTGTTCATTAACTGTGACCCTTCTTCTGCAGCATCAGCATCACCACAGGACTATGAGATTGTGAGCTCTCTTGCATATTCTTTGCATAGCCTGTGCAAGAGGGCAAGCAAAGCTTCATGTTCTGTAAACTCATAATTTGGGTCCCCAAAAGGTCGGTGGATCAGATGGCAGGAAAAGTAAGAGTCGCTGGTCATCTTTGTGGACCAACTAATGAGTACCATGGTTTGAGCTCTGCCAGTGGGTAGGAAGTATCATCAGAACCATGGTATATAAGGAGAAGAGGTATATAGGTATATAGGGTGGCAGCTCCAAGATTCTCTCCGAAGGGAGTACTACGTGGGTGCAGATATGTCTGAAGCCCTGCCATGCAGGGAGATGATGTCCTCTCTCCCACGGTCGAGAGAGGAGGAAGCATAACCTCAGATGAAGCCCTGGGAAGACAAGAAGGCTGCACAGGGAGTGACAGGGGGGAGTCCGAAAGAGCTCCCCGAGGCTTTGGCTCAACACACTGCCACACAGAACCAGAGAGCCAGCCTTTGACTGATCTGAAGATCATCTCACCTGTATCTGAAGATACATCTCACCATAACTGAGATGGTCATTGCACCAGTATGTGAAACTGCTCTTCTTTCTATTATATAGAAGCCTCTACTTTTTCCCATGCATTGACTTTGAACTGCACCTCCTGAACAAGCATTCTGTTTAAACACACATTGACGTTGCATTAAAAAGGCTGACACAGAAATCACTGGCGCCAAGGTAATTCCCTGAAAATTGTGTGAAACCAAAGAGGAAGAAATAGAGCAAGGTAGAATGTATGAACTTTTAGCCACACTTGCAGTCAGAGATATTTCCCTCCCAAGCCCTTGTGAGAAATCACTTTCTTAATTCAGAAATGGTCACAAAATCTCCCCTTCTTTAAAATGAACAACTCTTAACAGTCCAAAGCCTGCTTAGCTTTAGAGCAACACAAGGTTCCTCTCACCCTGTTTATTTCTTACACAGATCTATCAGGTTGCTAAAAGGAGAGCAGAAAAGGAAGCCAAAAGAGCAGGCACCTGTGCTTAAGATCTCTTTATATCTACAAAGTACCGTGACAAATTCATTAACAATTTTGCCACTCAACATGCATTAGAATTCCATAGTTTGCCCTACGTAACAAATACAACAGAGCCTGCTTCATCATTTCTTGAACATGGAATCGTTAGATTTGTGTCTCGTTACATCCTTGTTGCAATCAAGTGCCTGGCATCTGTTTTAGTTTAATTGTCAAGTGTCACCAAAGGCATAGAAAACAGAGTTGGCTGCCGCAACTGACCATGTAAAGCCACTGTTTGGGATCTGGAAGCTGCTGTCGACAAGATTTATGTTACAGTCTGCAGGCACAGGTCAGGAGCCGACACCGTGTAGAAATTACTAGTGATGGCTCATGCTTCTCTCTTCTGTTATTCAAATTTTTTTCCTGCTCTCGGGGCAGAGCTGCCAATATAAAAGGTCTAAAGGGGTACTGTGACGTCTTATCTCTTGCCCTGTAATTCTAACTGATTATGTAAAAACATAACCTACATCCTTTTTCCCTATCATGTTTCTAAAGATAAGCTGCATTCTTGATGCTCATGGTGAATCTGCCTAAGAGGGTGAGTATGAACTGTAGACAAGAAACCTTTGCTCTTTTCTTTTTCTGTTACTTTATGTCGGGCAATATACAACAACTAACCATCTTCTTTCTCCTCACTTTCATGCAGGAGGACCAAGTCCGTGTTTAAAGTGTAGCATCCGCTGGCATCACCAGGCAGAAGGCACATCAAACTTCTGCCCTTTGGGTCCTAAGGACCCGACTTTTAGCAAGAGGAAGGTGTCTTCCACTCCCAGTCCTGAACTCCCTCCTGAAAGGCAGGCTGTGTGTCCTTGCCTTCCAGACCTGCCTAGAAAAGTACCATGGGTGCTCTGTTTCTAAACTTGTGTGTGTTGCTAGTCCCATAGGATTTGGCTAAACCTTCAGCTTAATACAACAGAATCAGAGTTCTGGTTTGCATTAGACAAGCTTAAGCAGTTTTTAAGAAAAAAGTGTGGCCTACCAAAGCAAGGTCTATCATCAATAGACCACAATAGACCACGTTTCAAATCAGATGCAGAGACCAGATCCATTTTTTGCACATTATCAGTGTGCAACTGTATCTCTAGCAACACATTTATTAGGAGCATAAACCAAGGAACACTGCACAACGTTCTGCCAATACACTGATGGTATCTTCTAAGCCAGATATTCCCTAGGAATAAATAATCCTCTTAGAAACTACATCTGAAACACAGGAAGTGACTGCCTAATTAAGGGTGGGTTTTAAGCTCCCAGGTTTATTTCTTTTCCTAAGAGTATTTTGAGTACCTTGAAGTAATGATCTGACATAAAACAGTCATTTGCTTCCTCTTTCCCATCAGCCCATCTGCAATAAGGCATGCAAAATTCAGAGGACCAACTTTGCATCAGAACAACTTTAGGAGTGTGAAAAATGAAAACAACGGCCCAGATGGGAGAGTGGTCATTTGGCAAAGCCTGGTATGGGTACTGCAGCAGCTCAGGATCCATCGTAACAGCTACTGCTGACGGGCACACACCAGACTAGTGAGAAGTTTTCGCTGCATGCCTGATTAAGCCAATTGTTATCAGTAATACTCAGTATGTGTCCAGATGAACACAGGTAGGAAAGTTGATTTGGGGGAAGTCTGAAAAGGCAGTGGCTGCTCCTCTAGCTTCTTCCACTTGCTCTCAAGGCTCCTGTATTTCATGTATTTCCAGAGCCATCTACTCAGTTAAGTCATTAAAGCTCAGTTCATCTGAGGTGTCTTAGGACTGGAGATTCCAGTATTCGAGGACAATGAAGAAATTCAGGCTTGAAGTTTGTGAAGATGAGAAAAACAGAGCAGCTTGTTCTTATAAAACATACCTTTCTCTGCTCACAGAAGAAAGGCCCTGTGATGGCAAAAGTGTGCCTCTGCACAGAGTCCTTCAAAGCTCTGGGCTCTCTGTGCATGGACCCATTGTTAAGACCATGCCTGGCCTTACGATCTGTCACAGACAGGTTTTTACAGCAATCTCCTGAATATTTACCATGGAAAGATATAATGGAAATCTTCTGAATATTTACCATGGAAAGGAAAAGACCACAAAGGCCATAAGGAACCAAGCTGAGAGATTTCAGGAGTCACAATATCCCTGTGCTCTGGTTCTTCAATGAGTGTGCAAGCACCAAAGGTTCAGTGCTACATCTCTGTCACCTGTGCAAGGCAGTCCAATCTGTTTCTCTGAGCTAAAAGTGAGTTATTTTAACATGTGTGGGCCTGACCTTCACAGCTTCCTGGGAGCTAAAGTCATCATAGGGGTTTGGGAAAATGCAGAGATTTTCATGTGTTTCTTGATTCCCTCCGTTGCACTCATGTCTCCCTATCCTCAGTGAAGAAAGCGCAGAACAAGGCTCTGTAATGCTGAATGCAGAGGAACGGAGTCATTTCTGCAAAGTCTGATCCCAGCAAGATAATTATCTACTAGGTGTATGAGGAAATCTCTTCTGCTGATGCTCTTCTTTGAGTAAGAAACAACTGCTGCTTCCAACAAAATCTCTATTACAAACAAGTGTTTCTTGTAAACATATCCTCTGGGTGTGCAAGTAAGTGTGTGTGTGTTTGTGGGTGTATGTGTCTCGGGTTTGTGTGTGTGTCTGCCAGGAGCAGAGAGGTTATACAATAATGACTTTTGGAAATTTTCCATAAAAGTAAACTTTTATAAATGTATAAGCTTACGCAAAGGCAGTACTGGCAAAATTACCACAAGATGATTGCAAAATTACCACAAGATGATTAGGTCATGTAGCTCATCTGCTCTGAGTCAGGTTAATCATACCAAGATAACTCTCAATAGAAAAGTTTGCCTAATTTGTTTCTAATGAAAGGATATACATAAGAAGTGCCACCATTCAGATGAAGTTTGTGTTTGTTTTTCCCAAACTGAAATGCGACAATTTAATCAGAGCTTTTGGATTTTTCCAAAGTTGCTATTTTTCTAAAGACAGCCTGTCCAAAAGAACATGTGCAACAGAAAGAAAGGACTTTGTTGATCACTTCCGAAGCCTTACCCACTTCTGAAGTCCACTTATCCTTTAAGAATGCCCTGTCAGTTTCAGAAACACAAAGGCCTGCCAAAAGAATTTAAGGTGACTTCATTAACTGGGTACCTTTTTATTGTCGTACTGCAGATATTGGTTAAGAAAAAAGCAAATAAGAGCATTCCCCTAGGTCACCACTAATGAACATAGCAGTTCCAGTCTGTTATGTCTCAATAGTTATCATCTATTGTAAGTTCTGTTCATTCACTTGCATGCCTTGACGGGTTTTCAGGTGTCCTCTTTAATTTGGTGATAACGGGATGAACATTTTCAGTCTTGTCCTTGTCTGCACATTTTGGATGTGCATATATTTCCTGAACACAGAGAAGAAGATGGAGCGAAGAGGACGAGAGCAGCTTACATGGAGATCGGAGCTGAAAAGGCATGGAAACCTTTCTCACGCTCAGACTGGGAACCATGCCTGTGCAATCAAACCTCTACCACCTGTACCTGGCTCAGTAGTACGTATCCTGGTCTGAAGACCACTGAAATGTTCAAAGGCCTTTGTCCTGCTGTTAATAATAGATCAGTGAGATTGCTCATTAGAGGTTGCTCTGTGTTTATTGAACGGATATTATGTATCAATATTGTGTTTTATAGTATTGCTACTTGAAACCTCAGGGCTGAGTTGTCAGCACTGGATACAACAGACCACTGTAATCAACACAACCGCTAATACTTCTACTCCTCGGAAATCTCATCGTGTCCTGGTACCATGCACAGTCAGACTGCCTGGACCGGAGAGCAGCTAGCAGCTCCCCAGGCTGTTTTAACACTTCCCATTTCTCCAGGGTAAGCTGTGCAAGGGCTTCCCTAAACTTCACCAATTTGCGCGAAGCTTTAGGGCAAGTGCAAATGCAGAGATAATTCTGTATTATTTGGGATTACTCTGGATGGGGGAAGGGAGAGGGGCCACATCAAGGTGACTAACAAAAATCTTTGTTGCATATGTTTTTATTAACATAGATCATCTGGAGCTGGCGTAACCGTTAAAAAATATTCAAAATACTCATCACAACATGATAGGCTGAATGGCTATTATAAAAGGCAAAACACTGAGTAGTTAACAAAAGGCGTGAGTACCCTGTGCATCTACTTAAAAAAGGGACAGCCTATTTTATGAAGAGTTGACAAGATTTTTAATCTCTGCCTTACATAGAAAAAATGAATAATATATAAAATGTTCTTGCAGAGCTTTCGTAGAAAAGTCTGTACAGGTACAACATCTCAAAGAGAAAAAGAAACGGATGGAAGTTTATAAATCAAAAAGCCAGTGTAGGTTCAAATTGCTAGCACTCCAAGGCTGAGGAAAGGCTTTGTCTAAGAAGCCAAAGATAAGATTTAAAGACAAGCTATTCACCACACCTTTTAGGTGTTTTCACTTTCTCATGTCAAGTGCAATCATCACTTGTTCTCTAAAATTCAGACCTATGTAATGGTTTCATTTTAGTTAGCCTAACATGAAGTTGTATGTGGTGTGGCAGGTTTAGTCCCACTCCTTGGCAGAAATGACTCACCACGAGTATTTATTCAGAATGACAGAATTTAGTAGCATTTGATTCAGTCACTGAACAGCCTTTAGCAAGTTCTAACTTGCTTCCAAGTTAGCAGTGCATCAGCACCTCAGTCAGCTTTCAGAATTATCTCCTGCAAAACCCCGTAAGTGAAATCCCATTGGCCTTCCCTGTTCCGAATGGATTTCTTTTCCTTCCTGTGTGTACCAGATGGTGTAATGTGACCCTAAAAAGAAGTGGAAAACACTTCTGCTAACAATGAAAAAATAAACCTCCTAGCAGCAATTGGATCTAGAACTGCCATGGCATACTTGAGCATATACTGTCTTTCTGACCTGCCACACACAAGAAGGGTATTTAACATAGGGGTGAAGAGCAATTTTAAATTAAAAAACACCACACCTCTAGGGATTGAGAGAAGAATGTTGAATATTGTCTCTCATTCTAAACAAATCAAACCCAAGCCCTACTCATGGTTTTAAACACAGTGTACTACCATTGCATTCCTCTGAACTGTTGAATGTTGCATATGGCTTCTCTCTCTTTTTAGCATATGGCTTCTCTCTCTTTTTAGCATGCACCATTCTTCAGCTCAAGAAGAAATAGGAAGCAAAAGCAGAATCCAGAAGAATTAAGGTTTTCAGAAGCCTTGTGACAGGTCCAAAGTCCTTGAGCTCTGGCTACATATTACAAAACCTCACTGAAATATTGTTTAAAAATTGAATGAAACAAAGGGCATTGCTTTTCTTTCAGAGTAATTTGAGCTTTTCAAATGGCATCTCTGTCTTTCCGCACAGATACCCAGGAGTGGAGGTATAAAGGCCTGGTCTGAGAAGGGAAGACACTTGCTCTGTCCTTAACCACAACAGACATTTTCATTCCAGATACTTCTCATCAAAGTACCATGAGGAGGAAATGACACGCCTCAAACATAAAGAAAAGTGGTAGGTTATGTCCTTTTACACAACTGATTCACTACTGATGTGTAGCTCTAATTTCACCTACATTCATTCTGCCTAACAGCTCTTGAGACTGAAGCCTTATATTTACCTACAAATAATTGAGGAGGTGAGGCAATGGTAGTGCAGCCATTGCCCAGCCTTGGATGTGTAGAAAGCAAGTATGAAAAACAGAGAGCACTCGAAGCCTCTTCCTCGCTCTCGGGCCTGTTGCAAAGTGCTACTAAGAGAACTGCCCATTTGTTTCCAGCTTCATTAACATCCTCAGCTCTGAAGGGCTTGATGAGTTTGTGATTCCAAGACTTGTAGGGCACTACCTCTTTTGCCTTCTGAGAAAAGATGAATGCTGTTTCTATTCTCTCAGGAATTGAGAGATTTTGAAGGCTGACTTCAAAGGATGAGTGCTCCAGATCTGGCACCTGAGAGACAGGTTTCTCTTAATAACTGGGTTCTAGCAGCTGTCACGTTTAAATACCTACTGTGTGCCTTCCTGGATGTACTACTCCAAGGAATACCAAAGAGATTGGATGAAAAAGACTATATTGTGGTTTTCTTGTCTCCTGAGAATAAAAACGATGAATGCAGATAGTAATCTTGGCTAATCTTACCATTGAGGGCATTCAAAACATTATGCATCCAATTTTTTGAGATGGAAGAATCATAAGAAATTCCACACAGGACAAGGTTGTTCCCTCCCCCTGAGCAGTTCCTTGTATTAACTGTTTGGTTTTGATCTGTAAAGAGCTACAGGGAAGAGAAGAACAACAGCTCTATCTGTGGGGAGAAACTGTTCCCCATACTCTTTTCATTGCACTCCCCGGCCCTTTCTCTGCTTTCTCCTCAAGATTATTAGAGCAGTGAACCATTTTAGGCTGCAAACTCACAAGCTTTATTTGCATACTCCAGAAGACAAAGTCATCATTAGCAAAGCATTCCCCGGCAGTATTTCCTTGCTTTCTCCCCCAGGTCTGTAATTCCTTTGAAACCTGTTCAGAGGTTACCACATTTCTGTGGTAACGGATGATTTGCAAAAACCAAAACATTTCATTCTTCTAAGGAAAAACAGAGTGTTCTAAAATTAATGGTGCACACATATAAAGAAAATCTGTATTTCATTTCACATGGGCATTTAATTTTGTGCAGAGTACTGTCCATCAAGTAAGTCAGGTACCGGCTGTATGAATCTAGACGTTGAGCAAATGTGATTTGTATTCAAAAAGAATAGGACTATATATTAATCAAATGCATTTTGCCTCAGGATTCTCACTTAAAGAAGCTTTAGGTAAAGATACATTTCAGGGTGAGAGACTTCCACATTTATTAGAGAAGCTGATGCGTAACAACATTGTTCTAAGAGCGTGCAGAATCAAAGCACCTGTACAAATACATCTAATTCTCTTTAGCCATAAACAGAGCTTTAACAACTCATGGGATGCTGGTGGTTACGACTCCTACACTGTGCTCTCAGAGGTGAGTTGACTGTGTCAGCAGAAGCTCAGACACCACAAACAAGGATGGGTTCTGAAACCAGATGGGCATGACTGAATCCAGAAACAGAGGAAAAACCATCAGGAGGTTTTGTAGCCCAACTATAGGTAGAGCCAAGATTTTCTTCATGGCCCTTTGAACTTTACATGGCCATTTTCTGCTTCAGAATTGTCTCCTGAAGAAGATATTTTCTGACCTATCAACCAGACAGTTGGTAGGCCAGTCCTGAGCAGTGACTACTCAATGCTTTGAACTTTAAAATCCCTATCAAGGTGAGGTAATCTTTATGAAATTATTGCTTAACCTCTTTTCTTTCTTTTCTCCTTTCCTTTCCTTTCCTTTCCTTTCCTTTCCTTTCCTTTCCTTTCCTTTCCTTTCCTTTCCTTTCCTTTCCTTTCCTTTCCTTTCCTTTCCTTTCCTTTCCTTTCCTTTCCTTTCCTTTCCTTTCCTTTCCTTTCCTTTCCTTTCCTTTCCTTTCCTTTCCTTTCCTTTCCTTTCCTTTCCTTTCCTTTCCTTTCCTTTTTTTCTTTTCTTTTCTTTTTAAATGGTGTGAAGCTTATTAGCCTTTCAGTTCTAGGCTCTGTTCCAAGCATCCTTCTGGGAAAGCAGCTCTGAGCCTCAGCACTTCAGGACTGATCTGTCCAGAAAGCCTCCCCATTTGGAAAGGTTAACCTTCAGCAACTGGATCAGGACATTCATTAAACACTTAGATGTATTTACCTCTTTACATTTCAGAATGGTGATGTTGTTTCTGAATATTGTACAAAACAAAAAACCCAAACAAAACCACAGCATAATACATATTTAATCTGAATTTTTCATCTCATTATTAGACCTCATAGGAGGACCAAATTTGAAAACTAATCTGCTTGGTTTTGTTTTGTTTCCCCCACTATATCAATTGGTTTAATAAAAGATTTTACCTCTAACTACAAAGCATGTCCAATGCACATTATTGGACCTTACTAAATAACAATAACAAAACAATACCAAGCTAAACAATAACAATGACAAGCTGAAACAACAATATCCATGACTATAAGGAAAAACAAACAACCCCAAATTTAAGTAATATGTCCAGATAATCCATTTTTTTAAAATATTTAGCAGGTTTTAAAACAGCAATATCTAAAATATTAGCTTTAAGGCTCTTGTTTCCTCTGTTATTAACTTTAATGATCCGTAGAGCCGAAAAAACCAATGTATGCTAAAGACTGAAAAGCTTTGTCACGACCAAGGAGCTACTTGTTTCCTGCCTGACTGGAAGTTGCACAGGGTGGATATTAGGAATATATATATGGTACAACTCTGGTGCTTTCAAGATGGAATTAAACAACTCAGATGCCTTTTCCATCCTTAATTTTATGATGGAAGGTTAAAACCCACCAACAGAAAATTTCAGGCAGAATCTAAAACTAAACCCAAGAGAAATACTTTCTCTTATCATCCTCATTATGTAGTCATGTTTTTGACGGGCAGAAGGACTTCTTATGGGCAAACCACCCAAATAATTATTTCCCTAAAGAAATACTGAACAGTGGTCAACAACTACATAGGAGAATTATTGTCTCCCATCAGCTGAAAATGCTGGTAGCCTCCCAAGAGAGGTATTAGCTCCTTATTTTTCATTAAAGGAGAATTTAATCTCATTCCTGTGTGAGATGGTGCTCACAACTTTCCAAATTCTACTAGAAAATGACAGGAATCAACACAAGACCATTTCCAAACTCTTACTCTTCATTTGTTTGAAACGCAGTATCCTGAATAAAGCTGAGTGGAGTTTTTATTTAACTGTTGAAGTTGTGTTTTCCCTCTTCTCTAGAATCTTTCAATTTTCCTCCTTCAAACATTTCAAAGTGAAACATTTCAAAGATGAATGACTGAAATTTCACATTTCTAGTCCATCAGAAAACGTTACATGAATTGATCTTATTAGTGCAATTCGCAGCTAAAATTTGCATTTTGCAGATTTGGATACAACAGTTTGGGGCTTGTCTAACCCTTTCATGTCACTGTCAATCATCATCACTGGTAGGAAGAACAAAACCAAAGACAATCAAATACTCCACCCCCAATTCTTTCATCATTTTTATGACCCCACCTTCCCCCCACACACTAGATGTCATGCACATTAAAAGGCTTCTGATCAATTGAATTAGAAAGAAGTTGCTTGAGTCTGGCTACATTGAATTACGGTAAGTCACAAGGATTTCTGTGTGGAACTTTACCTTTCCATGTAGGACTTCTTCAGGCTTCTGGAGTGTATGAATGTGCTACATTTAGTGGCATTTTCTAAATAAACAATCACCTTTTTCTGAGCATTGACCCAGGAGTGATAGTTATGTGGCAAGTCCTTCCAACATCAGTGTCCCGTTCTGGCATAAAAATCACCTTCCTTTACAAATAAAAACTGATGTTCAAGGTATCATGGTTCTGATTTTAAATGGGCAAATAATCCAAGACATACTGGTTGCATATGCTAGTCCTTACCAGTTTTATATAAACACAGCGTTAACATAGGTGGTCAAGGAGACATCAGGGTATTTTCTTCCTTTCTACAAAAATCTCATCAACAAACTTCATCTCAGTCAGAGGTTCCAGACAGAGGTCAGCAGAGGGAAGCTCTGGCTGGACATGCTTCTTCCTCCTGAAGAAAACTCGACATCAGTTCTCCATAAGCAGGTCTCCACAAGACTAAATATTCAACCTTAAACCAGCTACTTGGAAAAAATCTGGAGCAGCGTACACCTCATGACAGCATCAACAAAGTCTAAGGGGGGTTTTAAAGTAAAATATGCTGCAGAAACTAAGGGAACGGTCAGCCCAGCTAAAAGCTACTCAGCTGTATAGTAGGAAGTGCCACTCCCATGTGAGGGTTAAATGGATGTGTCAGGGCCTGGAGGAAAGCAGCTGCAATCCATGATCAATTTCTCTGCCTGTGTTATTGCTTATAGTGGTGAAGAAAGTATTTCTCAGGAATCTAAAGGTAAAGGGATAGGTGAAGACATTAGTGGAAAGAAAATAAGAACCTTTTTCTGTTAAATGTTTGTGTCACTGGTCAAGGAAGTTGAAATAAATCTAGGTCAATCATCAGGAAGTATATGCATTATATTAGTTTGTACAAGAATGTCGAGTTGTCAGAGAACTTCCACCAGATTGCTTCTACATCAGGTGGCTGTTCCATTGGTGTCTAACTTTGTGTGTTGATGTGGGAGCAGAGAGGATACAACTCTCCGTCCACCAAAATGTCCTGCTCTTTCTCAGCCTGTCACCACGCATAGCAAGTTGATTTCACAACAAAGATTTCAGCACACAGCTGATCTCATCATCTAAACGAGGTATACACCTTCTCCCCCTTGCTGTGGGCAGAACCATTTGTCTTGCTTAATTTTGATTGATGTTCCTATGCAGGAAAAACAGTGAAATTGATGGAAACCAACCCACATGCACAGTGTGAATACATTACAATGAATTTATTCATCTCCCTTAAGTAAAAACGTACTCTTCCTTTGAGCTCAAATGCTCAAATTTGGAACATTCACCTACAACTTTCCTTCCACATCCTTTTTATCTTTGAATTCTTATAAATGGACAAGGCTATCCAAAGTTATATAGCTTAGTGGGTGAATACCACTTGCAGGTGTCAGTGTTGTGTTTTGTTTTATAGGATATCTCTGCACCCCGTCCCGTTGCCTCAGAGATATGAACATGCCAAGTCATAATTTGCTCCAGGAACAATGACAATCCCCAATTTCTGTCTAGACATTTTCAACATGTTGAGAAATTCTAGCTACATAGCCTTTTAGAAAGGTGAAAGATAGAACATAAAACTGTCAGTATTATAGGGACAAGAGTGAGGGAAATTTCTTTCCCTAGAAAGGAGATAATAGGGGCAGGAAGGGTAGATGTTTAAATGACAGTTTGTCTGTCCATAACAATGATGTATAGATCTCTGTGAGATTTTAGAGTACTTAAATGCAGAACTGAATTCAGAAGGCAAGATGAAACATGGAGCAAGGAAAAGGCAATTCATTAAAAGCGTAGAGCAAGTAAAACTCCTGTGAGACACATTGCAGCACTTGAGCGTTATGAGAGGTCAGTGAGGGAGATGAGGTCTCATCTCTGGACTAGAACTAATTTTGGGGCTATTCCAACCCACAAGCACTCTCTTTCAGCATGTCACAGCACAGAGGCTAGAGGTTTCTGAATTGTTCTTAACATGGATGACACAGTTCTCTTCACAGCTGCATACCCTGACTTGCACCCCTTCCCACTGTCTGAAGGGTATATGAAGAAGCATGGCCAGCTTTCCTTTTACTCAGCTCTAGAGATCTCTAGACAGGAGGAAAACCCTGTGATCTCTCCCTAAATGATTGTCACTTTACCTAAGAAATATGTCAAATTTTGTTAGATACATGTAACCTCACCTGTCATTGAACCTTTGAAAGCAAAACCACTAGTACAAGTTGGTTTTTAGTATCAACTCCAAGGATGTTTTTTGATATAAATCACCTTACACGCAAATTTGGATTGGTATCTGTTAAACATTCAGTTGCAAACAGTTAAATGCAGGATTTCAAAAAATTTCTAACTACTCTGACCTTGAAATCAGTCTGAAATCTCAGTCTGACAGAAAGACTTTTCATAGTGCATCATTCATAAATCAGCATTCACATTCCACCATGGTTTGATGTGAGACTTATATTCACAGGTCAGACCTTTTCTGTAACCAACCGGATTCTAACTTGAAGTTACTGTGCATCTGCCCCAGAGAGGCTGTGAACTTACTCTTCCTGGAGTTTTCAAGACCTAACTGGACACAGCTTTGAGCAACCTGGCCTCTTATCGTGGCTGATATATTGAGCAGGAGGTTGGTCTAGAGAGCTCCTGAGGTCCCTTCCCACCTGACTTATTCTGCGATTCCAGGTGCACAACTTCATTTTGAGTGTTCCTAACAAAGTGGTAGACTCTACTAAATCTGGTTTAACAGAAGCCAGCTTCATTCACACAGGCTGTCTTTTGGAGTAAAATCTAATTATCCACATTAATAAAGGACCTTGCATGCACAGAGTTAGGCTTGCAGAAGAAGGCTTCTGAGCAAGGTCCAGGTGTCAGCGTCATGCAGCATTAGCAGGCTGCACATTCACCGTTTACAAACTGGCTAGTGAATTGAGAACACAAAAGTAAAAATATAGAAGAGCAAACAAATTTTTTGTATTTCTAGAACTACACTGTGTGCCTACCCATGCTCATTCCCCAGATTCACTCATACCTCAGGAGTGTCTTTCTTTCAGGATTTATGGCTGTGGGAATCTTCATAATATGTCCTTTATGAACCACAGTCTTCAAAGGTCTTTTTGTTCTGATAACTGGGGAAGTGTGTCTACATGCATCATCTTAATCCATCTGCTTTTCATTTCAAGGGACAAGTGCTAGCAAATGAGGCTTGTTCTTCCCACTCATTTTGTTATTGAGGAAACAAAAGGAATGCTTTAATGGCTGGTCTAAGTAGGAAAAAGTTGCTGAAATGTCTATTCTGAAACTCTCTAATGATGTATATACTTAGATGCTTGGCTATATTTCTTCCTCTGTGTACACACAAAAATGAAACCTCATAATTTTGCTCGGGAATCATCAGTCATTTACATGGGCCAATGGCAGACATGCTAAATTTAAATACTCCTACATTCAAATTCACTTTAGCCATTGCTTGCTTGGTAGGTGCATTTGTAAGTACAGTCTTTTTTTTGGTAACCACCAAAGAAATCATGTCAAATTAGATTTAACCCCTGCCCCAGGGAAATAAATCATGAACAACAACCTCCAAGTTCCTAAGAAGCAGAAGAGTCAGTGTATAAAGCATGAAGGAGGGGAAAGCAAAGAATCAGGAGAAGATACATGGATCATTTTAATGTTTCCTATGACTGGGATTAATTCAAGTTAGGAAGACTAGCAGTCTAACTTATTCCCCAAGGAGGTGCAGCTGTGGACACTTCCCTCCCACCAGTGATGTTCCACAGTTAAGAACGTGTGCTGTCTTAGTTTAGATATTTTACACTTGAATTCAAGACAATATTATTAATTTCAACTACAGCAGAGTTAACTGTCTCTCTTTTGCCTGAGTTGACCTAGGAACATTTAATGACTTGTGCTTTCTGAGAAAAGTGAAGAGCTAAACTTCATCCATATGTAAACATATGTGTAAACCCAGCCTCTGCCTCAATTCCCTATAGATCCATATTCAGAAAGGAAAGTGAATAGTAGAGAAAAGAAAAAAAAAAAGGTTTTCAAACAAAACGGCAAGAAACTGAAAGCATTTTATAAAAATAAAGAGTATTTTATCTCTCCTACCACTAGATCAAATAATAAAATAAGCTTCACATGCAAATTTGCATTTATCCATATGCATATTTGTAGTCATTATCCCAACAAGATTCAAACGTATATTCAATAATGATAAGTAACCAGAAATGACACAAATAAGCTCTGCAAGAGAACTTCAGTCAGGGGAGGAGGGCAGACTCTTTTTTCCTAATAAGAGATCTGAGGGGGAAAAAAACCCAAAAACCTTACAGAGATTGTTTCAGAGGAGAATGCATGGAAATTTGTTTGATCACTATTTCAATGTGCCCACATAAAGAGAAGGAATTATCTGAAGATTGAGAAGTCTTCATTCTTGCAAAGGAATGTATAATAAGGAGCAGACTGTGAAAACATCAGCTCTCCCTGACAAATGAGAAAGCCACCCAGACAGCAGGTAAATAGAATTAGACAGCAACTGAAGGCACCTGTGGGAGAGAGGCAAGTAGACATCAGGCTGTCAGCCCTGTGCAGTGCCTGAGAAGCAGCAAGGCTTTGATGAGAAACAGGCCTTGGGAGAAAGATAAGAAACTGCTGAGTTGTGCCAAGGTGGCAGGGAAAAACAACGGACAGCTGCAACACTGAGCTGTGGAAAAGTACTGAACTATGAGAAGTTACCGCTGCATGAACAGCGCGTGAACGAGAAGGTGATTGGTCTGCACAGTGCGTGTTAGAGTGGTCTTATGCTGATAGGAGAAAAGGTAAATAGCTGTCTAATTGCTGATTTGCTAATTGTGAAGTAAGAGCTTTAACCACAGCATAAGTATGTACTATTGTAATAATAAAGGGTCTTTCCTTTTGCACTTCATGGAAAGTCATTTGCCACAGGCACCCTCATAAACTGTAACTCAAAAACCCTTGGGAGACTTCTCAGCTTTCCAGTCAAGTCTTTTGTTCTTTTTCCATCCTGTGGTAGTTTTCTATGTGAGAAATGACCCTTGGTTTCCACAGGGTTAGTCAGAACTACAGTAATGAGGCAGACACAGCCCTGTTGCCTCGATGCAGCTCGATAACATCAGTCTGTCTAACGAAACAAACACCAAAGCAGCTGTGTAAGGGTTACTGACATTGAGGCTTGTGTATTCAATTACAGATGGCAGAGCTCCATGGTCCAAGGAAGGGAGAAATGTCTGTGGACCTGCACTCTGTAAACAGATGGGTTTGCAGAATTTCCAGGGACAGCACTGGAAACAAAACATTTCAAGTTCTGAAGCAGAACCAGAATTGCACCCTGTGCAAAGCTCCCTGGAATCGTCCCCATTATTACCTTGGAGGCAGTACTGCCATCCTGGCTGGGTGAACACTCTGAACCATGTTGAATTACTGTACTATCAGCTATGTAAAGCAGTTTCATAAAGCTTTTATAACCAAAGGAAGAGGGAGCTGTTCAAGCCCAGGCAACGCTGGGTACCATTTGAGCTACCATCTCACCTTGATGCTACCTCCCTTTAATTTCACTTGACACTACAAATGACACCATGAAGGCATAATCAGGGAAGCTAGGTTATTTTTCCATTGGTAGAAATGACACCACTTTAATAGTCGGTTGTCTTAGTCCAGGGCAGATAATTCTACTGCAACTCAGAAAAACAGATTTGCACAGGTGTGGTTTTTCTAGAACTGAACATTTGACTCATAACTAAGATTCCATCTGGTTAACTGATTTGCTTTCCACTATCAGACTGTCCATTGTCAGCTGATGTGAATGAACCAGTCTCCCCTCTCCTCTGCCTTCCACTTTAGAAGTTGGATGAGGAGGAAGGAAAAAAGAAGTTTTAGGCGGATGAAGAGAGACAAAATTTTTTCGGAATATTCTTCTTTTATTATTATTTTTTATTATTATTAGCCTTTCAGGAATGCATTTAGAAATTAAGACAAACATTTATTTTCTTATGCACTGGAACCAAAACAAAGAGTGTATTCCCAAACATACTAATCTCTTTCTCCCTCTCTGAAGTTATGCCCTGAGCTCTAACTGAATCTTCAAATTTTGGTCTGCCCTCCTGAGAGTGCTTTAGTTTGTTTACTTTTAGGCAAGCAGCAAATTCTTGAAAATTATTTTCCTCCATCTCTTCCCAACAGGATGGTAAGTCACAGCTGCATTAGAGTTTCTGTCATGCTAAGGGACCACTTTTCAAAAGCTACATGGGAAGGGGCTCTGAGCATGCTTTACGTAACAGACTTCAACTTGTCTGTGCTGGCCTGCTGCAAACCTTCAGCAGGCCCTACTATAGATTTCCTGTTATTTATTTGTTCTAAGAAGTATATGCTTTGAGAAGTACAATTTGTCCATGCAGTTTCAGGAAATTTCCTACCATTCCACCTCTACAAATCACTGTTTATTTTGTGTTACTTTCTGCCAGGAGTTGGACGACAGGTGCTGGATTACAACTAAGACACTGTTTTGAATGCCTATCCAGAAACATGTGAAAAACAAAATAAAATAAACTTTATAGTATTCCCTGGACTTTTGTTCCCTGCTTACAAGTATCAATAAAACATTGTTTGTCAAGCCAACCAGTCTGAAAGGGAAACAAGCCCCCAGAATGGCAGATAAACAGCAAAACATACAGTACCTAGAGCACAGACCCTTTCTCCAGTTCAGTGGCAAGACATTTTGTAGGTCAAGTATTCTTCTCCTACCCTTCAATAAAACAGACTTAAATCCCTGAGGTCTGTTTTCTCTCCTGATAGGTACCCAGGCCTAAATTAAGTTGCCACTTACCAGGTGGTGCCAGGTGTTCTCATCTTCCTTATGCTTCAGTGCTCCACTGCATCAGCTGTTCATCCCTGTTAGGCACTCCTAGCATTTCTCGCTTACCATTGCAACTTATCATCTGTCATAGATCATCCTTCCAGCAAAAAGTGAATGTAGCCTTCAGAACTCATGCTGTCTTCCCCCCCGCAGGAAAATCCTGAACAAGACACGTCGTTCACTTATCGTTACATTGTCTAATACTGCTATTTCTCAGCTGCTGAAAAACTGAATATCCGTGTCCTATTCTCCTTCCCCAAATGTTACATTTTGCACCCCAGTCCTGCAAATCATGCGTTTGTTCAAAGGTGAATGTCTACCCCATGTGTGTTTAGATGCTGCCATTTGTCTCAACCTTCTTTCCTCAGACTTACAACTTTTTTCCCACTTTGTGAAATGCCGCCTCCTTTATCAGGGTATCTTCCTGAACATAACCAAATGATACGGGTGATGAATGGACTGAGAGCAGTCCTACAGAAAAGAACTGGGGGATGCTGATGAATGAACAATTAGACATGGGTCAGCAATGTGTGCTTGCAGCCCAGAAAGCCAGCTGTATCCTGGGCTGCACCAAAAGAAACATGGCCACATGGCCAGCAGGTTGAGGGAGGTGGTTCTACCCCTCTAGTCCAGTAAGACACTGGAACAGGTTGCCCAGAGAAGCTGTGGATGCCCCATCGTTAGCAGTGTTCAAGGTCAGGTTGGACAGGGCTTTGAGAACCTGGTGTAGTGAAAGATGTCTCCACCCATGGCAGGGGGCTTGGACTAGATGATCTTTAAAGGTCCCTTCCAACCCCAACGTTTCTATGATTCTGTGATTTCAGGGTAGATGGAACAGGAGAGAAAAGGAGAGAAAATGCAATCGTGACAGTGAAGTTAATGAGGATATTTTCTGGCATACATGTGTATAAAGAGCTCAAGACTATCACAGCACCTTGGGGCAGAGTCCTTTTAAAGCATGAAATGCATCTCTTGAAGTGTCTTTGGACTTAGCACCCACAGAAATTAGGGGATACCCAGGTACTCTGAAATTCCAAGCACTACCTGCATCTTTAGACCTCTACAACTCTTAAGAGCAAACCAGATTCCAGTTCAAATGAAAAGAAATGCAAATGGCATACTTCAACAGGCTCTTGCTCAAGCAGTGACAGATACCCCTCCCAATAACAACACAGAAAAGTCCTCATGAACAGAATTCCATCTTTGTCCGCACAGAGACTCCTAAACACCGATGTGCAGTAATGGACATCCTCCATTTGCATAGGTTTAAAGAGAGACCTCTGCAGCCTGCAGTACAGAGAAATAATGTGTAGAGTTAATGCCTACAAAATGTGAATCAGTGCCAAACTGTATTCTGTTCTTCTGAGTAGAGACTAAATGTCCTAGCAAATAAGCAAGGTCTGGTGGAACTTGATCGGGAATCATAATTTTATCTCTATGTTCCAAACAAATAAAATTGTTTCAGCACGGATTTATGGTTATTGAATAATATTACTGAAAGAGCCAGTAATAGGTTTGGCTCCAGCCACTATTAAATCTTGGAAACCCACTTCATAAAGCAATACTCTTCATTTGCTATTAATACAAAGGCTGGAGTTGACCAATTTGGGGGAATTTACTGAAATGATATGTGAAGTAGACAAAATATCCCAGGAGAACAAGATAAAAATGAGTTGTTGCAAAAAGAAACTAACGCAGCACTGCTGAATGAGAATCTTGTACCTGGCAGAAGTGTACATGGCAGAGATTAGTGGGGCCCCAGAAGTTTAGCGGCAGGGGGATCTACTATGCTGTTCAGTTTATAAGTGAGGAAATTTTAGAAATCACACTGCCTTCTAATAAGAGCTAAGAAAATCACCTTTTCAGCAAGGAGGAAAGAAGTTATTTTAAAAATCTTGTTCTTTTAAAATATTTCAAAATAAAAGATAAAGAAGAGCATCCATTTTAATTCGGGAAAGAGAAATCTACCAGCAGAATGGATAATGGACAGCTTCATTGCAAAATACGGCATTTTGAAAAAAAAAAAAAAAAAAAGCAACAGAGTTGATCCTCAGTCACTATCTGCTCTTCAGAATCAGCTCTGCTGTGCTGATCAAAGTGCTAGATGTGCAGTCTCTGCAGTTGAGGTATAAAAGAGATTGGCATTTAACTCAAAATATTCTTCCAATGTTTTTGCATCCAGAGCCCAAGCAAACCTTTCAGCTATTTTTATTTAATTTATTTTCAGTATCAAACTTTTTATTTTCTCTTGATGTTTTGAAAACAAAGCCACTTCAAAGCCAAACTCAGTGTATCTCCAGAAAGAAGACAGTGGGTCTGTGTCATTTTAGAGCCAGAATCCAATGCTTCTGCTGAAAGTCTATGCACAGTATTCTGGGTACAGAGTAAGGAGAACTTCAGCAATCACATGGAGAGATGTTCTCATGCGTGGGAATTTGGAATAGATATACCATGCATGGAGGTTTGACATCTCTGAATTATGGGGGACATGGAAAATTAGGTGATAGTTAGGGCTACTTGTCCTCTTACAGTAATGGGAAAGTCAGATCAAATAAGTAGGGAGACATCAGTGCTAGCTCCTCTAGGCCAGTTGCTGGTAGTAGTGCTACCTTTGTTAAGTTTGCTAACGGCCATCAGGCGACTATCAGGGTGCAAGTAATTATACACCTTGTGCTGGAAGAAGCATTTGAATGCGGGCTTATTCTTAGTTAATGCTGGCAAAAGAGAATAACAGTGAAGAGCCCAGGCCATGGAAAAGATTTTTATTTTTTTCTTTTATGTAAGTCTTTGAAGATTCTTGGCTTACATGGCTCCATCCTAAGCTTCTAAAAGGTGATCAGAATTGCAGGAGGAAAAGGTAGGAAGAAGGTAGAAAGAGAGATTGCAGCAATGACTGTAGTGTGTTGTGTTTTGGAACATCCCTGGAATGTGCCTGTCTAAGGTGTGATGTGGAGTTTGGTGTTGGGGTGATTGCTAAAGTGCATGACATGACACATGGAAGATGAAGTCTAGACCATACCCAGGCTGAGGTCTGGTTTGCAGTCTTGCTGCTGCAGAAAGGGCAGCCCTTCCTCCTACCTGCAGCAATATATTTGTGATCTCTTTGCGTTGGCACTGGGAAGCCCATAGCTGTACACAGCTAAATCAGGTTTAAGCAATCATGGCTTGAGCCATTTAGAAAACAATTGCTTTTGCCAGACATAACTTTCTCTTCCATCATCCCCTCGCCAAGACATGGTGGTGCAGGTCCTAGTGGGGCTGAGGTGTAAAATGGAGTGTTAAATGGATGGTTAAAACAAAATACATTTCTTGCACTGGGATCACTTCAGTGCAGCCTTAGAAAATATTGTACCGGCACAGGAGAGAGGTTGGTGACCTTCAGCACAACGCAAAAGGAATAACTAGAGAAAGAAATGTTTTTATCTGTTTCAGCAGCCAAAGAAAACGAACATTGGTCCTTGTTCTTCCACTGTGGTTTCACATTAGAAATTTTCCCCTGTAAAACTGAAAGAAGGGGAATTCTGCCCAGTGGTGCATTTAAGGATTTTTTTTAAAAGTTAGACTATTTCAGACCTGATTTACAGCAATGTATGTAATCCCCTTAGTCTGACCTGTCATGTCTGTATAATTATGGTTGTAAAAGTGTGCAAAGGAAATAATCTGTAGGGGAAAAAAAAAACCAAAAAAAACAAAAAACCCTTAAAAAATGTACAAGATTGGAGAAAGAAGTCAGTCTTTTGAGCAAACAGGTATCATACAGAGTTCTCTTTTGTCCTAATTGAATAAGCATAACATCATCAAGTTTCCACTGAAGTATCTGTTGGGCATGCAGGATTCATTTTCTGCAACTCTTGCTTCAAGTTTACTATTCCAGAAGATGTGCTCATGCCAGTAAAAACATTAAATCAGGTATTTTTGGAAAATAAAAGGAATTGAAGCAGATTCTGTTCAGTAACTGTTATAAATTTTTTTTAATGACTTTTTCTAATAGAACTACCGATTGTTGTATGCACAGTGAACAGAAGAGTTGTAGTTTCTTGTAGAACTACATTAATCTGAATTCCACTTTGAAACTACATAATGTTTAATCATGGGGAAGGTGCCACAGTACCGTGAAAATGTTATGTCTCAAAGATATGAGAAGTTACTAAAGAGGTCATTTGACAAAAGGTTATGTTTTGCTTTAATGAATGAACGGCAATTAATGGTAATTGCAGGTTTGGTCTCACTCACACATATAACAGCTGAACTGTTAGTCAGTTGTTTACATTGACAGAATTTTGCTTCAGCAGCACGTGAAAACTGTTCTCCTATTTTGTTTTTTCAATGAGGATTGCTTTGGAGAATCTCCTTGGAGATTCTTTCAAAGACATTTAATAATCTTTTTGTGTCTTTCTTTAGAAGATCTTCAGCCCCCTCAAACTCCTTTGAAATGCATTTTCAATCATAGCAGGAGGAGGCTTTCAACAAAGATGTTTGTGAGTAGTCAGCAAAAAGGGGGAAAATATGAGTTTGTTATAACCACCTATCCTTACTTGGATTTCAATATACCAACTTCTGCTCATAGCTCTTGTAATGTGTATCATCATGTAGAGAACTTGCAAATTTACTCCCATGTTTGCCATAAAAACCAAGCGCCAAGGCCTCACCCCACAACCTTAACTTTCTTTTATTATAAAGTGACAGGATCCTGTTTATTGTTGACTCTTTCAACTCATGTATTCCATTATGACTGTCATAAGCATGCTTTGGAATATTTAGGTAAATCCAATCAAGCACCTACAGGAACATGATAAAAGATGAAGCAGCATATCAGTTATTCCCATAATTTGCTGAGTACAGGTGCTGAAAAGATTAAGTCAACAAAAACATGAGTATTGGCAGGGCAAAGTACTGCAGGCCTTCCTTTCAGTATTAAGAAATTGGTGGTGTTTGACAGCCGTTACATATGTAGTCCTTGGCCCGGGATCCTTTTCTGAGAATACCTGCAGGAGCTCCCAGAATTCTTCTAAAAGTTAAGCAGAAACTTGAAAAGAGATTTTGAAGAGGGTAGGTAACCTATGGAGAGAGTTCATGCAGTGGATCATCACAAACTGAATTATTAATGTATTGGATGGATATTTCCTCATCTTCATGTTCTTTCTACATTCTTTATGCCAAAATTTGATTGCAGAACATACCCTTGTGGGTATTGCTGCTGTGCAATTCTCTCAGAATTACTAAATACAAAAGACTGTGTAATTTATTAGTTTGGAAGTACCCCAATATGGGGAGCAGCAGTTCTCAGGCAATGAAAATGTAATTGATGCTAATTGTACTTGGTTTTATTTATATAATGACTAATCTGTTTTTACAGAGTTGCTTCTTTCCTGACAGGCTTCCAAGCTCAGATCTAAAAAAGGGATGAAAACTAAATTTTTTTTTTTTTCTTTCCCAGCTACAGGGAGACTTTCAGGGCTTAGTTCAGACTGATACCTCGGTAACTGTCAGGCTACATAGGCAGGTCACTGCTGCACAGACACTTATGGAGAGATTGTTTAGAAGAAAAAAACAAAGCTAATTTGTTTGGATCTCAGCATAAGGTAATGCTTACATGAGAAAGTAAATGTCTCAAGTAGGGATCAGTCAATGCTAGGTGGTGAAAGGAGTCTCTGTTGAGAGGGTCCTAGAAATGATGTTTTCAGCTGTAGCTAATGAATCTCCCTGAACAGCAGTTCAGCTCAGTCCTAATAATCCAGATGGCCCATGGCCCTCTGTGACCACTCCAGCACATGCATGACCCATTGTTACTGTCTTAAAGTATGTACAAAGTACCTTGTTAACTTATCTGTGTCCAAAAGACCACCAGCTGCTAATGGTTGTTTGCAAGTATCTTTTCTGTGTATAAGCAGATCAATTTTGCAGCAAGAACTATCTAGGGTAGTCACTTTAAAGGCCAGATTATCCACCTACAATGTCAAATAACACTCTCAAAATTCTTGTAGTCACAGCAGGAGCTTCCTAGGGGAATTCCTTAGGACACTTGGATTTTCCCACCCAGAGACCTCCTGCACCTCTCTGTTGTGAAGGTTGCCAGAAGCTCACTCAGCCACCTAGTTTTGAGTTGATCCATTGTTTCAAACGAATTCCTTATCTCATCTACGAAGATAACGAGGAGTGAAGTTTCTGGAGCACTCAAGGAACTAATTTCTAAAACTTGCTAGGTGTGCACACAGGTGTATCCCTGATACTTGCCAATACCATGATTATAATGAAACTGTCACTTACAACTCACTTATATCTTAAGTCCTATCTCTCTAGTATAAATAAATAAAGAGGCTCATCTTCTGCTGTGAGAGGCTGGTCGTTATTCTTAGATGTTAGTGGTGACTGCTCACTGCTCAACAGATGAAACTGTGAGCAAAAAACAGCTCTAACTTTGTAGAAAGCATTCAGGCACAACAGACTGGATTTTCATGAGGAAACTGACCTTCAGAGATGTCCCAGCAGCATACGACATCATGAAAAAGAAAACAGAGGCAGCAGAGTGCACACCAAAAGCTATTTGGTTCCCTTGTGGGTACAGATTAGTTGAGCAAAACAAGGTTTCCCCATTTCTCTGTCTGCCTAAGTCCTTCTGGAGAGTCAGGTCTCATGCACAGCTCCAGCACCTGAAAGGATGTCAAGTGTAGAGTTAAAAGAAACTCAGAGGACATGGCTATTTTCTACCAGGCAGGGTATTTCAAAAATCTTTCTCTAGTTGGAAGATTCTACTGTACAGTGTGTTTGAAAAATAGTAGTTCAACCGAGGCAAATGTAACTAACTCATAGCAATCAGGGGAAGGCCTCAGAATTTAATTGTTTCAGGTCTTTTTCCAGTACTGAAATCTTTGATTCCTTTCTTCTCACCTTCTTCAGATCTATCCAGAATTAAAAAACAAACAAACAAACAAACAAACCAACAAAAAAACAGCCAACTCTTTTCTAGGTTTGCTAATCACCTTCTCCAGAGTATATCTAATTTAGCTACTCAACAATAACTTTATTACAGCAGCAGATCTGTTTTCCAAGAAGTCTGGATTTAAACCACACTCTGCTGTTGCTGTTGGATGAAAGGCTGGTAATTATCTTTGTATACTCTGTATTAGTGTGTTTCATGTATTTCATGCTAATGAGAGCTCTGGCCTAAATGTTCAAAACAGTTCTTAAGATTTTTCTCAGCATCACAGTGTCTCATACCCAGTGAAAACAAGTAATCTTTTTTTTTTAAGGATTCTTTCAATGATTGCTGTTAGGCCTTTTTCCAGATTTCACTGAAGCTTTAGGGATAGTTTCTGTTGTGGTTTGATTCATTTTTAAAGAATACTGTATTTCTAAGGGACAATACTGCTTTTGAAACAGGTAGCATTTTCCCTAGAAACTTACTGCACACATTTTGCCCTGTGAAAATGTTCACATGGAGAAGTAATTCATGGAATCAAGAACTAGGTAAGAAGTTATGTTCCTGAAGTGTCCTCCAGGCAGAAAAAGGTGTGTTCACTAGAAAATGTTCCCCTATAGCCTTGGCTGAGTGATTACTCAGTTTTGACAGCTGTATTCTGAATGACAGCATCTTTCCAGCCACTAATGTGATGAATTCTTCATCACATATTTAGTGGAAATTTGATTTATTAGATAAATAAAAATGTTTGTACAGGTAAGAAAAGAGTTAATTTACTTGATATAAATAAAATATTATGTTACATAGATACCTTGCCACACATAGGTAAAGTTATCAGCTATATATGTTGGCAATAACTGTAATTCTACTGGGATGATATGTTGCATCATTTTGCTTTTCATCACCTCATTTTTAATCCTGCTCTTCCATAGAACAGGGAACTTCAGCCTGTTACTTCACTGAAATGTTTTTGGAGCTCATCATCTCGTCATCTTCTGATTGTTTAATTGCTTTTGACATCAGTGTTCTGGAAATAATTTCTTAAATCTGCTACCCTACTAGATTAATTCTTTTAGCACCATCTTCGAATTTGTTCTTGATCATTTGCATTAGGTATGTGCCTGGAGAGGTGGTATTTGCACAGAAAGGAGCTAGGTGGAGCCAGCTTAATTTCTGTTGACAATAATTTCCTGTTGATTTCCTGGCAGGTTCTTGGTTTTCATTGCTTTTGTAGGTAAATAGGCATGGCACATGCACCCTACAACTGTTGTAAGATTTGATAAGAGCATCTATTGTGGTCCCAGGGGAGAAAAAGTTTGCACAAGATTTCAGGCCACCTGATATCCTTTCCTTACAGGTTATGCCCTGATAAAGAGAAGCATAAAAATTTAAAAAAAATTAGAAGCATGAAAAAACTTTCTAAGGTCCATGTTTGTATTCTAATTTTTTATCTATTGGGCAAGATAAATCACTGCTGAATCAAAAACTGAACAAAGGATATCTGTGTCTTCATTATTACCCATCACTTGAAACAAGACAAGAGCCTTGCACTCTTCTATCTACCTCTTACAAGGACATCTGAGACCTTGGATTTTCATATGATTTTCACATGATGTTTTTTTTTTATTGATTTGAAACAGGCCTAACAGGTATTGATAGTAGGTTCTCTATGCAATATGTATTTTTCTATTTTTAACCAAAAATTTGGTTTATTGAAATATGTACATACCTATGGTATCTCTGTTATTGGATCAAAGGGACTTCAACATTATTCCTTACATTAAAGGTTGAGTTTGACCCTTTGCATCTCTAAACATATTTACTGATATTTTCTAGTGATATTTTCACTGGATAGATTAGATAGATGAATAGATAGATAGATAGATAGAGAGAGAGAGAGAGAGAAAGATATTTTCTATTTATCTATTTTCTTTATCCATTTCAGAAAAAGACCACAGGCTTCTTCACAGCTTAACTCCATAGCTGTGGCAATTATCTCTGAAAAGACTACAACATAATTATACAGAGGTGCACATGTGCAAAGGTACAGTCTTTCCTCTATATTTTCTGTAATGGTTTCTCATCTATTCAGTGCTATCACCCTGCTACCACTCATTGTAAGATGATTGCTTTCAGCAGTCTATTATTGATCTTTGACTGATGTAGGGATTTTGGTGTTGTTTTGTTTTGTTTTACGTCTGGAACAGTGCTGCCGAGTTGCACGGGTGTGAAATTGCTAACAGTACGGGCATAGGTATTTCAGGAGTAAGTGGGCATCTCCACAGAGGGCTCACAAAATACAACTCCCCTCTCTCAAAACACACTGTATATTTGTAAAGGTGTTAAAGTTTTATGTCTTGTTAATAAAATTTAAAGGCTTTGTAGTCTGTTTATGGTCACCTCACAGCATGTATGTTCTGTGGTAAGGTCTTATACTTTGAGGAAAACATAGAAAGTATTCCTCGCAGTGTACTGTGAAATGCAGTTTTTCCTAAATGTGGTAAAGGCATCTGTAGCAAAAACTAGCATGTGCAGTGTCTTTTATGGCTTTATCTTCTCTACTAGAATTTTAAAGCAAAAATGCCCTTATTTTGTAATAACATGTAAGATTTTATCTTAAAAATATAGCAACTTTATAAACTGATTAAAACACATTTAATCTTTTCACAGAAAAATATGAAGAAACAAACAAATTTAAAATTCAACATGGCAGTATCCAAAACAACTTTTAGATGTTCTTTAAGTGCAGAATGTCTGTTTGCCTGGGCACGTGGGGCAGTGAACACTAATGTCTTTTTTGTTAATGTCTGATAATTTTAAGACTGTCTCTAATCAAAGCTTCTTTGACTACGGTGAAAATTCAGTCAGACAGACCTACCCAGGAGCTTGCACTGAAACATTATTAGTTTTCAAATCAGAAAATGGATTATTTCTTTCATGCCACGTTTCTGTGGGTTGATGAGGCTAAGGACATCTTTCAGTCTGGAAAAACTTCTGTAATTCCTTAGTTTTTATTAGCATCACCATGGCACTATCCAGTATGGGCAGTGTGCTGTATCACTATGACACAGCTGAGTTAAGGCACCTGTAACCTGGGGAGGGACAGCTCAGGCTTGGAGCTTGTGAGCTTCTGATTGCAGTTCTGCTGCATTTCTGATGCTGGGCTGAGAAGCGTCCTATAGCCACGGACCTCTGAGAGGTTAGGTGGGTTTGTTCTTGCCAGTCTTTGGGAACTGTTCAGGAAATTACTCCATCTGTAAGCTTCAGTTTTGCCATGGCTTCAAGCTATTATGTTTTGTAGCCCTTTCACAGTCAGAAATACATGTGGTACTTAAGGATGTATGTGCACATAAGTATGTGCATGTATGTATACATATATTTGCAAGTTTTGTTCGGAAACCTTTTAATATCTGCTATAGATACTTCTCACCTGACTTCCAGCCTCTACGGGATAGGAAATTAATTTCTCATATAGTGACAAGACAGTTCAGTGTTTGAAAATCACTATATGTCTGCTATTTGCGTTTACTACAGTGTGACTCAAGCACAGGTGCAGGATTTGGTCTCGCAGCCATAACAAGTTCTAAAAGTTTTTCCTATTTGCTTAAAAACTCATGCAAATTAACCTTCTTACATTTACTAAAAAGCAGATACACCCACATTCAGTCATGATACACAAGTGATGGCTGCCAACACGGAAGGGAATTTCTTCCAAGTTAAAAGTTGTGTTGGAAGAGCAATGAGCTAGATCCATACCACATTTAATAAAGGTTTGGGGAATTAGAAACTTTGTCAGCATGTAGGATATAACATAAGAGTGATGGTTTGTTTGCATTTCCTTTCTTTAGGACTGCTTCTACTCAAGAGAAAAGTAAGATAAGGAGAGCTTATTGCTGAATCTTTCCAAACTGAGCTAAATCTAACTACATTGCACTCCCTGCGTACTCACAGCAGCATGGAATCTGTTACCATGAAGCACAGGGAACTGCTCAGCTGTGAAATCTTTCCCATTCATCTAAATTCATCCAGTTGATGCAGAGAAACTTTCTGTAGTGTTCCTCTGCCAAAAAATCCAACAAATGGAGACTTTTTCCTGTTTACCTTACACACTTTTAGCTTCATAATCTATATTTTCAAAGGGTAGTGTTTTCAAGACACTCATTTTCTTTCTCATCATCTCTCATTTAACTGGGCTGCCTAATCTGCTACAGCCAGGCACTGGAGCCTTGGGAAAACCAAGTATTTAAATTATTGTCTCTGGTTATTCACTAAAAAAAAAAAAAAAAACCAAAAAACACCCGCACACTGCCTAGACTGTACTGTAATATCTTTAATCTTCAGGCCAGAATTGAAAATATCCATTTTTCAGAATTCTAAAATCACTCTTTCTGGACCTACAGTATCTATTAGGTCAATCTCATAAACGCCTGATCAGACTTTGCCTTTCTGTCTGTCACCTTATTAACTTGCAGAATAAATAAGGGATGGCTCACCAGGCAAGGGAGGAGAAGAGTAATAGTAAGCCACATAGTATTGTGCATGATGTTGGTTTTTTGTCATTCAGTTCCTTCTTCATTCATATGGCAAGAGCAATAGGAACTTGACAAAACTACAACTCATTTTTCCCAGTAAATAGGGAAAGTAAAGAGAGGATGTGTACTTTTTTTTTTTTTTTTTTTTTTTCCCCCTTCATTCTGTGTGGAATTGCTGACTATTTCCCAGAAGAAAACTCTTCTAGTGGCAAAAATATAAAATCCTCCACTTTCATCCTGAGTAATTTTCCATATAAATAGAAGGAATCAAGACTTCTGATGGTAATTTATGTACATACATATCATAGAATCATAGAATCACAGAATCATTCAGGTTGGAAAAGATCCTTGGGATCATCGAGTCCAACCATCAGCCCTTCTCTACAAAGTTCTCCCCTACACCATATCCCCCAGCATCTCATCTAAACGACCCTTAAACACATCCAGGGATGGTGACTCCAACACCTCCCTGGGCAGCCTATTCCACTGTCTGACCACTCTTTCTGTGAAAAATTTTTTCCTTATGTCCAGTCTGAACCTCCCCTGTTGCAGTTTAAAGCCGTTCCCCCTTGTTCTGTCACTAATCACCTGTGAGAAGAGACCAGCACCAACCTCTCTACAATGTCCTTTCAGGCACTTGTAGAGAGTGATGAGGTCTCCCCTCAGCCTTCTCTTCCTCAAAATAAACAGTCCCAGCTCCTTCAATCTCTCCTCATAGGATTTGTTCTCCAGGCCCTTCACCAGCTTTGTTGCCCTCCTCTGCACTCGCTCCAGCACCTCGATATCTCTCTCGTATTGAGGTGCCCAAAACTGACACAATACTCCAGGTGTGGCCTCATCAGTGCAGAGTGCAGGGGGACTATCACCTTCCTACTTCTGCTGGTCACAATATTTCTGATACAAGCCAGGATGCCGTTGGCTTTCTTGGCCACCTGGGCACACTGCGGGCTCATGTTCAGCTGCTTGTCAATGAGAACCCCCAGATCCTTCTCTTCCAGACAGCTCTCCAGCCACACCTCCCCAAGCCTGTAGCCATGCAGGGGGTTGTTGTGGCCCAAGTGCAGGACCTGGCACTTGGCCTTGTTGAAGCTCATCCCATTAACGCTGGCCCACCGATCCAACCTATCCAAGTCTCTCTGTAGTGCCTCCCTATCCTCATGCAGATTGACACTCCCGCTTAACTTGGTGTTATCTGCAAATTTACTGATGATACACTCTATGTCCTTATCATCAATAAAGATGTTGAACAGAAATGGTCCCAACCCCGAGCCCTGAGGAACACCACTTGTGACTGGCCACCAGCTGGATTTAGCTCCATTGACCACCATTCTCTGGGACCGTCCATCCAGCCAGTGCTTGACCCAGCAGACCGTTCGCTCATCCAGGCCATGAGCAGCCAGTTTTTCTATGAAAATTCTATGGGGAACTGTGTTGAATGCTTTTTCAAAAATCCAGGTAGATAATAGCCACAGCTTTTCCCTCATCCAATAGTTGGGTCATCTTGTCATAGAAGGAGATCAGGTTTGTCAGGCAGGAACTGCCTTTCATAAACCCATGCTGACTGGGTCTCATCCCCTGGTTGTCCATTATATGACTTTTAATGGCACTCGAGATGACCTGCTCCATGACTTTCCCTGGTACCGAGGTCAGACTGACAGGTCTATAGTTTCCTGCATTCTCCTTTCTGCCTCTCCTGTCGATGGGTGTCACATTTGCCACCCTCCAGTCCGATCAACATCTCCTAGAACATAATTTAATAAGTTAAAACCTTTGGGCTAGTAGTTCCATGCCAGTGGATTTGCAGTTCCTGTGCAGTAATACAGGAATTTCTTCGATTATTCTCTAGATATTTAAGTGGATTAATATGTCAATGTGTTTATAATTAATAATACTGACTTTGGGTTTTTTTACAGTAACAGCTAGACTTCTAAAGTATTTGTTTAACTCTACTTACTTCCAAATTAATGAGTCCTAATTTTTTTTTCTGAATTAACTTCTGAGTAATATCAAGTCTGTAATTTAAGTGCATTTATAGAGTTAAAATGTGTGGCAGAGTCTTGTTCTTAATTGGGAATACATTCCTGGATCAGCCCAATGTAAGTCTTGGAAATCAAAATGATTTTTTATTATTACATGACATAGCTACTATAGTGGTATCTGAGGAAGGTATATATCACAGGAGACTGAGACTGAGGGTAAACAGTTATGGAGGTGCAATAATAATGCCAACAAAAATAGTAGTATCATGTAATCAAATATTATGTATATAATAAGAGTATCAAGCAAAACCTTTTTTTTTTTTTTTTTTCCCCCAGTATTGATGTTTTATTGGTTCAAGTTCTAAATATGGAGAAAAAAAAAAATCCTTCTGGATTGCTGAACTAAAGTAGACCTAAGAGTAAAGGAGCATTATTACATGGGTGGGAAGCCATGTTGCATGCATATGCATTGTGATTGATCATTTTTGGGTGTCTGTCCAAACAAAAGTCTCAGTGAAGAAAAGGTCTTGTTACAATTAGTGTAATTAAGATCTTAAGGCAAGTTACAAACCTCTGTTGCAGTCCTTTCTGTCACCAAAAAGATGCATACATTTAAATTGTTTGAGGGAGAAGCAACAGACACTTCTCAAACTTATATTTTTTTTTAAAAAGTCTTCAGCCATTTCACTTAGACACATACACTTAGTGAATTGGTCACCATTGTCTAACATGTGGTGTAAGCAGGAGCAAAGGGCCCTATCGGGGAATACAAAACCTTTAACCATTTTCTTCTTTTACTGGAACAAAATGTGTCGGGTTTTTTTTGAGGACTGTTAGATTTTTATTAATGGTTTATGTAGAAAGAGCTATAGGCTGCTATGGAAAATATATTTGAACACTAACACTGACATTGTGTCCCATGGTGGAGGAAGGAAAGACAAAATAAGAAAGAAATGAGAAGTGTTGGAATGAAGACAGTCTTGTACTTGCTAACTGAACTCTAGCATTTAACCACTTGGTGTCACTGTAGCATTTGATGTCTGTAAATATTTGCCCATGTTGCTGCTGTTGGTTTTTTTTGTTTGGTTTGTTGTTGGGTTTTTTTACTGTAGTCACTGCAGCTGTTTTTTAACAAGAATGAAAGGTAGCAATTAAACTGAGAGCCGCTAATAACTCTCAGCTCGGCCAATGAATTTTGTGGAGCATTAAACCAATAGTGTAAAGCCTCAGGCACCAAATTGGTATGCAATTAATTCAGAGACACATAGGACTTATAAAATTCAGGATTTGGAAATCTGTCAAATTTATTAATACAGTCATTTGTGAACTTTGTCAAGTTCACAGTACTCTTCCCCTTATGTCTAAACCCTTTCCATTCTTCTTAAAAATAGGTATCTTCTCACATTGACACATCTATACACATCTCAGTGACTTGGGCAGCATTTCACGCAGAAATTGTTTTGTTTAAAAACTAAGTTATTCAGACTGTAAATGTATTTCAGGCAGTGATTTTCTCTATGCTATGTACGACGTATGGCATGTCAGAAAGGGCTTCTCTCTTGCCCAGTGCTTCCAGGTATTAGAGCTAAATTTTCTGTGAATTGAAGGAAGAAATAAAGGAAAAGAAATAATTCTACGCTGAACCAAGAGCATTCTAAAATGGAGGCTGGAAGATGAGGATGCTCTGTGCCGGTGGTGGAGCAAATTCATTCCTTGGTGTCCCTATGTAGCCAGCTGCAACTGATTCTTTGTTTCTGCTTCCTTCCCTGCTATATTTCCTTGTCTGATCTGTCTCACTGGCCTCATCTCTTTGCTGAACATATGTATTTTCCTACTTTTACCTCACTGGTCTCAAAAGTGAAAAGTAACAATGAAGCCTCTAGCTGAAATATTCTGAAATATATCTGAAATAACTTTAATATCATATGAGTCAAATTTTCTAACCACATGATTTCTTTGTTCTTGGTTTTGAGAGGAAACTGTCACCCTTGGATTTAAATCTTTGCAATGTTCTGGCAGGCTGCAAATGTAGTGTTTGAAGACAGTGGTATTTGAGTATTTCTGTCATCAGTCAGTGCAAGGGAAGATGAAGAGTGAAGGGTATAGGGTTCCAGGAAGGCTGGACACTCTTTAAGAAGGAAGTGTTAATGTCTCAGGAGCAGGCGGTCCCCAGGTGCTGTAAGAGAAGCCGGTGACAGAGAAGACCACCCTTGCTAAACAGGGAGCTTTGGCTGGAACTCAGGGAGAAAAGGAGAGTTTACAGCCTTTAGAAGAAGGGGCTAGCCACTCACAGTGATTACAAAGAGGCTGTGAGGCTGTGCAGGGTGGAAATCAGGAGGTCTAAAGCCCAGCTGGAAATTAATCTGGCTTCAGCAGTCAAGGACAACCAGAAATGTTTCTATAAGTATGTGAGCAGCAAAAGAAAGACTGGAGAGAGCCTCCATCCCCTGCTAGACGCAGGAAGAAACATGGTAACAAACGATGGGGAAAAGGCGGAGGTGCTTAATGCCTTCTTTGCCTCAGTCTTTAATAACAAGACTAGTTGTCTTGAGGGAATCCAGCCTGCTCAGCCAGAAGACAGAGACTGGGAGAACAAACCCCCCACAATCCAGGAGGAGATAGTCAGTGACCTACTGCATCACATAGACATACACAAGTCTATGGGACCAGATGGGATACACCCGTGGGTGCTGAAGGAGCTGGCTGGGGTGCTCGCCAAGCTGCTTTCCATCATTTACCAGCAGTCCTGGCTGACCGGGGAGGTCCCAACAGATTGGAAATTGGACAATGTGATGCCCATCTATAAGAAGGGTTGGAAGGATGATCCAGGAAATTACAGGCCTGTCAGCTTGACTTTGGTGCCCGGGAAGCTGATGGAGCAGCTCATCCAGAGTACCATCTTACAACACATGTGGGACAACCAGACGATCAGGCCCATTCAGCATGGGTTTATGAAAAGCAGGTCCTGCTTGACAAACCTGATCTCCTTCTACGACAGGGCGACCTGCTTATTGGATGAGGGAAAGGCTGTGAATGTTGTTTACCTTGACTTCAGTAAGGCCTTTGACACCGTTTTCCACAGCATTCTCCTGGTGAAACTGGCTGCTCGAGGCCTGGATGATCGCATGCTTTGCTGGGTAAAAAACTGGCTGGATGGCTGGGTCCAAAGGGTTGTGATGAACAGAGTTAAATCCAGGTGGCGGCCGGTCATGAGTGGTGTCCCGCAGTGCTCGGTTTTGGGGCCACTCCTGTTTAACATCTTTATTGATGATCTAGACGAGGGAATCGAGTGCACCTTCAGTACGTTTGCAAACGACACCATGTTGGGTGGGAGTGTTGATCTGCTTGAGGGTAGGGAGGCTCTGCAGAGAGATCTGGACAGGCTGGAGTGATGAGCCAAGGCCAACTGGAGGAGCTTCAATAAGGCCAAATGCCGGGTGCTGCACTTAGGCCACAACAACCCCCAGCAGCGCTACAGGCTTGGGGAGGAGTGGCTGGAGAGCTGCCAGTCAGAGAGGGACCTGGGGGTGTTGATTGACAGCCGGCTGAACATGAGTCAGCAGTGTGCCCAGGTGGCCAAGAAGGCCAATGACATCCTGGCTTGTATCAGAAATAGCATGGCTAGCAGGGACAGGGAAGTGATCTTACCCCTGTACTCGGCACTGGTGAGGCCGCATCTCGATTACTGTGTTCAGTTTTGGGCCCCTCACTCCAAAAAGGACATTGAATTACTCGAGCGTGTCCAGAGAAGGGCAACGAAGATGGTGAATGGTCTGAAGATGGTGAAGGGTCTGGAGCACATGTCGTACGAGGAACAGCTGAGGGAACTGGGGTTGTTTAGTCTGGAGACGAGGAGGCTGAGGGGAGATCTCATTGCCCTCTACAACTACCTGAAAGGAGGTTGCAGAGAGCTGGGGATGAGTCTCTTTAACCAAGTAATAAGTGATAGGACAAGAGGGAATGGCCTCAAGTTGCGCCAGGGAAGGTTTAGACTAGATATTAGGAAGTATTTCTTTACAGAATGGGTAGTTAGGCGTTGGAATGGTCTGCCCAGGGAGGTGGTGGAGTCCCCATCCCTGGAGGTGTTTAAGAGTAGGGTCGACATACCACTTAGGGATATGGTGTAGTTGGGAACTGTCAGTGCTAGTTAACGGCTGGACTAGATGATCTTCAAGGTCTTTTCCAACCTAGATGATTCTGTGATTCTGTTACTTAAAGCCCACTACGATGACTGGAGTTCAATGTAATCCAATTTCCAAATGAGAGAAATGAGGCAATGATGTAATGACAAAGATGCTGCATCTGTGAAAATGGTAAACAAAATGACAAACAGAAATGATTGCTGCTCATAATTCCCTGATAATAAAGAAGTAAAAAGGAGAAACACCTTCTACATGCTAAACTATCAACTTGTTTATCTTGAATTAATCCAATCAATTTGATTGCTTTTGTTCACAGCCCTTCACCTGTGTAAGGTAATGTGACTGTAGAGAGTGTGTCAACCTATGCAAACAGGGAAAATTGGCCCGTTGGCTCTTTATTCCCCTCACCCTTAAAAAGTGGGAAGGTGATAATGCCAGGAAAGAAGGTAAAGGTCTGTGGAAGACTCCTCAGTTCCTTTATTATTTTATCCCCTCTCTCTGGGTAGGCAAAATGCATAAATACTTGTATATAAATAACACAAGATAAAAACGTAACCTCTCTTTCCTACAACAAACAAAAGGACAAAGAAGTGGAGAAGGGAATGCCATGTAGCAGAGAAAATTCAAAGGCATCAGTGTTTAAAAGGTTGGGCAGCCATATATTTACATGTGTTGTGCAGACACGACACGCATGTAGCATCACAGCTTTCTTAAACATGTCCACAGAGGGTGGGTGAACTGATGGATTCATAGTCCGCAGTTGTGGGTCAAATCCTGCATGGGTGAGGGAGGAGGAAGAGGAATTATTAGCAAGCTGAGTGTGGGAGGTGTGTCTCTTAGGGGAAAAGACAGTGAGAGCACCAAGTGGAACTTAATTAGAAATGGTCAGCATTGGCTACCCCCGGAGCTCAGCATAGTAACATAGCTTTGCATGACAGCACCTGTCCAAAAATATTTCTGCAGTATATGAATGTTTGTGAACTTCCATTGCTATTCTGGTATCCATCATCTCTCCTGGAAACAGGGTTCTGTTAGAATATAATGTGTTTCAGAGAACTGGCAGGCAGGAACTAACCTTCTTATATATCACTTGTTTCTGATTTAGTAACTGAATCACTATGTCCACATGGAAGATGACATGCAAAGGGGTTTGGCTTTGGATGCCATACAGACCACTGGGCACTGCAGACTTCTACCCATGTTGACCATTCAATGAATCAATGTGTAAATTTGGAAATTCTATCTGTCTTAAAGAATTCAGGTTTATTTTCCCAGGAGTGTTGCCACTGTGATGTAAAAGGATGCCATCACTGCTTCATTGCAGGTGTCAGATGAAGCTGCTGAATCATGCCTTCAAGATGGGCCTGTTTTAAGAATTTGAATCAAAATCAGGCAGGGTAAGTGTTGTGCCCAAACCTTTACAAAGGTTGCTCTGAGTCTTCCAAAATTAACCTCAAAACAAGAAAGGGAATGAGGCATGGAGCAATGTGAGTGGAGGAAGGTACCTCTGTGTGTAGGTGTGAGATTGACTTTTGTCTATATGTCTATATATCTATAGTATTAAGTAATACAGTGGGTTACATTTGTCCTCAGTTGAGCAAAATTTATTTATCTAAATATGTCAGATGATTATACTCATCTGTGCTTGCAGATAGTTGTGGGCTTTTGCTAAACTCATATATGAGGTCTTCGTAAGTGTTACAGCCCTCCAGTATCATGCATTGCTAAATGTCACGCAATACTTAGAAAATTGTGACATCTGCAGCAAATGATACCAGCAATAAAATTATAACTCTGACACGCTTTCAGAAATACATTTCAGGGAATAAAATTAAACCATAAGTTGATATTTGGATTTAACAGAAATTTAGTCTGTGCTACAGGACCTTTATGACAAATATAGAGCCTAATATTCTCTCCATAGCAAAGAACTGGAGACAAAACAAGAGGCATTCTGATATTGAACAGCTTTAGTCAAAATGACCTTGAATCAGTGTCAACTATTTTAAATCCATCAACCAGTCATGAAATACATGAATACAGAAATAAGTATAGCCATTGTCCAATCCTGCCTCAAAGATAAATGAATGAATGATGAACCTCAGGAGAATGTTAGATTCTAACTAGTAAAAAGTGGTCAAAAGCCTTGAAATATCCATAAAATGAAAGGAAGTGTGTCATTAAGAGAAAGGAGAATTGAGTGACTACAAAATCTCTATAATATTCTTGGTCTGTAGTGGTCTTAATTACTCTAATTTATACATTACCTTGTCACACCATAGTTTGGGAATAGGTTTTAAAAATATTGAGCTAAAAATTCCTTCTTAAACTATTTTAACACAGGTGATCATTATAAAAGTTACAATCACCATTTTCACTTGTCTGATCTCATGGAATGTGTAATTTAAAAACACAGCTTCGTTTTTGCTCATTCTAGTTATACTGAACTTACCATGATGATGTCATTGATACACTGTTAAAATAAAACAAATTACTTGGACAAAAATTATTGTCTTTCTCTTTTTTAGAAGAAATAATATGGTTCCCAGTGAGCAAATTAAGTTGATAAGCACTATGCAACACTTTGACAAATGTAATTATTTTTAAAAGATATCAAATAACTTTTTTTAGTGGGTTAGGTAATTGGAGAAAGTAATTATTTTTCCAATTTTCCCACTGTTCATGATATTCATGGAAAAATAGTTTTCAGATTTTCCACATTTGGTTTTCATAAAAGGTATATCTGTAGTTGTACGTTTGGTATAGTTCCACAGTTTTCAGGTGGACTGAAGGGTAGGGTTGATTGTCTTAACTCTTCTGAGTAACAGTTTTTCCCCCAAGATACCAATACATTCATTGCTGGCACCCATGCACACACAAATTCTTCCCTCTCCCTCTAGAAGTGCTCTGTAATATCTTATCCACCAGAAACTTTCTTGCAGGAATAAATACAGACAAGGATAAAACACATACAAAGAAAAATTTGTAATATATATTCATACACAGATAAACAATACCTCCAGGTAGCTAAACAAGTCACATAGGTGTTTTTTCAGTCCTGGAGAAATTTCAGTTCTGAATTGTCAGCCACTGAATTGTCCAGCAGCATAAATGTCTTTTTCATTTCCTGAATTAGTCATGCACCTGTTGTGCTCACATTAACAAGGCCAGCATGCCTCTTAAAACCCATTAAGTACTAATTTAAATCAACAAGGAATCACAGTACACACAAAACTTTGCAAGCTGTTCTAGGGAAAGGAGTAGATTAAAATTTAGAAGCAGAAGTAAACAGAGGTAATTAACTGCAGTTAGCAACAGCCCTTGAGCCTCTCCACTTAAAGAGGTTTTGTAAAGGACAGTCCAGACTCACTTGGGATGCTTCCTTGACATTAGCTGACTTTCTAATAAGTAAGAGATACAGATAATATAGAATAATAAAGAGCACCATAACCATCGTAGGCTATAATTAGTGATGACACTGCAACTGATGAAGAAGTGAAACATCATGCTGGTAACTCAGTTAAAGATCCAGGCCAAAGCATGCACACTAACTTTAACTGTGGATGTACTTACATGAGTGGAGATGCTAATGTTGGATGTGCATTTAGGATACAACTAGGATATTGCCTCACCATACATCCAAGTGTACGTCTAGAGCAAAGTGTGAATAGATCAATTTATTCTTGGAGTTCAGGGAAGTAAAAGCAATGTTTTCACCTTGAGCAGTCCCAAAATCTTCGTAGGAAGGTTTGGGAAAGGGCATCAGGAAAACAACTCTACTGTAGTAGAGGATGAACAGTATCAAGTGTGCAAGGCTTTGAAGATTGGAAGAAATTTACACAACCTAAGGCAGAAGTGTAAGCTGGGAGGCTAGGCTGCCTCACACCTGCTCTCCCAGTATAGTCAGTGGAGTGAGCAGACTGTCAGTTTAAGAGGAGGCATGTCTTCCAAGACTGTACTGCAGCCAGACGGGCTTTGTGAGTTGATGTAGGAAATGGAAATAAGTCCCAACTCCTCATTTCTGTGGCAGTTCCCTTTAAGAGAACTACAAAGATCTTGAATACTTTGGCTCATGAAAACCATTCTTTTACTTCATAGACTATGGTTTAAGATTCCCAAAGGGGAGGAATAACTCTTCAAACTGTAACAAAATGCATTTACGTGATTGGAGTATGTCACAGGAGACTTGTGGGAAAAAAAATGTTTTCAAAATCAAGTTTTCTAAATATATATTTCTTACTACCAGTGCATGTATTTAATGGCTCTGACAAGAGAAACTGAGGCTGCACATCAAAGAGGAACAAAAGTGTTTTAATCACTAATCTTAGAGAAACAGACATAAGTGAGAAATACATTTTGCATAACCCATAGTGAATAATCCATTTCCATTCACAGCTGAGAAGAATATGGTATTTTAAATAATAAAACAAACAAAACCCCCAGGTCTGTGTTCAGAAAAAGACTAGAAGTACTCTAGAACTGGGAAAGCCCCTTCTCCTATCATAGCCCACTGGTACCATTGCTGCCAAAGGACACGCAACCTGTTCAGATCTGCCTATGCTCTGGATTTGCAGATAAAGGCACCGTTCAGGCCCTGGAGCTGAAGGCTGATGCACTTGAGGAGGTGCTGGTAGAGCTTACATAGGGACATAATTCAGATGCTTGCCTTTCCAGAAAAAGACTTCAGTTTCCAGAAAAAGACTTCAGTTTTGTGTCCCCATTTTTGGAGAACCATAATTTCACAAATTTTGCTTCATCTCAACAAACATAGTTGCAGTCAGCCGGGTTCTTGAAAGGACAGGAAAAAAAAAAAAAAAAAAAGAGGATTAAGAAGGAGAGAGAGAAGGAAAGAAAGAAGACTGTTTGAAAGAAAACTGTTTGAATACTTACTGAGCCTTAGGTACTGTTTCTACTTAATAGCTTTTGTTCTGTGTGCTCCATTGGCTCTTGTAAGCCATGTTCCTATTAGTTTTGTCTTTTCTGAATGTGACTGCTGTGTGTTCAGGAAAAAAAAAAAATTCCTATGCTTTTCTCAGTAAAGAACATCCAAGCTTTGTCAAATGTAATGAGGACAGTGGGTGACACATAGGGCTTGTCCTCAAATCTGAATTTAGCAGAGTAGGTGATAGTAAATTAGATATGAGACTTTCAGAGAGCTATCAGGAACGGAATAGTGATTATTTTTTTTCCCCTTGAAATAGATGAAATACATTTGTTTATCCATCTGTGGCATCATGAATTCTTTTCCAGCCAGTCTGACCAGAATTTGTGTCTGGTCTATGTTACAGGCAGTTATGATTATTGTTCACTTTGCCCAGACCTCATAAGACTCCCAACGTGTCTTATATCCATAACAGATTCAAGTTTTCAGACATTTATTTCTGGTCTCCCAGGGACTTGCAACAAATGCAGAAATCGTATCTTGTTCAGGAATTCCTGAGTATGCTTTTCCCTCCTAAATGCACCCAGATGAAACTCCCCAGAAGACATTAATATACATGGAGTAGCCCTACAGGATACCTGTTCAAGGAGTTGAAGCTCTTTTCCTTTGCCTTCTGAAGCAATGCCAACAAAAGCTTTCCACCCTCTAAGGCAGGAGATGACTGGATTACACTCTGATACACTGTTTCCACATGGTCATGGTAACCAATATAATTTGTGGAGCAAAAATTAACAATTCCAAAACATTTGAAGTCCTAAACATAAATCAATCAACCATCCCTCAACTTAATAGCTTAAATCAAAAAAGTTCTGTAGTTACAAGTATGGTTTTCAAAGCTTGATAAGTCAAAGGATGTTTTTATCTTTTGGCTGCTGCCATTTGTCTTTCAATGAAGCTAACTCATTTTCTAACATGCTGTGTTACATTACTGCACTGAATGAGGGAGAAGGGACTTTTCAGCTGATACGAATGCTCCTAATTTCACTAGAGTCAGCTATTGAATGGCTGTAATTACCTGTATTAGCTAGGGCTTTCAGTGTAACTTCATATTGATGGAAAAAATGAATTATAATTTCTAATGGAACATGTTTGAAGTGAAGCAAATTTGAATAATTAAAAAGATCAGCTGACATTTGTTTTCATTAAAAAAAAAATCCTCCAGAGTACTTCACTTAAAAATTTGCTAGAATGAACTGTTCACTACTTCATGATTTAAACTCAGATCATTACAAACCCTTTGCTCATCACTAAGTGTTAAAATATCCCCAAGCAGCAAAACAATCAAGCAGAACAAAGGAAAATAAGCAACATGTAGATCATATTGATTAAGTAAAGATCATCAAATATGAGTTACTGTTAGCACCTGCAGTGTCTTCCTTTCATAAAAAAAAAAAAAAAAAAAAAAAAAAAAAAAAAAAAAAAAGGAAGATTTTGAATAGACAGACCTAACTGGAAAAAGAAATCTAGGATGGGAGAGAACAACATGTAAAATTGGGATACAGCTAATAATGTGATTGCATAAATGAACCACCTCTGAAGAGGTTCCTAGATTTGTATCATGAGTAATTTCTATATAATCTCACTTTAAGTTTAAGCTCCTTTAAAAATCACCACTGTGCTGATAGGCCTTTATGTCGGATGTTCTCCCTTTTTCCTTACGTAAAATGAAAAAAACCAAACAACCAGTTTTAATGGTTCTTCTGTTAATCAGACAGTAATTTAGTTGTGTTCAGCACAATTGACTGAGGTGTATCAACCACACTAGGAGATCTAGTGCGATATATAGGGTAGCTATTAAAGATGTCTAGGGTAGATATTAAAGGTAGAAAATACATGTCTTAAATTACATGAAAACTTAAAGAGATTTCATTCCATGAGAAATTCACCATCAGTTAATTTTTTTTTAATGAGATTTCAATTTCAATATGGTTTTAGCAAAAAAATTGTGCCTCAGCAGTAACAAAATAGTGAAAAGTATTTATTTATACAAATTTAACTACAGGGACAACTCAGTGTCCAGTTTAAAAAAGGTAACTGTCAACAGCCAGTAATCAAATTTATATTTTGTAGGTATAATACAATTTTTATGCAAGGATTAAACAATTAAAAGTTGATCATGAGCCTTTTATTATTTTTTATCTGACACATGAAATGATTTATGGAAAAGCTTCCTGATCCCAGGAGGTTTATATAGGTACATTTTCAATTACTGGTAAATCTATCTTTTAATCTTTTCAACTTTTTATTTTGTCCCATTACACATTGTCCTTATTTTTAGTTGTCCACTATTTAATAATATGAATCCCTTATGTCATGGCCTTGTTCTTTATCTAAGCAAAACGCTGGAAAAAGATTGTTGCTAAAGACAACTCAAATCTCTAATTGAGAAGAATCCAGATTTTACAGTCCAATGGATTCCTTTAATTAAGAGAAGGGAAAGCAGTGTACATTATTTTCTAACATAGCTGATTTCAAATGGTTTAACAGACCATCATTTAACTTTGAAGTCTTTTATCTATTGATTAATACATACTAATCCTTTATATTCTCTTCAGCTAGCCTAAAGCATTTGTTGGTTAATCACTTCAAGTGTTATGCCTCATAATCCAGTGATTTTTCTCGCACATGACACCGCTAATCTAGTGTCCCGATCCAATGTTGGGGAAGGTTTCGATATGATCCCAAGAGCGAGATTAAGACACAAACAAGGTCAAGTGCCATACACCCAAAACAGGTTTTTATTATTAAAGAAATGAAGAGGGGTAGCAATAGGACAGAATGGAAGGAAAAGGCTGAAATAAAGCAAGGATGTGGGATAGGGCTGCAAGAATAGTCACCACCATGGATCCAGCGACGTCCCATTGGTCCTCAGTCTTCAGTTCTTCAGTGGTGGGTGCACACGAATCAAGCTTCAGTGGTAGATGCACACTGAGCAAAATTTTCTGCTGCCTTAGGTTCATCCTATCCACTGATTAACATATCCGCCTACCTTTAGGTTTTTTTTCCTCTGGTCCCACAGGTTTTGTTGCATCTGGCTTCAGGGCAGGAACCTTTGCCTCTTATCAGTTCATTGGCAATGCAGGCATGGGGCCTGGCCTACACAGTAGAGTCACAAATGGCTACAGGATGGGGCCAGCTCAGTACAGTCTGCCCCTTTGAGGCTTGTGTAAAGAGTCCAGACAGTGCAACCACAAAGAAGTGGGGGGGTGCATCCTCCAATACACTCCCGCTTCTCTGGGCGACATCCCCCAGACCAATTCACAGGCTGCAGCAGCTTCTCTTGGAGGTTTGCACAGACACAAGCAAGCTTTGAGGCAGTCATAAGACATTTCAGTCTCTCACATCTAGAGATCCCAATTTTATTTACTTACTAAATTATATAATCTCCACAGTCAAGTATAATTGAGTGTGAAAAGAGTCTTGTTTTCTTTCTATTCAGGAAAACAGAGATCTAGAAGGACAAAAGACAAGCCTTATCTGAGGACTGATAACCTAGTTCTGAGCACTCGGGAGCAAGGAGCAGGGGAATAAAAGAAGGCAGGCAGTCTATTGGTAAACTGTTGAACTGGGCTGCAAGACTGCAGAAAGGAGATATTTCTTTAAGCTTTGATAAATCTCAGTCGATTTCACAGCTTCTGAATTTTCTAGGTTGGAATGCTACTGCCCCAGTAAATTTTAGCTGTGAATTTGGATTAGACCGTCAAGTAAAAGGACTGATTCAGAGGGCCTGTCTAATGAGACCAATATATTTTACACACAATGTCCACTTTCTATAAAAAATTGCTGTATAGTTTTGTTTCTTATTCTTACAGTATGGAGTCAGAAAAAAAAAAAAGTAAATATATTCTTGTTGAGTCTTACTTTACTAAATCTCATTTACTTCTGCCCTGAATGCAACCGGGGAGTTTAGATGAAAAGCCTTACATGCTTTTGGAAACTGCATCTCTAATTTTTAAGAATGGGACCTGATATGTAAACTACAGCCACAGGACATAGCAGTAACCACTCCCCTCAAAACCACATTTTCTCATTTACAGTGCTTTTTAAGCAGGTGGGTAAGTGATATTACTCATTGAATACCTCTGAACGTAGTTTGTAATGATTCTTTGCCAGTATTAGACTAGGGATGTCACAGGCAAAAACAAATGATATGACAACTATGTTATGTAATAATAACCCAATATCGTTATATTCATAAAAATTTTCTAGTTAGATTTCTTCATCTAATACAGGACAGAGAGAGGAACTGGGGCAACTGGAACAGGGAGTTTAAGCTGAAATATACTTAGCATCATAGAATCATTCAGGTCGGAAAAGACCCTTGAGATCATCGAGTCCAACCATCAGCCCTACTCTACAAAGTTCTCCCCTACACCATATCCCCCAGCATCTCATCTAAACGACCCTTAAACACATCCAGGGATGGTGACTCCAACACCTCCCTGGGCAGCCTATTCCACTGTCTGACCACTCTTTCTGTGAAAAATTTTTTCCTAATGTCCAGTCTAAACCTCCCTTGTCACAGTTTAAAGCCGTTCCCCCTTGTTCTGTCACTAATCACCTGTGAGAAGAGACCAGCACCAACCTCTCTACAATGTCCTTTCAGGCACTTGTAGAGAGTGATGAGGTCTCCCCTCAGCCTTCTCTTCCTCAAAATAAACAGTCCCAGCTCCTTCAATCTCTCCTCATAGGATTTGTTCTCCAGGCCCTTCACCAGCTTTGTTGCCCTCCTCTGCACTCACTCCAGCACCTCGATATCTCTCCCGTATTGAGGTGCCCAAAACTGGACACAATACTCCAGGTGTGGCCTCATCAGTGCAGAGTACAGGGGGACTATCAGCTCCCTACTTCTGCTGGTCACACTATTTCTAATACAAGCCAGGATGCCGTTGGCTTTCTTGGTCACCTGGGCACACTGCCGGCTCATGTTCAGCTGCTTGTCAATGAGAACCCCCAGATCCTTCTCTTCCAGACAGCTCTCCAGCCACACCTCCCCAAGCCTGTAGCCATGCAGGGGGTTGTTGTGGCCCAAGTGCAGGACCTGGCACTTGGCCTTGTTGAAGCTCATCCCGTTGACGTTGGCACACCAATCCAATCTATCTAAGTCTCTCTGTAGAGCCTCCTTATCCTCATGCATATCGACAGTCCCACTTAACTTGGTGTCATCTGCAAATTTACTGATGATACACTCTATGTCCTTATCATCAATAAAGATGTTAAACAGAAATGGTTCCAACACTGAAACCTGAGGAACACCGGCCACCAGCTGGATTTAGCTCCATTGACCACCACTCTCTGGGACCGTCCATCCAGCCAGCGCTTGACCCAGCAGACCGTTCGCTCATCCAGGCCATGAGCAGCCAGTTTTTCTATGAGAATTCTATGCGGAACTGTGTTGAATGCTTTTTCAAAAATCCAGGTAGATAATAGCCACAGCTTTTCCCTCATCCAATAGTTGGGTCATCTTGTCATAGAAGGAGATCAGATTTGTCAGGCAGGACCTGCCTTTCATAAACCCATGCTGACTAGGCCTGATCCCCTGGTTGTCCATTATATGACTTTTAATGGCACTCGAGATGACCTGCTCCATGACTTTCCCTGGCACCGAGGTCACACTGACAGGTCTATAGTTTCCTGCATTCTCCTTTCTGCCTTTCTAGTAGATTGGTGTCACATTTGCTACCCTCCAGTCCAATGGGACCTCCCCAGTTTGCCATGATTTCAGGTAAATCATGGAAAGAGACTTGGTGAGCACATCTGCCAACTCGTTCAGCACCCTTGGGTGTAACCCATCTGGTCCCACAGACTTGTGTGCATTACTTCTAGTATCTGATACCAAGAATCAATCTGGAAGCATGCATAGACTAAGAATTTTCAAGTCTTTCTTTATTCAGGTTAAGACATGAAAACAAAAAAATAACCAATAGCTAGATGCAATGCCATTTTGAAGAGCACATTAGTAAGGTCCAAATATAAAAACTTGATACAAACTTATTGGACTGAAAAACTGCAGTAGAACTGTTGGCTGATCCTGTCTTGAGGTGTCAGCTAGCTGACTTCCAAGGATGTCTCCAACTATGTGGTGGTAGAAACAATCTATCTACAAGTCAACATTTTCCAACAAAAGCATGTCACTTTCATTCAAGTTATTGTAGTGAACTGCTACGAGGAGAGGGAGCTTGGAACATATTGTTTTATTTTCAGAGTCATACGCATCATACTCTTACAATGTTCCTTAAAAAACTGTGTTTTACTTCGAGTTGTTCGTAAAACCTATTGAAATCTAACTAGATTTTCATGACTCTGGATCAGGAAACTAAATGAAAACAGATGTTTCAAATTAATTTAACATTTAATACTGTTTGAGGGGTTCAACATAAGACTGTCTTTAAGGTTCAGATACTGATCTAAGAGTCCTAAAGTTATGTACGCTGCAGTCATGAGACAGACTAAAGGATATTTAATGCGTATCAGATGAAGTCATCAGCGACCACATCATGCCTGAAGTCTTGCATGGCAAGTTCCTTCAGGCTTTCAGCAGCATCCAAAAAAGAATTAGAAATAACCTTTCTCTAGTTTTGGCTTTCACATGGGAATAGGCTGTTGCACTACCTCAAGCTCTTCCTATAAAACCATAAATATTTGAGCCCACTTTTGTGAAGATTTCCCCTTAGTAGTAGACTGCACATCTTTCTTAGCTTCTGACTGCTTGTTTGAAGCTTGAATTTTCTGTGATTCTTCTCATTAATATAAAACATATTTTAATGTTTTTTCATAGGCAGTACTCTGCAACTTGTAGATATGAAGTAAAAAAATATTCAGAGTTCTTAAAAGTGTATAATTTCTATCTATTAGGAGATGAAAGAAAGTTAAAAATTCTCTGTGGATTTGTGATATCTGGGTTTAGGGGCAGGTTCTCTTGTGAGTTTCCAATGTGATCATGAGAAAAATTGTTATGATACTTCATGGCTGTGAAACCAAAGACTTTTTTCTTTCACTACCATTATTTTTAATTAAGACTGTTGCAATCAGGTGAGTACCCACAGAGATTTACTAGCCAGGTTTAGAGACAAATGAAATGTCTTTTTCTGACTTTCTGATAAATCTGGAAAAAACAGGCACATTTTCATGAATGCAGACTCTATAGGTTGGAAACAGATACATTTCAAATTCAGACAAGTCTAAGGACAATCATTTTGAAGCCAACCTACTTGCATTTATCAGTTGGTGTCTGTGATGGATGAACTTATTGGTGGAGCAGGGTAGTGTATTACCAGAGATGAGGCTGAGGATACTGTGAGCTCTGTCCCTATAACCAGTGCTACACTACACACCATGGAATGTCATTGTAAATTTCTATATGCATGCTGGCATGATGGAAGGCCTGCTTTGGTTGGGAGGAGATTGTTAGTGATCATTGTAATAAAATTATACCTTTTAATGGAAATGCATTTATGTAATTTTGTTGTGGTTTATAAGATTTCATTCCAAGGTGATTAGTATAAACTGATGGTGATACAGCTTTTCGATCTTTAAGTCAATCAGTGAGATCTTTGTTGTGTTTAGTTGTTGTTTGCTTTTCCTGGCTGCATATAAGTGCACGTCCAGTGTATAGACTTTTCAGTTCTTCAAGGTGTTCATAACTTTCAACACATTAGTGAACTTCCATTGTCAAGGCTTATGAAACAACAGAAATAACCTTTCAAGATAAAAAAAGTATCCTGGATCAAAAACATAACAGTAACAAAATTTCATAATGTCAGCAGTTACAGAGTTAATTTTCAACAAGTATTTTTGCAAATGTTTACTACAACATACATGGAAGGTTGCATTAACAGAGATAAAACCATTCTTATGAAGTGTCAATAATAAAACCATAATTTTTTTATATTGATTCCTTGTATAAACTTTTTGGGTTTTTTTCTGAATGAAATGTTCTAAATGAAAATACAGACCTAAAATACTGAGTCTGTGAGATTTAGTAGATTTTTTTTTTCCAAAAATATAAAGGAATCTTCTTGCCACCTTGAATGAAATACACCATTATCATTAGCATGGTACAATTCATGGGCATGAAAATAAATATAAAGGTAAATTCATGGCACAATAACTAATAACTGGAGTTAAAACGCACAGAAAGAGTACACTTTGATACGAGTTAAATGTACAGTTTTCAGTAAAAGTACTCTTAGTGAAGCTTTGTGTTAAACCTGTGACTAAGACTTTTCTTCACTCCTTGAGATGTTCTGAAAAGAGGTTCACAGAAAAGAAGTATGGACCTAGGTATATTACCTAGTAACTTGATGTGAGGACATTTTAGGATTCACCCTATTTTTAACAATATCAGGACACGCTGCAGTTTTCTTGAGGTAGCACTACTGTATGGCATTAAAAGAATGCACAATATACCTTTCCACGTGCCTCAGATTTTAAGAGTAGAACCCATTCCTACAGGATACTGGGGAGAAACAAAAAGCTCAACAAATTCAAAACAGATTTAGACAAATTCACAGAGGGCAGTTGTGTCACGGATTGGTGAGTGCAACAGTTCAGATGCAACTTTCAGTTTAGAAATCCCTTAACTGCCAGAGTCAGGAGGACTCTGCTGGAGGAAATATCATTCCTTGTTCGTTCTTTTGGTTCTACTCTTTTCCTTAGGGTCAGTCCCTGACAACTGACTGATTATGAGCATGCATGTGCATGTGTTCTGACTCATGCATCCTCACATGATACATATGTTTGATTTTTGTGTTGTAGAGGATTGAAAGTTAGTAGATTTTATTTTCAAGACAAGTTTTACTGAGACAGCAGTCTTCCAACTGCCATGACGAATCTTTAAATTACTAGCTGTGGTCAATTATACTGTGAGTATAATTCTCAGAACATGAAATGAAGATTTAGAATTAAAGCTTTATTCTGTTTTTAACTTCCTCATCCCTAGAAGGAATTTTAAGGTTCTTTGGATAACAGATAACTATATTATTAGCCTTCCCTCAATGATGCATTGACAGATTTATTTATCCAGACAAACTAATAATGCAGAGTATGGTAATATGTAAAGAGGACAAATAAAAGCTCTGATGTATAACACCCAGACAACAGCCTGGGTCTAGAAAATAAGAGTCTCAGTTCTGTCTTCAGAAGTGTGTTCCCACTGCAAGTGGGACCCCTGTTAAATCAGAGTAATACTTCTGGAAGAAGGTATTGGAAAATGGAAAAACCATGAAAGTGAAAAACTAATCATGAACAAAATTGCCCATCCATACTGCTGTCCAAACAAAGATAGTGGTTTATGCAAGACTTAGGTAACAGTGTTATGCCTCCATTCACATGACTGCAGTCACAGAGATATGATCTGACAGCCTGAGCTACAGCAGTGTACTGTAGGTTTTCATTTTTTTTTGTTTGTTTAGAAATTCATCCCCTCCTGATGATGCCTACAATATTGATAGTGCCACATTGACATAGGAAGGAAAATAAAAGCCTGCTTTTCTAGCAAGCAAATCAAACTTCATAATAGATCTTTGGATAGTGGCTCTACATTTTACCTTTTCCTCTCCTGCAATCAATACTCTTATCTCACCATGACTGCAATCCTAGCACCTCAGGTGCTCTGAGCAGGAAATTAAGCTGTCAGATTCCTTTTGCTGTTTTACAAAAGGCTGCTATCTGTTGTTTACAGATACTTCCCAAATTTTTGTTCACCTTGGGTTTATGTTACTATTGTGTAAAAGGTAGAGTATCTTGCACATATGGATTATGAAGTCATGCCATTAATGCCAGCAGTCTATTCTTCCCTCTGAAAGGTTTTAGGATATGTTCACAACACTACGTATCATTACTTTAAATGTAATTATACTGAAGGCATGAAATTAGAAGATGCAGAAATGATGCTGATAAACTGAAAATACATAAGTGCTGAAGTACTATGTTGGGTTTTTTTACATCCTACTGACTGTGAGTATTTCTATGTTGTGGTAAAATCATCTTTATCTAGCAGGTGATAACCACAGGTTTAAAAGTAATCCCAAACCTTGTGAGAGCTTTTTATATATTTTGTGTATATATGTATGGAAAAATTATTAGAGAGGATTTTTTTTAAATTAACAAAAATCTAAAGGTTATACATAGTGTAGAAAAGATGTATGTATTTCATGAGGGAAATTGCAGACAGGCAAGGTTAAGAGTGCATGTCACCTCACAGTGAAGTGCTATACAATATATTTTGTAAGTGCCTGTAATAGAAACATCAAAAGATGGGGAATAATAAAATAGCACTCTTTAGTGCCTTCATAGAATCTCATCTGAAGGGAACTAGGAATAACATATGTTTTTCTAATACAGCCGTTTAATTAACATTAAGAATAGCATAACATCAGAGATCTCCACCCATTACAAAAGAACTTTCAGTATAGTTTTCTGACTAACAAAGACTTGGAGACTTAAAGTTGTAAATCACACTGTTTGGAAGAACTAATTGTCTCCAAAATTTAGACATTTTTAAACTCAGGAGGAAAAGCTATCTGAAATTTCTCAAAATAACAGTAAGAAATATTCTTAGGTGTTATAACTAAAATGTTTCTCATTTATCTGAATGGAATTCCACTCTTCTGGACTATCTGGTGGTCTCTAACCATGTTAGTTATGTTTATCCCTGAAAAAGACAAAGGGAAAAAAAAGGTAAAAAATCCCAAATCATAGCAAGAGGTGTGAGATAAAAAGCAGAGATACAGTATGGCATTAGTTTAGTTTACGTGGCTGAGAAAGGTTTTCTGAGCAGAAAGAAATTCACATTATCTTGCAACAGCAGCCAACAAGACAAAAGTAGAACTGCATGGTGGAAACTTCTTCCATAAAGTGTGACTACCATTAATATTTACTGTCACTCACTTTCTTCAATTTTTCTAGCTGGCTATTACTAGCTAATCAAACACCCACTGATACTGAAAGAACATCATGTAAGAAAGCTGGTGGGTGAGTCACTAAAACCTTGCTTAGACTTACCTGTCTGCAAAACCATGACCTATCTCCCAGTTGGTTTCTCCTCGGTTCTGAACATTGTGCTTGTTGAAATCCTAGTATCCTTATTTTGGAGAAGCAAGATCTGACTATTAAGTTTGCCAAGCATACATCTTGAGTTAGGCTCCTCAAATATACATTTCCCACCTTGGCTCAGATACCTCTTAGACTAGCTCATTAATTTAAAACGCAGATTATATGTAAGCATAACAGATATATAAGCTTGCACTCCACTGTTGTTTCTCTCATATTCACCTCCTCCCCTCCCCAGAAATTTTCCATTTGTTGTCTGTTTCTGCTTAGTACATATTACAGGCATCTAAGCAATATGCTGCATGAGTATCATATGCACAACAAATCATCCTGTTACTGCAATTTATATTCAATAATCTCAGGTCTAGATTAGGGAAGTTCAGTATAAGAGAAAAAAAAGTGAATATTAACTCTTTTGATCCAATAACTATGCAGCCATAGAGTGGAAGACTCTTATCCTCTTAGCTTTCTGAATGTCTTGCACAGGAGTAGGCAACAGGCAACTCTCCTTCTGGGTAGATTAAGGTGAGAAACTAATTATGTTACATTTAGTGTCTTGCTAAGAAGTATTGACTTAAGTGGCCTAGGTAATTTTCTTTTTTCTGTTGTTTTGAAATCAGCTCTATAGTAACAACAAAGACAGACTGAGACAGAAGATTAGTCAGAGAACAATGAATAAAGGAAAAATACATTCTGATAAACCTTCTCCAGCCCCCTCTCTTCCTACCCTTAGATTCCCAGAGTAAATGTGTAACTGTTCATACTATAGAAATGTCTCCTTGGTAAAAACAGAATAACAGAAAAAGTTTAGTTTAAGAGACCTCTGGAGATCATCTTATCCAACCTCCTTCTTGAAGCTGGCATAATTTCAGTGTTAGATCAAGCTGTTCAGGGTCCTACCCACCAGGGTTCTGAAACTGTTGTGATAGAGGTTACACAGACAATCTTGGCAATACACTGCAGTCCTTAGAAAATTAGTTGAGTGTTTACTTTGCCTCAGTAATATTTAAGATTTGAAATAATATTGATGGTTTCACTGTGGCTTTGACTGGTAATGTAGGCAGTCTGTCAGGGAAAGACTATTACCATATTTATAATCTGCTTCTTCCCAGGACAAAAGAACCTGTCTGTCAAACATGAATCCTCAGTAGATAGGCTTGTCACAAACGACAATGAATACAATGTTTCCAAGAGGTCTTTTTAACATAAAATTGTCCTTAATTACCTGATTGGCTTGAGGGAAAGATCTTCAACCTAAAGATCTGCATTTATGTATCCATCACACATACCATATCCATGCGACTGTGCCATTTGTCTGGTCCTAAGTTATTGTTTATACAAATCCCCAGAGTTGCAAAATAATGTTTTCCATGCCCTAATCTTCCAGAAATTAATTTCAGCTGCTATGAGATCAAAGAAATTGTCTCTACATCATCTTTTCAAGGAAAGGCAATCAGAAGATTTGGGGAAAAAATTAAAATTTTTCACATAATTATCCCAGTGTTACCTTGTATTGAACCCGAAAACAGTCAAACACACAAAATTATTAAACTGTTTTCATGCATCCTCTACAATAAGCATTTCAAAGGTTTATTACAAAACAGCAGCATAGAACTGCAGTTTCTGTCTCACTGAGTTTCACTTCAAGCAGGGCTGGTCAGCAAATCTCAAAATCTCAGAGGAAAGCTGTTATTATTTCATATGCTGGTCATCAGTACTGATAAAGATCCTCACTGTTGCTGTAAATTACAAGTTTAGTGACACTTAGGTAGGCTTTCCACTTGCAGTGAGTTTGTTCTGAACTGTCCTCTCAGAACTGTGATCAGTGTGGCTGAGGTATGAGAAGGTGTGAGAGACTGAAAAGTCATCTGTCTGTCTCAGAGCTTGCTTCTGTCTGTGCAAACCTCAGGGACAAGCTGCTGCGGCCTGTGGATTGGTCTGGGGGATGTCGCCCAGAGAAGCGGGAGTGTATTGAAGAATGCACACACACACACCCCCACACACACACCCACACCCACACACACACACACACACACCCCGCTTCCTTGCGTTGCATTGTCAAACTCCTTAGATAAGCCTCAGAAGGGTAGACTGTACTGAGCTGGCCCCATCCTGTAGGCGTTTGTTGCTCCACTGTGTAGGCCAGGCCCCATGGCTGCATTGCTAATGAACTGATAAGAGGCAAATGGACAAATGGTTCTGCTCTGGAAGCCTGATGAAGCAAAATGAAGCAAAAACCTGTGGGACCAGAGAAAAAAAAAACCTAAGGGTGGGCAGATATGCTAATCAGCAGATACAATGAACTTAAAAAGGCACCAGAAAATTTCGCTATGTGTGCGCCCACCACCGAAGAACTGAAGACTGAGGACCAAGGGGACACTGCTGGATCCATGGTGGTGACTATTCTTGCAGCCCTATCCCACATCCTTCGCTTTATTTCTGTCTTTTCCTTCCATTCTGTCCTATCGCTACCCCTCTTCATTTCTTTAATAATAAAAGCATGGGTTTGGGTGTACGGCATTTGACCTCATTTGTGTCTTAATCTCGTCCTTAGGATCATATCAAAACCTCCCCCAACACTGGATTGGGCCAGAAGGGACGAAATTCAGTTTGTTGCTTCAGAAATGAGTGTCTCTCTCTCTCACACACACACAAGAAAAAGACGAAAATATGTAATTTCCAACCTGTAGAACTCTGAACAGTTCAGATTTTTTAGTTTTCATTACCTTGGCCATAACATACCATAGAAGAAAATATTTTCACATTTCAGAAGAAATCTGAAGATTGGAAACACATACATTGCACTGTGAAAAAGAGGAATAAGGGAAAACATTTTTGTCAGGAGTGAGCAATTAAAGACATTAGCAACAAAACTGCAAGAATTTGGTTTCTACAAGAACAGAAATAGTTTGCTTCCTTTGAATATGTGAGTTGGGCTCTCAATATCAGACACTGGAGTTTATGATGAGTGCAGGATCCAGACTCATTAAAACATACTATAAAAACATACCAGCATTACACTGGTTTTGGCAAATTCTGTGTACTTTTGGTTCTCAGCTAAATAAAACTCCGTAATAGTTCCTTTATAATCCTAAATTGTTTACAACACTTATGGTTCTTGGCTTCCCTCAAAGATGATCTTTAAAAGATACGAGTGAATGTATTAAATAAGAAGATGAAAAAATAAAAATTATGCAATTTCTGTTGGGAAAGGAAATGCAATTTTGATGAGGTATTTTCCATACAACACAGATAATAGAAAAGAAGAATAGGTATGAGACCTAGAAAGATACCTTATAAATAGATAAGAGAAGCATTTTTTTCTTAGGTAATGTTCAAGTGGAGAGGAAAACATTGTTAGATTCAGCTGTGGAGACAAATGCAAAGAGGTAATTTGATAAACAATTACAAAAGATCCCACCTTTGTGAAAAGGACTTATAAAAAAATACTACTACAGCAGCCAGATAAGGACTTTCAGATGCTTAAGATGAATATTATTAAATCAGTAATTCACTTCTTAAACAATTTTATTCCCTTTTTTAAAGGATCAAAACATCAATTTATATCTCCAAAGAAACATAATTTAACCACCTGAAACATGTGGGATTAGAAATGCACTCACCGATTGTGTCAAACATCTCTCCCTTAGTGTGCAGCTATGTGCAGTCTAGCAATGTGAAATGAATTTTGGGTTTTTTTTGGATAACTTATTTAAAAGGACCATTTTCCTCATTGAAATTAAAAGATTACCTCTCTTCTAGTGGTCCCATCTGCATAGGCTGAGATTTTCAAAACTGCCTAAAAGATACACAAGTCCAATTTCCAGCCAAATAAATAGGATTTAGTCTTACTGGTTAAACCTTTTGAATTAAAGTCAAGTTCCTTAAAGTACTTTAATAAGAAACTAATATAAGATTTCATAAATAATAGCAGACTGCTTGTAACTCTGGCTTATCACTGTTTTGAATTCCTTTTGCAGATGGTAGGGAAATCAACCATAAAATGTATTAATATTGTAATCAAGCTTATAATATCTATTTATCTTTCAGTAGCACTTCACATTCAACATTAAAAAGTGGTATTGTCTTTGCTTTATCAATCTCATTCTTTACATTCACTGGTGGTCCTAAGACTAGAAATGTAAACTTTTCTTGTTAAAATAAGGTGTTGAGGTTCTTACGTCCTTTTTAGTTCTCTGAAAACAGAGACAATGTTCCTTTGCTCCTATCAGATAGTGAAAAAGGTCCTCTTGTTTCAACAGAAATAAAACACAGAAGTTTTTTTGCTAAAGAGGTGTAAATACCACATTATTATTTGTGCACTGGATTCTTTTCCATTAGTCTAACTGTTTTTACACAGCTGCCACTGTAAAAAAAAAATATGTTTACCAAATTATCTTTGCTGAGGCTGCATTTCTTGGCAAAGAAACCTCTAGGTGTATAATGGTAGAAGACTTGTATCCTTTACAGATTGTGGATGGGAAGGGCAAATGTTTCAGAGAAGAAAGATGTTGCTTGTCTTGAAGGTCTTCTGCAAAGGTGCAGAAATTGATACAGTGCTAGTAGAAATACAGTACTTATGTAGAAACTAATTTTGATGGAGAGACAGTTTGTCCAAAGTTCACCTTGTGTTTGCATCTGTCAAGCTGACAGCAGTCAGATCTGAGCAGTTAGATACTCAGCAATGCACAATATGAATATGAAAAGAACAGAAAGCTGTTTGAGTTGGTGTGGCTGCACTGAGACAGTAAATCAGCTTTCATTCCATGGTTTAACAATTCAATAGCATGTAGCTTTCCACATAAGAGCATTTTGGAGAGGTGTTGTATGCTTTTACTAGGTGCTTAGAGGTTTTTTGCTGAGACAAGGCCTCTAGAAATAGGGACTCTACAGCTTTCCTCCCCTGTCCTCATCTCCCTGTAATTCTTTTCCCCACATCATCCCACTAGGTCTGCCAACACAAACACTTGTGTAATATACAGTGGATCCAGTTACTTTTTATTCCCCAGAGGCAAAAAGGAAAAAAAAAAAAAAAAAAAAAAAAAGAAAGGAAGGGGGAGTTCTTACCCTTCAGGAAGACTTCTGTGCTGAAAAGGTAGAAGAGTAGTGTGGGTATGGACATAAAAGTTTAGGAATTTGGGGCACAACTTTTCCCTCAGGAGAGGAGTCTTGTATGACAAAATGGGCAAACATTGACAGGTAGGAGTTAAACACAGAAGCTACTTAAATCCTTCGGATCTGTGGCCTGCAGGTAGAAAAGTACTTCATAAAGGTCTCTTTTAATGATGAAAAATTAATTCTGTACTGCAGTATTTCCCAAAGAACATTGCAAGGAATTTTAGGACATATGTAAACAAATTTATCTTTCTCGGTCTGTATCTGGGAGTCACTATGAAATAACAATACCTCCCTGGTACAAATGTGGACTTCCAGCAGCCTATACCAGTTTAAGCAGGCAGATGGTCTAGCCTGAGGTTATTTCCTTACCTGTCTGCCTGTTTTTCAACAGAGATGAACTAAAACTCTTTTTGTATTGGGTTCCTTTTAGGCCACTAAGTTATTGCTCCTGGAACGTTCAGCTGGTTGTCTCTAGTTGTCCCATGTTTGCAATTAGACATTGAGTTTTCTGGCTACTGTAATATGCTGATTTTTCAAATAACATATCATTCACTGTATTAGGAGAAGGAACTGATGGTCAATGCCAAATCTCAGTGTTCTCAGTGGCAACCAGATCATGTCTTTATTTGAATATCTCAGATGCTACTGCAAAATACTATTTTTGAAAATTTGCTGTAATCAGCTGTACCAGCCTGGACAGTGGCCGTAGCTGATATTTTTGTTTCTGGGTTGGAGTTCATTCACCTTTTAATGGACAAGTTGGGAAGTTATTCCCTGTTCTTCACAGCAACGTAGTCTCAGCTTCACAGGTAGAATCTCAGCCAAAGTTTTAGCATTGGATTGGTAACTTCAGACCCAGGTTGGTGAAATGTGCAAGACTGACACTCCTTAATGACACACAAATGGGATGACTTTAAATGGAGTGGCAAAATGCACAGTCCTGTGAAAAAACAAGACCTTAGTGTGTTAGTAGGGGGAAAAAAAGAATAAAATAGAAGTGTTGTTCATTCCTATTGTACAACCACATATTGAATATTGTGTCCAGTTATAGTTTTCTCTCTCCAACAAGGTACAGAAAAACTAGAAAATTTATGAAAAACAGAAGTAAAGAACACCAGGTGATGATTTCTGTTCAAGCAAACAGTAGATTAATCTCTTCAGCCTGGAGGAGGAACAGCTGAGATGGGATATGAGAGAAAGGATTAAAGAGAAGGTGAATGGGAATGATCATTCACTATAGTGAAAAAATGGAGGTGTTAGGTAAAATGAACACACAGTAGGTTCAAAACAAACAAAAGGACAGATTTCATCACTATATAGGTATCTAATTAGTAAATGTTAACGTCGGTTAGAGTCAAGGAGTCGTCTAACTAGAATCCATTTTCTCTTTGAAATAAAACCAAACTTGTTACATCTCTGTCTATGTTCCCCAGTTTTGCAGCCTGAAGAGCAGATTTCCTTCTGATACTAAGCGGGTCAGATTACAATTTTGTATTCCTCAGAGTCGATTTCCAGGAATTAGTTCTGTTGACGCTAGCATAGCCATGCTGATTAACAGCAACTGAGGAATGGTCTCTCTCTTTTCTTGTTATTAATTCTCCTCTGATGCTTGGGTTTCCTTTGTTAATGTGGCTGGTTGGACTTTGACATATTTCAATAAAGGTAAAAACTGAGTCTCAAGCTCTCAAATATTCACAATATAAATATTCACAAAATATAAAACAATCTAATCTTGATTAAAGTGTCACAAAATTGGATTTATCCAACACATAAGAAATGACAGTTAAGTAACAAGCTCGTCATTTCTTTTTGTTTAGAGTTTACTAGGGACTTTTTTTTTTCATGGTACAATGACCTTTTTTGTACTGTTAGAATGAAAGATCAGGTAGCTCAATGGATTAGACACTGTTCCAGAGTATATTTGTTTCTGAGAGAAACTAAAACAAAAATTACATTTTAAGCAATCAACCCAGAGGACTGTCAGTGACAGAACTTGACTGGAAGAAGTTCAGGACAGAAGCTGTGCTTCAATTACCAGGGCAGAAATCTGCACTCATCATAAAGGATCAGATTTGTAAAAGAAGTATATGATGGTATAAAATTATACTGCTTCAGAAAAGCCTCTGTAGCTGTCCTCTCAGTCTCCATCTATTGCAACATTATAGTTTTGGTTTCATGGGAGCACTAATTTATGTTCTTAGTGGAAGGACAAAGCCAGCAACTCTAGATAAATACATTTAACACAAGGTATAGATGGCACTATGAGAATGACCATTTCCTCCAGACATGAAGAGACATAACTCATGTCTTCCAGCTCACTAGTTTTTATGCAGCACTGTTCTCTGCACCCTCTTTCTTTCTAGGATTATTGGGTTTGTTATTTCCTTATCTGGAAATACTTTCTTATCCCCTAGGTACTACATATATCCATACACTGATACTTCTTTCTGAAGTCTGCTATTAATTTAAGTGGAGTAATGAGCTAACTTTTGCTAATGAAGGAATATAAACCCAGGGAAAGGGCCTTTATAGATGAAAAGACTCAGAAACTAACATATAGAGCCAGATTTTCCAAACACTTCAGCTGCTCTTTTTCCACATCTACTGCTGTCAGCTTTACTGTGTCATGAATCCAGAAAGTGATGCATGGTATGTGTCTAAATAATATATTCTGCTGATAACACAGTTTCCCCTTCTTTCTCCCCTCCTATTCTATATTCTTCACCAGAGAGGATGAAATTAAAACATGAATTGTGACTGGCAGATATTAGTCATAATATCTTAGTCTATAATAAAAGACATAGGGAGGGATTAATTTTCCTAATTTGATTGCCTACAAAAAGGGCAGATAGATTTGAGTTGGTGACACATATTCTCCTTGCAGACTGTGGAGAACTGTTAGAATCAGTTGAGGATTGGGTGCAATTTATTTCATGCTGAAGTAGAAGTCTGCATATGATCAGAAAAATCCCTTTCCAAATATTATCCAGATCTCTATTGAGTCTGACTAGCTTGGATATGGGTACTTTGGGGCTAGATGACTCCCACCTTCAAGGTCCGTGGGAAGGAAGCATTGCAACCTGCCTGGAAAGTAGTAGCCAAAATGAGTGAGGCATCTATAAAATGAACAAGAAGCTGTTTTTCCAGAATATGACTCCAAGCAGAATCTTCAGTAACTGCTTGAGATTGTCCACTGAAGAGACAGATCCTTTTCCATTGACTACACAGGGAGTCAAAGAAGGTAGGCTAAGACATATATCAGCAGGTAGATAGTCAAATACATCTTAAACTATATGCTGATATTTCTCTTGGTGATATTTTATTCTTTTCAGAGAACTTTTCAGAGAACTTCAGTTTCAGTGCAAAAGTGTTTTCTAAAGTGTCCCAGCATAAATCTTTATATGATGCTTCTGGATGACCCTATAGTGTTGCTATAGTGCCATAATGTACCGCAGCACAAAAAGATGAGTAATTTCTATCTCCACATATTATGTGATAGTAGTTCAGGGGCCCTTGAGATGGACATCTGCAGCATATCTTTCTAATAAAAGCAGAAGAGTTTTTTAGAGCCAACAGATGTTTGAAATAATTCAGTGTCAAGTTCAGTTATAAGCATATGTCTCCTTCTTAGCCTGTAAAACATAATTTTTCTTAGATTTTCTTTTCTTGGAAATATAGTATATAAACATGTTAAGGAGGAGATAGATGCATACTGAGTTAGACTTAAGGTAAAATTTTCAGTTGAAAATGTCAGGCAGATTTTCAACCTAAACTTGAAAAAAACTTAGCCTGGCATCATCATTCCAATTAGAACTACAGTCAACCATGCACTGAAACCAGCTTTATTTCTGGAGCAGAGGAAGGTTCAGATGTGAAATCATTTGGTTTTGTTGTGATTCTTATTATGTTCTGTCCTCTCCAGCTTCCGGGATAGGAGAAACCAGACAAATAATAATGAGAGTCTTGTTGTTAATATTTCTGTAGGACTGTAAATGTAAAATTATGTGCTTTGTGTGGCAAGACCACAACATCAAAGTCATGGACAATATTGAGTGGTTTGGAGCGTGAGGTATGCTGAGTACCTGCCTGCTGAATTAGTCCTGAAGGATAGCTTATGATATCGTGCGCTTGTTAACAAAATGTCAGATCTCTGATCCATTCTTATGTTTCTTCTCAACATCAACGTGGGATATAGAGGCCAGTGTCCACTTGAGTATCATTCCTGAGTATGGACCAGACTCTAAGATTTCAGATGATTTTACCAAGGACCAGCCTCAGGTGTCATTGTAGAAGTGGCCTTCTACAATGGAGTGACTACATCACCATACAAGGGAAGAGCTACGAATGTTGTCTATCTGGACTTCTGTAATGTCTTTGACAAGATCCCCCACAACATCCTTCTCTCTAAATTGGAGAGACAGGGATTTGATGGATGGACTATTTGGTCGATATGGAATGACTGGATGGTCATGTCCAGAGAGTAGCTGTCAACAGCTCAATGTTTGTATGGAGCTTAGTGAAGAGTGGTGTCCCTCAGTGGTCTGTACTGGGACCAGTACTGTTTAATATCTTCATCGATGATATTGAAAGTGGTATTGAGTGCACTCTCAGCAAGTTTGCAGATGACACCAAGCTGAGTGGTGTGGCTGACACACCTGAGGGATGGCATGTCATCCAGAGGGACCTGAACAAACACGAGAAGTGGGCCCATGTGAACTTCATAAGGTTCAACAAGGCCAAGCGCAAGGTCCTGCACATGAGTTAGGGTAACTCCCAGTATCAATACAGGCTGGGGTATTAAGGGATTGAGAGAAGCCCCACAGGAAAGGACTTGGAGGTAGTAGTGATAGAAAACTGACTATGAGCCAGCAATGTGTGCTCACAGCCCAGAAAGCCAGCTGTGTCCTGGGCTGCACCAAAAGAAGTGTGATCAGCAGGTTGAGGGAGATGATTCTGCCCCTTTACTTTGCTCTAGTGAGACCCCACCTGAGTGCTGTGTCCAGCTCTGGAGTTCTCAACACAGAAAAGACATGGATCTGTTGGAACAGGTGCACAGGAGGGCCACAAAAATGATCAGTACGATGGGACAGATCTCTTATGAGGTTGGGTTTTTTCAGCCTGGAGAAGGCTTTCAACATTTAAAGAAGGCTTATAAGAATAAGGTGGACAGGCTTTTTAATAGGGCCTGTAGCTATAGGACAAAGTGTAATTGTTTTAAATGAAAAGAGGGTAGATGTAGATTAGATATAAGGAAGAAACATTTTACAATGAGAGTCCTGAAAAACTGATGCAGGTTTCCCAGAGAGGAGGTAGGTTCCCCATCCCTGGAAACATTCAAGGTCAGGTTGAATGGGGCTTCTAGCAACCTGATCTAATTGAAGATGTTCCTGCTCATTGCAGGGGGGTTGTACTACATGACCTTTAAGGGTCCCTTCCAACCCAAACCATTCTATGACTCTATGATTCTGTAAATGTCCTATCCAAATTGAGATGGTGATCTGGCATCACTCCTGCCAAGAAGTTAGTACCAATCCCTTTTCTTTCTGAAGGGGGGGAGTCTGTACAGAAGGATATAATAAAAACTTAAGTATGAAGGATTACTACAGTTTGTTTTGAAAGGTTTGAAGCACTGTTATACTTCACAGAAAGGTTGAAATATTTGGAACACTTATACTTCACAAAAACACTGGATGAGATGTAATTCAACAAGCTTATCCCTTCTGGGATGTTTTGATCTTGGCTTTAGTAGGTGTAGTTCAGGATTTTTGATCAGTTTCTGGGAGGTTTTGGTGAGAACTGTGTTTTACTATTAATTGTCAGGGAGAAAACCTTTTTTCTGCACAACTATTTCTCCCATCTTCCATGTTCTTTGAGATCAGCTAACATGCTCTCTGAGCATTAACAACATTGTAATCAATTTTGTTCAGTTATAAAAGTGGGAAGCGATTGTGGAAGAATGTGTTGGATACTCCCAACAATGAACCACATTTTCGGATATGTTTTCTCTAAGCAATGTCTTGTTACAATTAGCCCTGAGAAATTTTACACCGTCAAAGTCTAGTTATTGAGAGAAACTATGGGCTAAAAGTTCTGGAGCATCAACATATTTGTCTATAAATACATACACACCCAGACACACATATATACATTATATGAGGGAGGTTGTGGAGTCTCCCACTTTGGAGATAGTCAAAAGCTGTCTGGACATGGTCCTGGGCAACTGGTACTAGGTGTTCCTGCTTGAGCAGACAGGTTGGAGCAAAAGGGCTCCAGAGGTCCCTTTTAACCTCGACCATTCTGTGATTCTGTGGTATAAGTTCTCTCATGACAGAATAGCCAACATGGACAATAGTAGATAATGTGTATAGAGATTAGGATTGTATGACCCATCTGTAAGTGACTAAAAAAGCCACTTCAGAATCCACCAAACATGAAATTTGAGTTTTAATGGTTATTCCAGCCGAAGAGCAAAACCATAATGAGCTGCATTCAACTAGTAGATTTTGGCACCGGTTCAGAGTAATTTCATCCAATTATATTTAGATGAAGTTTTCTTTTTGAAATGCAGTGTTTAATCTAAACCAAAATTAGATTTCCCATTTAAAACTTATCATTTGTCTTTTAAATAGCTATTAGGAGCAACACAGTTCAGTTGGCTGATTTTCTAATAGGCTTTTATGGAACAGAATTAGTTTCTCACTGTTATGGAATTTACATTGAGATATGTCTTTCACCATCATGATGGTGGTGATGGCAGTTTCTAAATAAACTAGTTGAATGTTTATATAGGAATGGCATCTAAATAAGCAAAGCAAAACAATAATTTCAGAATCACTTCTCATCTAAATATTCTGTGAGCTTATGTTAGAAAGACGATGATAATGAAATCCTGTAACTAGATACAAGATTTATAAAATTCAGATATGGATTTCTAAGGACTTTTTGCACAATTTCAGGCAGGTCTGAGTTTAAGGTTCAAGCTGGGATCCATTCCATGGAAGAAATATTGAATAAGCTTTTTTACTAGGGGATATTTTCTGAAGAAATAATGACCACAGTAATAAGATACGGGGGTCAGACTTGATGTTCTAAGTTTGGAACTTTGAAGAGAGAAGTATACTACGTCATAAAAGAAAGACATCATCTATTGCACAAAATCCTACTAATATAGCTGCAAAGACTACCTCATAGGAAGATGAAACTTTCAATTGCCATGATTAGGTGAGAGAAGGAATTGATGAAAAATATTTTAAGAGTATTGAAGGGTAAGAATTATTGATGTTTGCTTTCCAGGAGACACAAGTAACTTGGGAAATTCTTGGACATCACATTCCAGAATATCTTTCTTATTCTTGCTGATTCTCACTGCAGCTAAAATATAGGAGTAGTGAATCTTTGATGGAATTGTTTTCTTTTTTTTACTCCTGTAGCACATTTCAAGGCTGGGCCCTCTGGGTAATACTTATATTGTAATTCAGAAAATGATTTTGTAAAGGTCTCCTAAGTAATTTATTAAAAAACTAAACCTGAACCTAATATGTAATCAGATTTTAGAACAATACTTCCACTGAACACTTAGATGGAGTACTAGTGTCTGAAATCAGATGTGCATAGCTTAAAAATAATTCTCTTAGACCCTCATTCAGTGGTTTACCCTGTTAAGCAGTGATTTAACTAGCTGAAGAGCTTCAGATACATATTCATACCCTGCTGAGTTCGAAGGGCATAAGCAACCACTTGGAAGTTCAACATGTGCTTAAGTGCTTTTGTCAGCAGGGGCTCTGGCAGAGTTTTGAATGTCACTGTTACATGTCTTTCCAAAATAAGAAAAATGTTTTCTGCATTTCTTTATTATGGAATCTGTCCATTCTTTTGACATTCTGATTATTCTTTTTCCAATAAGAAATTAAATTGTCTTTCTGCAACAATCTTTTCTACTACAACCAGTAACACCATCTTAAACAGAAGACTCAGGGATGCAAGCAAGCAGAACCACAGATGAGCTGTTTAAAAACTGTTTTCATTATACATCCTTCGTAATAAAGTACAAGGGGAAAGAAATGCAGAGCATGTGTAATGCATAAATAGAATTATTTCTAAATAAGATTGTTTCCACATTTTCTATGAGCCATCAACGGCTCTTTAATGGTCCATCCTCAACCCTGAGAGATGGTTGAATGAGCATTTATGCCCATCTGGTGTTCTGATGTGCTCCCATGATAGAGAGAAACATTTTTATTTTATTTTAGTTTTCCAATGACTTTTTTTTTTTTTTTTCTGTCAGCATAATCCCTTGCTTGTAAAAAAATGAATAGAAAGTGTCTTAACAACTTTCATTATTCTTTCAATCAAATTCCTGTTGAACTTCTTCATAAAGGTGGGTGGACCTGCAGAATCCAGATGCCAGATCTCACAAAGATGAAGAAAAATCTCTTTTAAGTTTACACATATAAGCCTTTGTCTGTGAGAGATCAAACATGGACAGCGTCTGCCAGTCAGCTGACACAAGTTGAATTCTAACTTGACTGTGTTTTAACACAGACTTGGAACTTGTTTTAACAAAAAAGCATGAAATGGGGTTTTTGAGTCTTAAGATTATAGGTGAAGCTCACCTGTGAATACAGATTAGAATTTTCTTAATTCACCAAAGTGCAAGATATAAATAATTCTAGATCTAGTAATTTCCATTACAAGTACACATAAATGACCTTTAAAAAAATAATAAATTCTGCCTTTGAAACAGAATGATGCATGTTACAGCACTAGCTGTAGTTCTGCCATGAACCCTGTTTCTCTTGGTCTGTGAAGGGTTTCACACTTTTCTTCTCAGAAGATGAGAGGCAGCTTTCTGTTGCTCTGATGTTCAGGCTCTTTGCAATTCTTTGATACCAGTTGCAATGCTTTTGTCATCTCACAAGTCTTGCTGGGTTTCTGGTCCTTGTGTTCCTTCTCCCCTTGGAGAGGAAGAACAAGAGGGTGATGGTTTACACCTTCTGCAGAGTATTCACACTGAGCTGGCAGTCAGGTGTTAGAAGGTACAAATGCACATATAAGCAACCTGCATAACTCTCATATATAACCTACTATATGCTTCATATTAAATGAAATACAGGATTTCCTTTTCAGCAAAGAAGCAGGACAGTAACAGCATTCATTCCCCTAGCTAAAACAAGCCCCAGTAGCTGTCTAATACTCAATAATGTTGCAAATATAAACTCCATTTCAGCCTGGGAAGTGCTGATAAGCTGCTGGGTCCTTAGACAGGCTTGTGACTTGCTTGCCACAGCAAAGTACATGTTGGGTGTAGAAAGAAACACACTGGAGGAAAGATAATGACTCGACTACTGGTTTGTTAGGTGGTTTTGCTTGTCCAGGGAGTGGTAGAAAGAAGCCCTGATCACTGCTCAGGCCTTTATCTATGGACTGTTACAGAGATTTTCTTTGGGAAATATGAATAACAGGTAGCCTACTATAGAAAATGTGTTTGTTTTGTGATTTGATGTTGTTGTGTTCCCCCTTTTTCTAACCTGAGATATTCTTGGTCTTCCTCCATTTTACTTGTCATCTGGCTGGAACTGCTCTAGCTGGTCCTTTCCCTTGAAAGAAATTTCACATCTTAAATGGCTTGTCATAGAGGAGCAAACACAAGATGACAGAATAAAAACTTCATTATTTGCACCAGGGTTAGGGAGCAAACTCTTTATCATAAAAAAAAAATCTGTTGGACATAGGAAAATACAATAATATTTCCACCTGGTAATGGGCCACAGCAAAAATCTGTTAACATTTTTTGAAAATCCAAGTATGGCATTTGATATGTCTGCTAGACTTTTCACAGCATATTTAGACTATGTTTATGAACCTGTAACTCATAAAATGAATGCCCAAGACTGTTGGCTTATGTCTATTCCCATTCTTCCTTGTCCCTGTTGTTTGTTTTTTTTAAAAAAGCTTTTCACAAAATAAGTTTCTACTAAATGCATGGAATTTAGTGTTGTCAAGTTTTCTCTAAAACATTGGCATCCTCTTCAATCTGAGCTGCTAATCACACAAACAGCTCCATGGCTCTTTTTGTGCTGGTGATGTTTGCAGGAAGGGATGCACGTGATGGTGATGTGGCTTGAAGCAGAAAAGATCATCTTGCTGTCAGTACATACTACACCTAATAGCGGAGAGTTCACCCCTGGTATTTTACCAGTGTTTTTTTCTTATGTGTGAAAGAAGGTGGCAATTTCTGTCCTCCTCTCCTGTGCTCTGAAAGCTTAACTTTCCGTTGTGGATAGTCAGTGCATGAAAATGGTTGCTCTCCCCTTGACAGCTGGTGGAGAACACCCTGCCCAGATTCATCTGTACGGAGAAGATACTCAACTAAATATATTAAAAAAAAATTCTGTCGTAAGAAATACTTCATGGTCTACTTACTTCTCTGTAGAAGGCTTCCTGTTAGTGTTACCTCTATCAGAAAAACCCTTCTTCAGCAGGGGTCCTATGGACAAACAAGACAAACATTGTGAAAGCTACACAATCAGATGCACTCTAGTTTGTGTTCCAGAAACCTCATTCAATTTCAGGTCAGTGAAAGAAGCTCTTGGCTTCTGCATTGACTTTGATGATTTCTGGATGGAAGGATGTTTTGGTTTTTTGCCATTTAAGAGATTGCCACTCTTTGGTATTCTTTTGTGATAGTATTGCAAAAATAAACTTCTGCTCTGCTCTAAATGAACTTCTGCATGTCTCAGAACTTTTTGCAGAGCATTCTCACATCATGTGTATCTTTGATTTGGTTTATAACAATAAATACTTCTAGAGAAATCAATTCCAGATGGTCTGAATGGGAGTGAAGTTATGTGCCCAAGAAGCCAGTCTTCCTTCTTCTCCATCTTTCTTCCCTCTTTCCCCTCCCCCCTCCCACCCCCCCACCCCCCCCAAAAAAAAAAAAAAAAAAAAAAAAAAAAAATCCCATAAAATGTCTGAAATGGAACTGACAGACACCTTACTGGGGTCTGTCCCTTACGTTCAAGGCATGATGGAAAAACAAACATCTGGGATGCACTAATGCCAGCCAAATCATCCTACAGCCCCAAAAAGAAACACCCCTTTTGAGGCACTGGCTACCTAAAAAAGTGTGTGACTGGAGCTCTGAAAAAAACAACACTCTGTATATGGGGGTACATTGCCGTGGTCAGTGTCCGGTGCTTCAATGTCATCTCTTTAAGGGGAAGGGTGAAGTACAAGAGCATAACAGTAGACAGATTACCTTTCTGCTTTCCTCTTGCTGACCAAAGCAACAGTTCTGACCAGTGGGTAAAACACTCTTGTTTTTCTGTCAAGATAGCTCAACAGTTCCCACCAGGTTTAGCTTCAACTCTTTGACTTTCCATTCAGAAACTCGTGGAAAGAAACCTGTCTCTGATGTTGAAGGAGAGGACGTCAATAACCGTGTCCAAATCTTTTAAGCCCTTTGCATGTTGAACTCCAAAGAAAGCGATGACACTGTTAATTAAACAAGAGATACAGTGACCTGAGCTTCCTACGCTGGGTAGAGATGACTCTACCACCTCAACTTCATTCCTTTGATTCAGGTCACAGAAGCATTTTCTCGCTGTTTGAAAAAATAGCAGAAGTCATTGTGGCATAAAAAGTGGGATAAGGTCTCTTGGACAATATTAATTATTTGTAAAGGTTTTTGATGTTTCCTTTTATTCCTAACAGCAGGAGGAATACACTTTTCTTCCTTTTTTTTTTTTTTTTTTTTTTTTTTAACAGCAGGAATGAAGGGTAAAAACCTGATTTTTACAGGTTAACTGTACCAATGTAACCTAAGGAGAACTTTTTTACAACAAAATCCCATCACAGAACGTATCATCTTGTAGCTTCAGGAGGTTTGATAGGTACATTTTTAATTAAGTATTAGAACAGTTTCTCAGAAAGGCTTACATGTATCTAACTGTTGAGAGAAAAGTAACATAAAATGAAGCATTGTTGAAACAAAGAAGGAGGAGAGGAGAGACAAGCTGTCAATATTTTGATAAACTAATCTAAGCTGTTATAAATAGCATGGCTGTCTGTGCAGTGATAGCAGTGTAGTTAAATGTTGCACATAGGTATCTAATACAGAAAGTTCTATGCCTCCTATATCCTCTATGTTTTAGTGTTCCCCACGCCTTTGTAGGAGCCAAAATGCATTGAAAGAAGGAACAGAAAGTATTGCTTTTGCCATGGCAATAAGGTTCAGGAACGGTGGTGGGAGAAAACAGATCATAATGCAGCTCTTGGTTCCCCTTGTGGCCTTTGACTCCTGCTTCCAGGAAGACATTTTAATAGCATGGTAATATTGATCGGACAATCATAATAAAACATCCCTATTGGCCAACTCTGTCTGCAAGGAAGTTCAATTTCTTACAGCATGTGTGTGTCTGTTCCAAGTAATCATTAGTGCTTATTCCACTGAAATCAATGAACTCCACCAGGAGACAAGAAGTTATTCCTGGTTTAGAGAGTAAGGTAACTGGTCAAAGAAATAACATAACTTTTCAAAGGATTAAAAAAAAAAAAAAAGAAAAAGACCAGACATAAACAAAATCAGCAATGAAAGACTGATCTTCATCCTCAGGTAGTCCATCATGTAGTCCACGCTACCTCTCAGATGCTTCTTTTGGTAATTACGTATATCAAGGAGAAGAAATAGGACACAAAAATCTGGAACTGTTCTTGTGCGTTTAACAGTATGCTCGTGAAACTCAATGTATCTGCTCAGTGCTTTATACACTGATGATTGCTAAGTCTGTTAGCGCTAGAAAAGAATAGCTTCTGCTATTAGTAAAGTGCTTCTGGTATGGGTTAGCAGTCTCACTGTGGTCCTTACCGTCTCCTTCTCTACCCCAAGTATTTTTTTTTTTTTCAAAGAGAAAGAATATAGGAAAACAAAGTCAAAGAGATTTTTTAAAACATTTTTTTATGGAAATGAACCAGCAGTCTATCCATCAGATCCATAAACAGAGGCTGCTGTGGGAATCCACTAGACAATGCACTGAGGAGAAAGAATGGGATGGACAGGTCAAGATATTGTAAAAGCAACCATCATTTTACCACTGAGGTCATAAGTACACAACTGATATTTCGCAGTGAAAAGTCTCTTGGCTGGTTCTTTTGAATTGTGAAGTGTAGGTGGCATTACAGTAAATTAATACAATGGATTATTATTAGAGGTTTACATCCATACCCCACCTTTGTAGCAGGATTTATGTTTTCAACTGCTCTAAGTTTACTAGTCAAAAGTTCAGGCATAATCAGGGAACTCACTATATTAGAGGCTGACTTGATTTTTAATCTCACTTGCAGAAGTGTTCCTCGGTATGCTGAGATGCTTGATATTTACTGCTTCAAATGGGCAAGTCTCAGGTAGAAGAGAGGAGTAATTCCTGTCAGCCGTCCATGTCTGCTGGAGTTATTTCTATTTCTCCATTTAAAATGCTGAGTTTCTCACAGCTGCTTTTCAAAGGGAAAAGTGTGTGATGTGAATCAATTTGAATCAGGCCCAGGGGGTTACAAAAATAAATCTGGGCATAGAAGCTTAGCTTTCACTTACTACAGTGTCACACAAATACATAAATACTCCCTCATACAATTTACTCACTTGGAGACAGAGAAGAACCGGATACACTTATTTGGCTCCAGGGAGTGGTAGAATCACTTCTTCTGAAACCAGCAACATCAAGAGAAATGTATCTGCCACTGTGGTCCTATGTATTGCCCTGGTTGATTTAGGGGAATATGATTTAATAGGTTTAAAGAAAAAGCCCATGCTTCTACATCTTCTCCACCTTTCTCCATCTTCCTCATTGAAATACTTAATTTCCCTCTACCATAGAAAGCTTGTGGGCTTCTTATCCAGAAGGCTGGAGTTTCACATGGTTTTTACGTAGGCAGCATAAACAAAGTTCACCTGGTTGTTTCCTTTCCTGTTGCTGTCAATGATTGTCCTTTCTCTTTGCATTTAAATGAAAGCAGGGTAGAGGTTGTTACCCCTCTTTCCTCCACCATTTGAACCTTTCTGTATTGCTTCTTTATGCAAATACACAAGAGATTTTCAAGTTCACATTCTCTAGAATTTTTATCATGCAATCCTGCATCCCTTCCAGAAAAAACAGATGCCAAAGGCATACACAGCAACTTAGCTGGAAAGTGGGAAACTTTTGCTATTACTTTATGATGCAGATATATAATATGTAAGATATTTTTTCATCCAACCAGCCTTTATTATCCCTGCACTTTGGCTGCTTTATATCCATATAAGGAAAGTAAATTATATTAAAGCAGCTGTGCCAGATGTATCTGTATGTCTGTGGTCCTCTAACACTACCCTGAATGGGTTGGCCTTTTCTAAATTAGAAGGTCTCTGAAGCAAAGGAAGGATAAGAGGATAAGCAAATGGACACTTCCCCTCTGTAGAAGCTGATATGTATAAGCATCAGCAACAGTAACGAAGATAAATTGCTTTCATACCTTACTCTCATAATTAAATTGTTCAGCTATTCGCAAACCTCCTTCCAGGGTCACCACCCTTGGGATCTGTCTGTTGCACTGATCAGCCACCAGCAGAGTTCACGCAGCCTGCTGTGTGGAGAAAATTGTGGAGAAGACTGCTGCTGTCATGGTTTCAGCTGAGCTCCTCTGCCTGGTCCATCAGACCCTGCATTCAGAGTAACTCCAGGGATCTGAGCCTGGGTGTTAGCAAAAGGAGCTCCTCAGCACTGATTTTTCTCCAGCCTTGAGTAACTAGTATCTTGTGCTTCATCTGAAGGAACAAATCATGCTCCACTGAGTCAATGTGTTATCAGAGCTAAGAGCAAAATAAAAATAACCCTAACACCTTCAGAGTCTAGAGATCCTACATTTGAAGAGCCTGTGCCAGGTATGAGTGTCACCCCAATTCCTTCCTCTGCATGGGGTCCTGACTGCCCAGCACAGACCCAGGAGCAGTGCAAGGCGGCAGTGAGGCACAGAGGTGCTCCTTCCCTCTGCAGGCCTACCTCATGACTTGCCCAGCACCATGGAAACATACACCATTGCAAAAGGACACCCGTTAAAGGTAGTCTGCTGTTTTCCAGGACAAGACTCCTTCCTCCCCAGCCCTGAGGGCTGCCATAGAACATGGCACTGTCACTGCAGCTGAAGCCCTCCTGTGAAGAGAACCAAACACTGAGGAACTCATCACTGGCTGTTGCTAATGGCTGCAGGTACTGGATTAAGCAAAACATGACCTAATGTACCTACAAAATACAACAATTAAAACATCTGGGGGTTTTGACCTCTTTGTCTCTTCTCCCCTTTTCTCCCTTTCACTCAGGTGGTTAAATAAATCTCTATATAAGGAAGATATATTCCAGCCCACAGGACATTACCTTTTATTGAGGGTTTTCATCTCACTCATCCTGTAAAACTACTGCTGAATTTAAAATTAAATAATAGAGACTCTCTGTCGTTTTGTTTTTTGGTTGTTTTTTGTTTTTTGGTTTTTTTTTTTTATGTGCTCAGGATGTTTTTTCTTTTATTTTTTTTGTGTATTAGTTGAAGCTATGATCTCTCTTATGAAAGTGTCTATAGAAATGAAAATACAACAAGGGAAATGCATCCTTATTTTAACAGTATTGGGTGAGGGAAACAGACGAAGATTATAAATCACACAAGAGATTTTTGACTCCACAGACTAGGAACACAGTTTGCAAGAGCAGTGTGCACTTTGCATGCAGCTGTGACCTTTGAAAGTAACTGCTCAATCCTGCAGAGCTGGTGCTGTGATGAGGTTTCTTTGTAAGGAAACACAAGTTGGCTAAGCTCTTTCTGGGTTTCTAACACTCATTCATAAATAATTCAGGAATAGCACCTGAAATGCTGGGTTGAGTCTTAGAAAGTCCTTCTTTTCTGACCCCTTTTCAAGACAGATTTTTGGCGAAAATGCATCACTGAAAATAATGAGCAGATTTGGGGCTTTTCCTTAAGATAGATGATGCCTATTCATTAACTGCTATGTGAAAAATGCATATTTGTTCATGTGTGTGTGAGACACTATATCTCACACACCAGAGTGGTGGTTTGTGTTTGTATTTCTAGATCAAGGTTTTTGTGTGACTTCTCGCAGGCTAATCGCTTTCTGTGTCCCTCTCAGCTGAAAAAGACAGCTGGTATGATCTCTTGAATGTTCAAACTTTGAATTCTCAATTTAAAAAACTTTCTTTTTTTTCTTTTTGTCTTTTGTAGAATATTTCGGCTTACTTGGGTTTCTGAGTGCTGACGTATCATAAATGATATTAACTGGAAAACAGGGAGGAGAGTTCTTTGAGATGAAGGATGATTTTGTTATTTCAGGGTATGAATCATTGTCTGTGTTGGAATTCTTCAGTCCTTATAGAGCAGGAGTAAATGATAACTTAAGCTCACACAGGTGGGTTTTTGGAAGCTGATGGCTTGAAAATGGGAATGTTTTTATAAAACTGCTTGTGCCTTAGACTGGATGAGCTGATAATGTTGAGGGAATCCACAACGGACTGCCTGGCTCTCATCTGCTGCAGTGAAGGTTGGTCACTGTGTTGCCAGCTTCAAGAGAGACTGTGTCCAGATAGATGGGAGAATCCACAGGCGTTGTCTGACTTGAAAACTCCTGTGTTGTATTCAGGTCACAGTTGTCTTCTCCTCTCTTAAGGCTGACACACTAGCAAACGTAATAAAAAGTGTGAATGATATCTCCTGCATTAGTAAAAAGACTGTAAAATAACTGGAAAAGGCTAGAGAAGTAACCAAACTGCAGCTTCATGAGTGGCTGTATTAATAACAGAAGCAAATTATATTATTTATTGACCAACAACACTTTAGGTTTATAAACCTTTCTTAAAAACTTGAAATTTACTGTGAAGGGTATGAGGTAGGTCTGAAGTCTATTTTCCTAGCCATTGGATGTTTTGACAAAATGAGCACTAGTTTGGGATTTCTGTCTACAATTTTTTCATTTTTCACTCTGAACTTCATGTTATAGTTAAGCTTGGGGCCTGCTATTCTGACCTAATACTGAGAAAACTTGGTTGTGACTGATGCTCAGCCCTAAAATTTTGCTGTGAGGGGGCAGTAGTATGAAGAAAAGTACATTCAGATGGAAGGTGCTTTGAGGTGGATAATAAATCAGGATCCTGAGATTAGTATGTGTTGCTTTTAAGGTGATGAATTAATTTGGTAAGAGATGAATCCCCTTGTGTTCTAGTTGATCCTGAGAGATTAAAGGGGCTATAGGTGACTGGATTTATCTCTTAATAGGTATGCGAATTATTGCAGTAACTATAGGCCTAACACCAGATGCACAAACAGCCCATGTGCCGTAGGTCTGGTTGCATTCAAGAGAAGCAGTCAGGTTCATGAATAGTACGGTTAATTCTTATGCAACATCTACAGATTCTTTGACATTGCCTGCGATAAATGCACAAACTGCGGGCTGGCTGTATAGCACAACGCACAAAAAACGATTGCAATCACACACACTTAATTCCTGGGTAATCACTTGGCGTAGCTGAGGACACTCATCTTACCAAAAGGTGTCCCTTCCTGGGGGAGGGTGTGTGTGTGTGTGTGTGAAGACCACAAACCCATCGATCTGTCCCTTTGATTTGGCATCAGATTCTCACCCTCTGAGTTAGATACAAACTTGGGGTAGTATTTATCTAAGTATGTATGTGTGAGTGGGACTGCAGTTAAGCCATTGTTTCTTGAGTAAGGACACAGCACATTCCTTGGTGCAATGTGTATGCTGTTGCTGTGGGAAAAGAAGAAGAGCAGGAGATAATGTCCACAGAGTTGTGCAAAATATTCTTTGAGAAAAGCAAAAGAACAGGACATAAATCTGTATAGTCGTGTCAAATATTCCTTGAGAAAAGTGGAAGAATGAGACCACATGGCCTCTACCTTGTTTCGCACTCCTCCTTGGTGTCATGGCAACACAAAGCACTGGATCTTCACCCCATCCTGTTTGTTCTGGGCACCATGTGTCAAGGAAATGTGTGTTTTGCAGTTTTTTCACTGTTTTGCTTTTCCCACACTTCCAACAGTATGAAAGCTGGAGACATAAAAAGAGCTGCTATAAAAAATGTAATTATGTTCTATTGACAAAGCAGTATTTTTTTATTACATTGTTTATGAATAGAAGAGATAAAGTAATCTAGCTAAAAGCATCAATGTTAAAGCCATACTATGTTTTATACCGGATTCCAATTCGCCCACCTTCCCATACACACATACAGAGAAAACTTGCCAGCAAGATAAAAACATATGAATTTTTAAATAAACTTAAAAGTCTCAGCTGGATATGCAGAAATCCTAGAGGATATACAACATGTGCTCTGCCTCGGTATAGAGGGTGACTTTGTAGGAAGTGCATTGAAACTGCTGGGGCTAAACTCTACTCTCAAACCAACTGGGTACCTAGCTGAAAATGAAAACAGATCACAGAAGCTTTCTGCTGTGCAGAAAATCCTGGAGCTTCATAGAACGTGTCTCCTGGAAGATGACATGCTTCATGAGCTAAAGGAGTATGTTTCACTTGCAAAGTTTAATCTTAATATAACTAGTAACTGCAGACTTGCAGTAATTTACTTGCCATATTCTCTTCGTGTGGTTTAGAACAAAATAATCTGATATACATATTTGTACAAGAAATTAAAATTTTGTTGCTTAAGATGGAGCTTGGAGATTTTCTGTATAAATATTATAAATATGTTTTTAAAATGCATCCAGATTTCAACTATGTATTTCATTTTTTTGGATCAGTACCAAAATGTACTGAGCCCCCATGCTCCCTTGCTCACTGTTCAAAGAAAAATCTATTGAAACTTTCTTGCAGCTCTATATGTGAATACATGCCCCTGCTTCACATTAATATTCATAGCAAATACCTGGCTAAGTAACATAAATGGCTGCTCTATTTCTTTTTCATAGGTGGCTGAATGGCTTCCTCACTGAATATCTGGATGGCTTTCACACATGTGATATGTTTATGTACTGCAAATTGCTTTGTCTAAAAGAGAAATTCTTCATCTGGAAAATATGCTCAGAACACTTCCTAGCTTCGCAACACTGTCTGCTAAAAACCCTTGCTAGTGCTATTTCTTCCAGTACCAGAAAAGTGATAACATTTTATAGCATAATTGCTAGGGGTGTGAATGTTATATGAAATCACATAACCCCTTACTGCATTCCATCTTTCCACCTTAGTGCTTTGATGTATTCATCATGAGGTAGGACTCAAGTCCCAGATATTTCCCGTTTTGTACACATGATTTTGTGGCTTGCTGTCTTGCAAGTCATATCTGATTTGGTGAGGGTTGTGAGCTCAGTTTTATAACACATGCCTTAAAGCCAGTTTTATTGCTTAACGTATGGAGCAAAGAGGGGTCAAAGTGTTGAGGTTTTCAGGCCACCCATGGCTCCTACAGAAAATCTGAACAGAATATTAGGCACACAATGCATTTTGGGTGCTGTTGAAAAGATGATGAGTATTAGCTGTTATACCACATTGTGTATAGTTTGTATTTCTCAACAGTGCTGATAATGTGAGGAACAAAGTAAGTTTACACTTTTCTCATTCTTTCCAAGATGAGGGCTTAGGCTTTTTGAGGATTTGAGCTGTTTGGTTTTTGGGGTTGAGGAGGGAATGGGATTTGTTTGCTTATTTGATTGTTTTGGTAAGGAAGTAGTCATGTATCTTTAAAGCTAAAATCAAACTAACCAGAATAATCTTTCTTTATTGTAAGTAAAAGCCCACTGTGGGGATAGACTTACCTAGCAAATTATTATGGCACTGTAAGATGTCGCATTTATCTAACAAAAAGGTTCTTCCCTGCTGCTTCGATGCAATGTGTGCAGGTTCTCAAATTGTGCACTGGTTATCCTTGGTGTCCTGCTGTGAACTGGGGCTTCAGCATTACAACCCCAGCCACTGTTCTCACATAGCTTCTGCATCCTACAAAGTACTCTTTATGCTAAACATTATACTTTGATAGATGTTTAGCTGTGCAGATAGCAAGAGCAGGCTACTTCTAGCTTGGCTGTCAGCAAAAGATTTCTTCAGCTGCCTACTTTTCCAAATCATTCTTTAGGCATATATGTGAACATATTAAATTGTCTTTCTGTGTTGAACTCCTTGGAACTACAACTTGAACTATGGCATTAATGTATTTCAGGTAAAATTAGGAGTGTTTCGGCTTCAGAGATGCAGTGTGTTTGCTAGGGTTAACTGAACTACAAAAAACCCCCCCAAATTAATAATTTAAGTAATATAAAAGTATCAGAGCACTGCACAAGCATGAACAGTAGTTGCATAGAGTGCAAAAGTTTTATGCCGCAAAAAGTAAAGCTCTACACTGCACTTCTACTTAAAGCCTGAAGCAGTAGCTGTAAAAAACTAATATGTTTTCTGGCCTGCCATTCTGTGTGATAAATCAGGGTTGATGGAGTCTTACAGGCAAAGGCACATGGGATATCGGACTTGGGACAGAGAGAAAACTTGGTGCAAGCAGGAGGCTCTTGATTCATTGTTCTTGCTGAAGTACTCAAAACCATGAAACAGAGCAGAAGCAAACAGTCCTGCATCCTGAATAATGTGTTAGTCTGGTGTTGAGGGGGGACATGTTTGTAAAGGTCTGTTATGAGCAAAAGAAATCTACTTGCCCTAGACTTTTAGTCTGAGTTGTCAGGATGAAGGTGAGACAGTGGACTCCAGCCCCATTAATTTTATCCTCTACAGAATAGTAACATTTATATGATCCAGCATGTCAAGCTTTGTGCAAGCACAGCTACAGGTCTTACTTACATTAATTTCTTTACTTTGATGTTGGTGTTGGTGGTATAAGACTCTGAAGTATGCTTTCACCTTGTTGGAATTGTTTCAAGGCCCAGCAATTAGTGTCTCACATAATCGCATGGAAGATTTTACCCATTCTAGAAAACACATGGGAAGAAGGGAAAAGAAGAGAAGGGTAGCTGTAATTAAAGGGCTGCTATTCTTCAGGCCCAAGTGACTGCTTTATTTGACAGTGATTGATAGCTGCAGTAACATTTTTACAGCCTTATCATATAAGCTATGTTTTCTTCTAATTTTGTTTCCTTGGATTGGTGTAATAATTTTTCATGGAGAGGCCAAAGGAATAATACACAGAATATCTGTCAAACTCATCAGAACACTTCTTTTCAAATGAACCTATTCACAGTTTAGCTGGGCTTTGCATCTCCTCTAAGTGATCTACTCAGAAAGGCCTTGGAAAATAAAAGGATTTTTAGAATTTGTCTTTTTTTCATCTCAGCTTAACCCTCAGCTTTTTAATTGAGTTGTATGCCTTTGCCCAACAACAAAGATCACTTTTGAGAAGGTAAAGGAGAGGTAGTGAACCCTTATAAGTCTAATCAACATTTGGGATTTTTTATTTGTTTATGGGACTCTGTAGGAAATTCAAGTTTTAAGAAATGTAGGGAGTAAGGTTGATGTAAAAATATTTACTGCAGAAAAAAGTTATGTCCATTAATTATCTGATGAATTATTGTAAGAAACAGTTACTGGCCTATGGAAAAAAATGTCACCCAACCGAAAATGGGGAATAATTGACACCTTTCCCTGCATGGTTACAGATAACTTACAAAAGTGAAAGATAGAAGACAGAAGGGAAATTAAACTTGTTGACTGTAGTGCTTAAATGAGACTCTAAAACAGGTCTTATTCAGATTTCCTGCATAATTCAGACATCACTGTAGGAGCTATTTTTAACAGACTTCTCCCAAAAGTAGAAAAAAGAGACACTGAGGAACCCTGGCAATGTGAGAAATTTAAAAGGAGAGCAGTCATCTGATCAGCAAGATCCCAGGGAGACTCTGTTAAGACTTCATTTGCACTGAAATTAATATTTTTTTTTTTTTTTCTGGCTTAGTTACACTGAAACTGTTTTTCCCCTTCTCATTCTCCCTCACTTAAAAGAGCAATTTGGTTTAATACTGGTTGTATTTTGTTACGGGGGCATGATTGCTAACATTGGGAGTGCTAGCTGATATTGAGAATGTTGTGGATGGCTAGCTACAAGGTGTTGAAGAAGTGGTCACTGTGCCAATTACACCATCCCACTCTCATTATACGGCTCAGTTATACCTGATACAAATCTGCTTCTTCCAAAACTAGCAGAAGCATTTAGTAGTGACGATCATTTGTCCAGAGCAAGATCAGGTAAGTACAGACCATATTGCTGCTTATAGAAATACATGCATGTGTAGAAGATGCTTGTCTGATACTCATCTTGAAGAATCATCTTATTAATGTGAGGGATGGGGAATAACAACAGGGCTGCAGTTCATTTAGCAGGCACTAAGAACACCATCCATCAGCCTGAGCACAGATCAAGTAGCATAGGAATGGCAGGCTGATTCAGCAACACATTCACTTTAAGGTCATAAAAAATTATTTATAATGGATGAATAACTTTAGAAATAATGGAAACCACAAAGATAATTCACAGTCCAGGCAAGTAGGAGTCTCGGATGTGTCACTTCTCTGTGAAGTTTTGCCTTTAATGAAAGTGTAGAGTTTCAGACTCTGCAGATGTCATATTATTATAAAGGCATTGTTTCTCCTGATACACCATTAATGGTGATATAGTGAACAACACTACAGGGAAATCCAAGAATTTGTAAGTAATACCATGTGGCAAGTTAGACCAAGGCCATACATTTGAACTGCCTATAGCTCCTGTTAATGTTAAGAGTAGCATGTACACACCAGATGAAGATGATGAGTTTAAGTGTTTGTTCCCCAAGGATATCTCTGGGGAAATGTCTACTTCTGTAGCTGCTGTTAGTCTTTAAAAAAAAATGACAGGATTAATTTAATTAACAAGTACCTTCTGTCTTTACCATTTCTAAAAGTATATTTCTGCTGCAGGAATTGTTTCTAATTAACACTGTCTGAAGGATAGGAGATGTCAACTTAAAGTATTTCTCTGAGGATTTTTCTCCTCCACCTATTCTGACATATTACAGATTACTGTTTGTACTAGTACGCTGAATTTCAACTCTTGTGACTTCTGTAATACTGTAGTGACATCTAACAGCTAAATACACAGAGACTCATCCTGGATGAAACACAGATTGGACTGTGCTCTATTCTATTCTGACTCAAAGCAGAACTGTGTTTATGAACTTTTTGGCAAACATATTTATTTTTAAATGCCTATGCTGCTCAATACAGTCCTGTTCTAACTGGCAGAAGGTATGTAAAATAAATACTGGAAAAAGAATTCCAGATTTATCTGGTTAAGAAAGCACTGCAATATCAATGAAACCAGTACAAACAACATTCTTCAAGACTGTATTTCTCAATGGAAAACAGCTGAGGTCTAGAAGAGCATGGACAGCATGTTGTACTCCTTTTGCAATGTCAATACGTAGCATAGGAAATATTTAGAAATGTTTTAAATATGCTGATAAACTTTTGTTACCTATGTTTCACTTTAAACAACATCTCACAACCAACGAATCTGTTGATATTTTTCATGTCTTTTGTATATAATAAGCAGTATCTCTTCCACTTGCTTTGTGATGAAGTACTTTGAAGAAGCTTGAGTTCTTTATTTTGGCTCTGCTTCCATAGGCCAACTTATACTTACTGATATAAATAACAGTAATAGAAGAGATGAAGCCTACAGAATAGATTTATCTTTTTAAATTAGGCTGAATGCCTAAATTTCACTTGTCTTTTGTACAACCACATTTTCAAATCCCTTAGGAAGCTGACTGCCCAAACACTCGTATGTAGACTGGAATAAAATCAAGCACAGAATGGCTGTGCTTGTAGGGAAGGATAATTCTTTCACTGAAGTATTTCAGTTTGTTAATTCACTGTAATGAGCAGCTGCTCCCAAGCTGTCTGGACTCTTTCTTCATAGTCACTCAGAAATGTGGTCTTATAATGCCTACATAATGCAAAGTTTTTAATTTCCCTTCTACTTTTAACTTGATCACAGTTTGCTTGAATCTGAGCAGTGTATGCTGATGGGATTTAAATAAGTCCCATGAAACATCTTGCAGTGTTTTGTTAGCTGATGGTATCCAGACCAATGTAGATATTGCCCACAGTAAGCTCAGTGTCTCTTTCTCCCCACCCCCCCCCACCCCCCCCCGCCCCTTTATTTTTAACTGGAAAGGACAAGCAGCAATCCATTTTTTCAAATGTTATTCCAACATGGTTTTCAAATATTACTGTAACCAAGGAAGGCTCTAAGGCAAGTTCAGAAACAAAAAGACCACTTAGAAATGCCTACTGAACTGAATCAAGGACTGTTATTCCCCAAAACTGTAGATTCAAATATCTGAATTATTTATAAAACAGGTTGGTCATTGTTTAGGTTTGGATGTTTGTTTTCCTGTATGTTTAACTTAACATTCAAAATGAGATACTGAACTTAATCTAAAGGCCTTTTTTTCTTTAATGACAAAACCTTTCCAGTAACAACAAAGCCTTAAAAAGAAGCAAAAAAAATCTACAAATATATTATCTGCTTTCTTTCTTTCTTTCTCTCTTTCTCTCTCTCTCTCTCTCTTTTTCTCTCTTTCTTTCATTCTCTTTTTCTCTCTTTCTCTCTTTCTTGCTTTCTTGCTTTCTCTCTCTTGCTTTCTCGCGCTTTCTCTCTCTCTCACTTCCTCTCTATCTCTCTCTCTTTTTCTCTTTCTCTCTTTTTCTCTCTTTCTGTCTCTCTCTCTCTTTCTCTTTCTCTCTCTTTCTTCCTTTCTCCCCTTTTTTCTTTCTCACTTCCTTCCTCCCTTCCTCCCTCCCTCTCTCTCTCCCTTCCTTTCTCCCTTTCTCTCTCCCTTCCTTTCTCCCTCTCTTTCTCCCTCTCTCTTCCCCTCTCTCTCCCCTTCCTTCCTTCCTTCCTTCCTTCCTTCCTTCCTTCCTTCCTTCCTTCCTTCCTTCCTTCCTTCCTTCCTTCCTTCCTTCCTTCCTTCCTTCCTTCCTTCCTTCCTTCCTTCCTTCCTTCCTTCCTTCCTTCCTTCCTTCCTTCCTTCCTTCCTTCCTTCCTTCCTTCCTTCCTTCCTTCCTTCCTTCCTTCCTTCCTTCCTTCCTTCCTTCCTTCCTTCCCCGTTTATATCTTTCAGTGTCCTACATAGAAAGGGGATGCCCAGGGAAATCTGTATTGCTAGGCTGTCACAAGAAAATTCCAATAAAAAGAAATATTAATTTATTTCTTTATTCTATATATTTCTTTATAGATTCATTTCTTTATTCTATATTCTATTTATTCATAATTAATTTATAAAATATTTCCAAAGAAATATTTGGAAAGAAGATGTATCCTAGTGCTATTTTCTTGATAATATCAAAGGTCTCCTTTGATAGGTTCGTTGGAAGCTCTGTTTTTTAGCACTGAGTGAATCCATAACATTATCAATACTCTCAGCTTGGCAGTAATATAACAGAATTATGAATAAGTGGTAAGTCCAGGTTGCTTTAAGATGCACATTCACCTCCTTCTTTAATGAGACTGGCTGGTTCCATGTCCCATTTTAGGAAACAGTGATCAACATTAAATGCTGTGGAATACTGTAGAGATCTAAGGTATAATGATTTCCCATTAGTAAGACATTCTCTACTGACAGTACAATCTAGGTGGTGTTGACAAGATAGACTGACAGAAGACCTGCAGAGTAGGACTGTGAGCATCATCTTAGTAATCAAGTGTCATAAGATTTTGTCTTGCTTGCCCTAGCAAAGTGAAGGGTTAAAGATGGTTGGTGTTCATTTGTCTTCTATCAGCATGGTAAATGTAAAGAAGGGAAATTTGCTAGTAAAGTTGGCTCAAGAGCAGATATGTAAAAGTTGTCTATCAGTAAATGAAGGCTGGAGATTAGGCAGAAGTTCCTAAAATGCCTTAGGGCAACCAGATTCTGCAACAGCATTTTCTTGAAAGCAAGAAGGGTAAAAATATTTCCAGCATAAAAGTCCTAAACCTTGTGAAGGGACTTGAAAAATAAGTTACCCAGGAGCAGACCAAACTTGATAACCAAATCAGTATCTTCTGGTACCATGTTCCTGTCACTTATGGAAAGAATATAATGAGCAGATGGAAATTGATATTGGATTCTTGGGCTCATTCTTTGGTAATTTACAGTAAGAAAACTTCTGAATTGTACAAATGGTTGAGCTCTGAGATGGTGGATGTGTTTCTGATATGTAGACACTTAGATGTGATTTTGCAAATGGTAATGAATTTTTGGTGACTACTGATCATTGCAATTGTATATGCAATAATTAGGTCATTAGATAATTAGGTAATTAAACCTAGCTCCCTATAATTCCATTCCAACACACATTATCATTAAGAAAGAAATGAGCATTAAAGTGATGGATTAATTACAAAGAATTCATACCACAGGTGTTTGTTTCACATACATTTTGAATGATATCATAAGCCTCAATCTAGCATAATATTAAAGTACTTTTGAAACAGACCCATCAGTTCTAAAGGGATTACTCCTTTTCCTAAAATGAAATGTATAAGTGCTCCATTAAGTCTCAAACGGAGCAGGGACCTGTGGACACACAATGTGGATTGGAACTAACCTCTTCACCTATTCTATATTTTTATTTTTATTTCTTAATAATTAACAGAAATTATTTCAAATCCCTGACTAACAGCAGTCTGATTTCAAAACAAAGTTGTCTTGTAGTATAATGGAAGGCTGATTAGAATTTTCTCTTCTGTTGTACTTATGTTTACTGTCTTGTGAAAGATAGTATAATCCTGTTAATGTACCATGAGAACTACTCAGTCTGATAGATGCATTATTTTACATTTGTGCTGTGAAAGTCCACCACAAAATCCCAAGTAATGATAACAAAACAATAATAAAAAAGGGGAAAAAAAACAACAAACAACCGAACCCACTCCTGCTTTCATTAACCTGACAGTTTTTCTGCAGTTTTTTCATCATTTGATTTCAAACTGTTTATGAAGTGTCTGCTGATAGCATTGAGTATAAACTCGGCTATAATGTGACCTCTGTTCAAATTTCTTCTTATTGATTACTCATAAATAGCAGAGACTTTCACTTATTTCAACTGACCTGATACAAGCAAGGTATTTATTCACTTTCTTTAAGAAATAATGAGTGTATAAATTGACCACGTGTTTGAGCCTAGATGGTGGTTGGTAAATAGACTGCTAATGGACACCTCTCTTATGTTACCTATGAATTGCAGCAACCTGTGTACAGAATACTTTTTCCTTCATCTGTGGCCCTGAGTGCAAGCAATGAATTTTCTTCTGTGGGAATGAATGGGAGATTTTCACTCGATTAATGGAACAATGGGCTAATTTTGATAGCAGTACCCTATTTGTGCCGCTTTTGGGTTCATGATATAGCACCTGCCGTTGGGACTGTTTTGGTCTTCATTCCACTTGGAGAAGATCTAAACTATTTGTCAGATGCTCCTTTGTGGTCCAAAATCTGGAAAAAATACTAATTTTTTTTGTAGACTGCTCCTGAGTATATGCTCTGAAAGGACATCACTAAAAAAGATCTTTTTTTTTTTCTCTCATTAATTATCATTGGTATACAAAGATGCTGTAATATCTTAGCATCATATGATATCATATCTCCTCTGTAACAAACAAGCCTGTAATATTATAGCTGCTAATTAAAGGTAAGAATATTCAAAGTAGTTAGCAGGGACCATACCTGCAATTGCTGTGCAGACATTCAAAACAGTGGCTGTATGGTAATATATCCAATGGGAGTCTGTTATTGGTTAAGATCCATTGCTGGGGAAAGAAGGTCACAGTAGCTTTAAGAAAACAAGCTAACAGCAGGACAGCAGGGCCTTTCAGAAAGCAAAGTAGATGTCAAAGCAGAAGTGCTAAATACAATCTTTCTATACAAGGAAAATTTGATCCAGGGAAATTTTTCACATTATATTCTTCTGTGCTAAGTGAAACCTTGTCATCTCAGAACTAGACAGTGATGCTTCTTAAAGCATCACATTCTTGGTTTTACTATAAATTTCTTCTCATCTGCTTTCTTTATGTCTTTATGTTTAACTATTTATTTTTCTGGCTCTGTATCACCACTTGTATGTCAACAGAACGCCTCAGTCCTACCCGTTATCTACCCGTACCAAAGACAGTGTAAAGATAGAGGCCTGTTTTGATACTGGTTATCCAGACAAAGTGTATAAGAATCACAGAATGCAAATATATCATGACTTGAAATAGTCTGGTTCAAACTACTTGGTTTTCAAGCATGTTTTTTAGCAGTGGGGGGTACTGAAGGGCATAGCATGTTTTGTTTCTTCACAACTTTTTTTTCTTTAAAACATGGTAGTTTATCTTTTGCACCTAAAATTCATCACATTCTAAGTTCTAATGTTGAATTCTCACTGTTCATTGTTGAAAAAAACAGCTAAATCATGTCTTGCGTTATAAGCGATTGTTCTACCTTTCCAGCTCCTGTAATATTAGTGCCAAATTATACATACTTATCTTTTGCTGTATTTGATGTACGAAGTTTGTTTTGTGTTTAATCAGCAAATGCCTAAACTACTAAAGTAGTTCATCTGAATTACATGTGCTGTAAATATTTGCATGCCTTTTAATAATATTATTGTTCATCAGAAGATCCTTTTGCTTCTAGCTCTAGACTGTGCTATTATAATAAAACTGGATCACACTTTTATTTTTTGTGGTATCTGACATGGTTTCCCACTAGGACAAAATGATACCTACTTCAAAAACCATAGCTAGTCAAAAACCCATGACATCCCATCAGCTTAATGAAACTGGTCTTCATTAATACATTTTTTACACAACTTTATTCTCTTTGTCCTCTAGTGCCTAATTCACAGTACCTAATCAATGATAGTGCTGGAAACTACTCATAGTACTGCTCATATTTACCTTAATTTACTTTACTATTATGAAACTCATACCACACAGTCACAGAACAAAATCATGGAATGGTTAATGTTGGAAGGAACCTCTGGAAGTCATCCAGTCCACTCCCTCTGCTCAAGCAAAGACAGGAGGCTGCCTAGGACCATGTCTAGACAGCTTTTGAATATCTCCAAGAATGGAGACTTCACATCTTCTCTGGGCAACCTGTGACAGTGTTCAGTCACCCTCACTGTAAAGAAGTGTTTCCTAATGTTCAGATGGAACATCCTTGTGTTTCAGTTTTTGCCCAGATCTTTCATTCACATGTGTTTTCCTACAGTCCTCCATCAGAAAAGAGAACTATAGTTTGAAACACAAAAAACCCCCTTGGACTTGAATACTGTCCTAACACAGAGTAAAAGGAAAAATATTAATTTTACTGCTGATTTGGCTATTTTCTGCTCTGGTCCTTGTCCCTGTAAATGCACATCCAAACCCAAATCAGGTACTGGCTTACATTCCTTATTTCTGGATGTTACAAACTCATCTAACTCTTTCCAGCTAGGCTAAAACCTGGAAAAGTGATAATTCTTTTCATTCAGAGAACCTGAGAGACTTAAATACCATAGGAATGTGAAATATGCATGCATGAACAATTAATACTGTTTCTCTGTGTTTCCCCTGTCCCCATGAGTGTGTTGTGCATATAGCAGTTGACAATGGTTAAACTGATCAGCTTTTCTTTTTTTGTTCTTCAGTATTTAAGACCACAAAACAGGTTTTGAGGCAAGTTTAGAGACTGTGCCGTATGTTTTCTGAGAACTTCCATTTTTAAATAATCAAGAATTAGAAATCCTGAAGTTGTACTGTGAAATATCTTAAAGAAAAGTTGGGGGTTTCCTTCAGCTGCTTTCTCTCTGAGAAAAGTAGAAAACAACAACAACAAAAACCCAAGAACTGTATACATGAAAGGGACTAGCACAAGTTTTTGTTCTCTCCCAAATATGAACACACATAATTGGCTCTGTTCCATCTAATCATTAAGCCCTGACCTCTGCAAGAGCCCAGCAGATCATATGACAGACATTTTCTTGCTTAACTTTTAAATGTTCTTATTTCTCACTCAGACACTTGAGAAAATTATGCTGTTGTGCCTGTAAAAATGGCAGTGTAACTGGACAGCTTTTTCCAGTACATTTATCAAAGTGCTTTTTGCTCTTCTTTGAGGCTAGCTTCAAGCAATATTCAGTCCTGTGAATGTGAGTAATAGTCATGGGAATGAAGATCTTTGCATGAACAAAGCTGTGTGCTTTTTATTTTTTTTAGTTCTGGTACACACTGTTCTGCACAGTGAGCCTTTTCTTCCAAAGGCCACCAACATGAAGAAAGTTGAATAGCCATATGCATTGGGACAGCCTTTCACCCCAAAGTGCTAGAGACTTCAGAGAAGTGGAGCTGAATGTTAAGTATAGCTGTGGTTTCCTCCCCAAGAGGAAAACATGTAGTGGAAAAAAAACCTTAAAAATGCAGAAAATACAGCTATTAGGTCCAACTGGTGCTGGTCAGATAACTTTGTAAGGCCCATTTCTGAGGTGCTGACAATTCAACTGCAGTAGTAAAAAAGTTAGAACTAGATATATGTCTTTGACTTGGTCAGGGTGTAGTGTAGACCTGAGCAGTTGCCTCAAAATTGCTTCCAAGGCTGCACTGATTCACACCACAAAAATAGAGTCCCTTGGTGAACTGCAAGCTTTTTAAAGCC